>NC_081346.1:49244541-49349803 GCF_029784015.1 Lycium ferocissimum
TCCGGTGGTTGAACCCTTTAAAAGATTGGCAGGGAGTTTGGGCCCCCCTATTTTTTGTGTTGAACCTCCCTTTGATTTGTTGTGAGAGAAGTTAATATGGTATTCTCGATGAAAGTGTGATACAAAATGATGATTCGAGTATTGAAAATAAGAGGACAAGAAATAATAATGTGTGTGTGTGTGTGTATATATATATATATATATATATATATATATATGTGTGTGTGCGTGTGTGTGTGCGTGCGTGTGTGTGTGTGTGTGTGTGTGTGTGTGTGTGTATATATATGAAAAAGGTACATTGACCGAGGTAAGGATGTGACCTAGATTACGGGCACATGGTCCGACGTTCATTCCGAAAATAAGTGGTACATGATGTGGACCACGTCTGAGGTTCTTTCCGGAGCGGAGGAATTATGGCCCGGATCCAATGAGTATCCGGAACGAGTGGTACATGGACACCATGGGTCCCTTGCAGGTCATGACTACTGAGCAATGACATCAATTAGCATGTGTGTACAGCGAGTCTATGGTTATTGTTAGTGGACTTGCTCCCGTTTGCATTTCTGTTGATTTGATTTTTGATATCTTTGGGTGACTTAATTCATAATATCCTTGGTTGATTTTTTGTTGGATGGCTTGTCTATTTTATTGATTTTATGATGTATACATGATACTAATCTTAGTCGGCCTATGATTTCTATCGGTACATAGTGTTTGTACTGATATACCTTGCTGCATTCTTTTAGTGCAGATTGTGATCTAGAGACTGCTACCCGACCTCCTATCTAGTATTGAGGCCATTGCTGACAGATTTAGGTTGAGTTTCTATCCATGCCAGGCTGCACGAAGATCTTCTTTTATGATGTCTATTTCTATTCCAGACATTGTTGATTATTTATTTAGACAGATTACCTTCCTTAGACATGTTATAGATAAGAGTCCTTGTACAGTGACTTTCGAATTTTTAGGGTTTGTAATAGTTAGGACTTCCGCATTTACTTCGTTGTTTTATGGCATGACATAAGTGGATTTTATCTTGTGCTTGAATGGTTAATAACTGATTGAAGTGGTTAATATAAAATGGACTTGAATGAATAGATTACTTATGTGTTGGTTCGCCCACTAGGAGTTAGTGTGGGTACTAGTCATGGCGGGTTGGGTAGTGACAGCCCCGATGCCTGATCCTTTGTAATTGACCGCTCCATCAAAGAACCGTCTCCAACCGGGAGCGCGGATTGCCGCCTTCCTCCATAGCCATCACTTTTCTCATCCGGCGAAAGTCCGTAACGGATTCAAGCTCATCGTCGACCGACGGACTCTCGCCGTAAGTTAGCTAGGGCTTGTCCTTTGATTGCCTTTTGTGCTATGTATACGATGTCAAATTCACTCAGTAGCATCTGCCATTTGGTCAGTTTACCCATGGGCATCGCCTTGCCAGACAATATATCTCAATGGATCTATTCTGGATATGAGGTGAGTGGTGAACACCAATAGGTAGTGCCTTAACTTTTGAGCAATCCAGGTCATAGCACAACAGGCTTTCTCTACGAGCGTATACCGTGCCTCACAAGATGTGAATTTCTTGCTCAAATAGTAGATTTCATGCTTCTTTTTTCCTTCTTCATCATGCTAGGCGAGCATGCACCCGAAAGCATTTTTTGATATCGACAGGTACAGTAACAGAGGACTCCCTTGCTTGGGTGGCACCAAGACGGGAGGATTGGAAACATATCTCTTGATTTTATCAAATGCCTCTTGGAATTCTTTCGTCCAATTTGTGGGAGCGTCTTTCTTGAGCAGTTTAAGGATTGGCTCCATAATCACGATGGATCGAAGCGATGAACCGCCAATATAGTTTTTAACCTTCCCCGAAGCTCGCTCATGAATTCTTTCTTGGTCTTGGGAGGCTGCAACTACTTAATTGCTTTGATTTTGGTAGGATCCAGTTCAATACCCCTGCGACTGACTATGAATCCTAGTAACTTACCTGCAGGCACTCCAAATGCACTTTGGTGGTTCGATGACCTCAGATTGAATTTACAAAGTCTATCAAAGAACTTACGCAAGTGCACGGTATGCTCTGAGCTTCCCTTGATTTTATGATGACATCGTCCACATAGACTTCAATCTCTCAATGCATCATATCATGGAACAGGGTAGTCATAGCTCTGATTTATGTAGTGCCGCCATTTTTTAGGCCGAACGACATCACCCTATAATGGTAGCCTCCCTAAGGGGTGGTAAAGGTTATCTTTTCAGCGTCTTCTTCACTCATGAGTATTTGGTGGTACCTGGCGAAACAATCCATGAATGACTGTAGCTCGTGCTTGGCGCAGTTGTCTTATTAGAATGTGGATGTTTGGGAGAGGAAAATTATCTTTCGGACTGGCACGGTTGAGATCTCGGTAGTCCATACAGATCTGAATCTTTCCGTCCTTTTTGGATACTGGCACTATATTGGCCACCCAAGTGGGGTAGGATGTCACCTCCACTATTCCAGACTTGATCTGTTTCTCTACTTCGTCCTTTATCCTGATACTCATGTCTGGCTTAAATGTTAGCGTCTTTTGCTTGACCAGGGCGAAACCCTCTTTGATGGATAATATGTGGGCTACTATTTCAGTGCTCAATCCCGGCATATCTGCATATGACCAGGAGAAGTCATCCATATATTCCTTCAATAGAGCTATGAGCTCTTCTTTCTGTGGAGCTCCCAAGTGAGCACTGATTCCTGTCTCTTTGACATCCTCTTCGTCACCGAGGTCGATCACTTCAGTTTCATCCATAATTGGCTTCTTCTTATCTTCCAACTCTTCCAATTCCTCTACCAGTCCCTCTAGCGTCATCGTTGTTTCGTCGTACTCCTCGTATTCCTGTTGACTATTTTCCTTGTACGTTTCACGACACGTCATGACATTTTCAGTTATTTTATTATGGTTACTACTGAAAAGGCGAGGCAAAGTAAAGATAGGTTTATTATTGTTAGTTATGCGTGGTTAGTTAGAAAACTTTCGTTCTTATTATCTGATTAAGATAGCAATTTTTTGGATCAAGGCTTTTCATTAATTCAAGAGTAATTAGTTACAAACTGTGGTCCTGGTTTGGAACAACGTCAGACCATTTCCATTTTTTAAACATCACGAAGTAATTTAGAAAAGGCAATCATTCGGGCCTCGGCCGACGTTGCCGCTTTTAGCAAAAGATTTGAAAGAAAATCCATCTCTCTATCGAGGAGCCAAGAGGGGAGTAGATGTCCAATTGTTGAAGCGCTCTCCTGGCTTCAGACTGCGTACAGTGAGCATCTCTTGGCTTTCTTCCATGATCGCGTAGCATCCTTCTTCTTGAAACAATGACTCGAGACCCCCATCAGTTTCTTCTCCATTCACCATCGGCATCATTATGGGAAATGACTGGTACAAACCTGAAATTGGGTGAGCTAGATTCCCCGTTCTGGGTTCTCTCTTGATATCTTTTGTAAGCTCGTCTTCGCTAGGAGTATACCGTAGATTGAAGTGGTAATTTTCTTTTGGGATTGGCACAGGCTCTGTTATCCCTTCGAGGTCCCTTCCTAGGTCTTTTCCTGTTTCAAAACCACTCCTCAGCATGGTGGAGGCAATCATTTTGTAGATTGCTGGCATTGGCTTGTCGACCTCCCCTTCTGCATGGGTGGCCCCAACGTATTCCACCATATGAAAGTTTGACATGCGTAGACTCCCCTCGATCACAACGTATTCCATACTTCAGGATATCCTTCTCAGCTACAACTACAATTTTTTGTCCCTGCCATTCAAATTTTATGGCTTGGTGCAAAGTTGATGGGACTGCGCCGGCGGAGTGTATCCATGGCCTTCCCAGGTGTATGTTGTAAGTTGCCGTGATTGCCATGACTTGGAATTTCGCTGTGAAAGAGGCAGGGCCAACTTTGATCTGCATGTCTACTTCTCCAAGGAAATCACCTTGGGATCCATCAAATCCTCTGACGTTCGTCCATCTCTGGCGGATTTTGCTGATGTCATAACCGAGCTGTGTTAATGTAGTGATGGGGCAGATATTTAAGCCTGACCCATTATCCACAAGCACCCTCCCTATTGCTTTGCCACAACACTATACGGTGATGTTAAGAGCTCTGTTGTGGGAGGTTCCTTTTGCTGGCAACTCCTCTTTTGAGAAGTAGATTTTGTGTTCCCCGATGATATGGGCTATTAACACAGCCAAGTCTTCGCTACTCGTACTAGGGTATTGCAGTGCATTATCCAGCACCCTCATGAGGGCCTGCCTATGTTATGGGGAGCTAGCCAGTAATGATAACACCGATATTTATGCTGATATCTTCTTCAAATGCTAAACGATGGAGTAGTCTTTTGATTACATGCGCCGCCCGAAATCTTCAGCTTCTCCTTCGGTTATTTTTCTCTTTTGGGTGTTTTCTTTCCTTGTGGCATTCTGAGCCAACACTTCAGGAGTGTAACATCTCCCTGAGCGGGTCATGCCTTGAGTCATGGCCACTTATACAGTGATTGGTTCTTTGGAGGTAGGTGCAATTTGTTGTGCTGTCTGTGCTAACACATGTGCTGGGACCAAAATTCTGAACCTCGTCATAGTTTTTGGTGCTCCCGGTGCTGGGATCAAGTTTTTGAAATTAGGGCGCTCTTAGAGTGTGAGGGAGGCTACTGTTTGCACCAGGGATTCGACTACTTTAGGGACCAAAGCTCTGCAAGCTTCCCAGTCCTCATCCCTCTCAATTATGTGGACCTCATTGTTTCTATGGTTGGGTAATGGGTTCGTGTTCACATTGGGAGATGCGGTTTCCAAAATCATTTCCCTCTTGTCGATCAGATCCTGGATTTTATGCTTGAGATTTATGCAATTTTCTGTGCTATGCCCATTTCCTCCTGAATGGTAGGCACAAATCTGATCCGCCCTATAGAATCTGTTCCCTGGCTGTGCTAGTTTTGGAGGGATCTTCTGGATTAGGCCCGTGGCCAATAGCCTTTCAAAGAGCCGAGCCCTGGGTTGGAGAAGTATTGTGAATTCTCTTACAGGCTTTCTTTCGAAAACAGGACGTGGAGCATTATATCTTTGGGGTGGTGATTGATTTTGATAGTTCTGAGGTGGTTGATATGCTTGTGGGGGGTTATTTGGTGGTGGGCGGTGATTTTAATTAGGTGGTGGTTGATATGTTTATTGTGGCGGTGTTTGGTAAGCAGGAGCGGTCACATAGACACTAGGCGGAGACGTGTAAGCCGGTACAGTGGCGGTGAATCTTGGTTGCGCATAATATACAGGCATTGGATTGTAGCTAGGTGTGGAGTAATTTATGAGGGGCGTAGTTATGTGGGGGCATTGTGGTTCTTTTGGGCTTGGGTTTGGAATGTGGGATATGCTTGCCACGTCCTCTTTCTTCTTGTAGAAGATTCTTGTTGTAGCCTGTCCCGATGTCTTATTGAAAACACTGATTATTTTCCCAGCTTTGAGACCATCTTCTATGGCCTCTCCCATTTTGACCAACTCAGCAAATGGACTCCCACGCATGGACAACATTTTGCCGTAGAAATCAGCCTCCTGGGACCTAATGACCACGGAGACTAGCTCTCCTTCACACATTGGTGGCTGCACATGGGCTGCTTCAGCCCTCCACCTACCGGTAAACTCCTTATAGTTTTCTGTTGACTTTTATTTGACTTTTTCAAGGTAGTAGCGGTCGGGTACTGCCTCGACATTAAAGCGAAACCTCTCTATGAAGGATTCTGCCATGTCCACCCAGATGAGCCATTGGCGCATGTCTTGAGTTGCAAACCACTCAGCAGTTTCTCCGATCAAGCTGTGATTGAATAGTCGCATAATTAGAGGTTCGTTTTTCTGAACTCCGACCAATTGGTCACAGTAGGACCGGAGGTGTGCCTTGAGAATCTCTGTCCCATTAAATATTTTGAATTTTGGGATTTTGAACCCTTCTGGTAAGTCCAAATCTAGGTGCATGCACAGGTCATCATATCTTAGACCCGTTGCCTTCCTTGCGGACCTGTTGGATCTTTCTACTAACTAGTCCATCTTATTTTCCATATCTCTCTCGCGCTTATCCTATTCGGCCCTCCAGGCCCTCTCCATTTCTTCGTAATGATCTAGCTCTTTATGTCGTGGGGAGAATTCACTTGGGATGTTGGGAGTGAAGAGTGGTACTTGGTGGATGGTATGGTTGAGCGGGGCAGTGGGGGTTTGAACAGTTGGTGGGGCTGAAACACGTACTTGGTTCGTCGGATTGATGAAAACTGGCTGAGGAACCTGACAAGAAGGGACTGAGTGAGTGGTCCCTGGGATTTGACTGTATTTTGTTGGTGGTGGGGTGCGGTAGGAAGGACTAGCGTGGTTTGGATTGGTGGAGCTTATTGGAGGCAGGATAGTCCCTGGTGGGTATATAGGAAAATGATCAGGCATTGGCGAGCTTAGTAAAGGGGAAGGAGCCTCCTTTCCTCCATCGAGGCATCCTTGTCCGCATTGGTTGCGTCATTTCTAGCCACCTTTTCTTGGAGGGCCGTGAAGGCGGTCAGTAATGTTGCGATCACATCTTCCTGAGATGAGACTTCCTGTGGGTCTTGGGTATCTCCGTTACGGAGAACGAGCTCATCTCGATTATCGGGTGTACCAGTCATCTTTTCTTTTCCTTTGTCTGAGAGGGATACTAATGTGGCTTTGGATCTCGTGAAGTATGCCAGCTTTCGTACTATGATAATCGGTCTCGTTCTATAAGATAAGAATAACTCAACGTTAGATAAAGTTAGTCACTTGGATATAAATGACAAATAAGATATCACACATTGGTATTTAAAGCACACGTAGCACAAAAAATCATATATTAAAGCTTGAATACTTTTGATCCTTTTTCTAAAGGTTGGGATGTTACGGGCCTTTTATGTTTGGGTGGATCCCAGCCCAATGGGCTTTATGGCTGACTTACTTTGGCAAACCCTTTCCTATTACAAATTTTAAACAAATGGGGGGCTGGGGGATTATAAGTTATATTATATACGGGCTGAGTCTTACGTAGACTGCCTACGTATCCCACCAGGGGAAATCAGGCCCTATCATAGTTTGTTTACAAAAGAAGGATATACACTTTCCCTAAATATCCTTTGGGCTAAACCTAACTAAGGACATCCCAATACCAGGCCGGGCTAGGGCTTCCCACGTATTCCTTCATAGGGATGTCAGATCGGCGCGACTCCTTACAATATTTATGGGGGAGGGGGTAACTTTTTATATGCAAAAAATGGGGACACATTCTCTCTCTCTCTCTCTCTCTCTCTCTCTCTCTCTCTCTCTCTCTCTCTCTCTCTCTCTCTCTCTCTCTCTCTCTCTCTCTCTCTCTATCCTTATGAACTCTCTCTCTCTCTTATTTCCCTTTCTTCTCAGTACTGTGGTGGGAGGATGACTAAGATCTCAACTGTAATGATATTGTGCTCGAGCTTAAATTCTTAACACTCTTCTAAGCCATACCCTATAGCTCCAGTATGATACAAGCAAAATTTATTCCTGTTGGGCCCTAATTGTTACGCCCCTCGTCTTTGTCACAGTAGAACTAATGATCTCCTAGTCGAGTATGTCTTGAGAATGGAGACCCGTGCCCGAGTCCGGGGACATAAAGTGTTGTACCTCATGTACAAATGTATCAATAGGTATTCTGGGTAAATTATGGAGTTATAAGTTGAACGAATCGAATCGGTGAAATCTGAACTGAATTAAGAAATTCTGCAGACACCAGTCACTGTCGACGGGCAGTCGACATGTCGACGGACCGTCGCTGTGCACTGTCAACATGCTCCTGCAATCAGAGATTTGCAGGCATAAGTCGACGGAGCAAGTCAACGGACCGTCGACACATCGACGGGTCGTCGACCCGCTTCACTAGAACTTTCCAGTTCCAGTTATAAATAGACGAACCATGCTCTCATTTTTCAAATTTTTTCTTCTCCACAAGTCTTGAAAGCTCTATAATATTCCCTCCACCATACTAACATAAATCCAAGAGAAAACAAGGATTGATTATTAAGAACCAAGGGGATTAAATGCAAAAGAGGCCCACTAGGGCTGATAAAAGCCAAGAACTCATTTCGTATTGAAGTTGGAGTTTCTTCAAGTGAAGTATTTTCATCCAAAGCCCATTCCTGCACAATCAAAGGTGAGTTTTGTGTTCATTTCATGCTATTAAGAGTATTGAGTGGTTGAAGGACTTGGGTTCGAGAAGAAAGTAGAATATGAGTCTAAGTATGGAGAAAATGGTATTTTGAGTAGTAAGTTAATGAGAATCATGATTCATAGTATGAGATGAGTATAATCTTGTTATAAATGATGCTAATAACGTTAAGGAAGTGTTATGTGAAGAATAAACATGACGTTGTAGTATAGTTATGGTTATGGATGATTTGAAGGTGAATTTGAGAAGTAAACAATGTTTAACTTGAAGAATCTATTGATTATGATATTATGGGTGTTGTCATTGATGTTTTGGGGACATCGGGATTCACTACGTCCTTTACGAAGTATTCGATTATACCTTACTCCTTTATCCCTCGTCTTTCTTCCCGACTTTATTTATAACATCTCTAAAATTCTTCTTACCCTGAGTTCTCCTTCAATTTTTTTTTGTCTATACCATACCATTAGGATTCAATATTCCATACCTTTCTGTCCACTACTAACCCTTTCACTCATTTAGCTCATTTATCTGTAATTCTTCTTAACTACGTGTTTGTATTGCAGCTGTGCGTCAAAGTTTTCCTAGTATCCTGCTACTTCTTGCTCTTATCACGGAATTCTTATAGTTTACACTCTCTCCATTCTTCATTCATCGAGCCTTTATCCGTCTTTCTGGCGCTACGGTCGGTTTGTCTTCCATGCATATTCCCTGTATATCATTTTATTTTCTCTATGATCGAATCTCTACGGTCTTTACCGGAATTCTTGTTCTATGTCATTGATTTTCTAATCAATTGTGTCGACTCATCATCCTCTTTCTTATCTCGATGATTGATCGATTTCCTATAGCCAAATCGTTAAAGTATCCTTCTTACTTTCGTGGTCAAAGATTTCCAGTTACTTTACTCCTAAATGCTCTCCTCCACTCCTCATGTTATAACATTGACCCTGAAGTTCATAGAATGTCCTTTTAGAGTTACAGATCTGTTTTATTCCTAAATCATCTTTTAAGATGGCTTTCTCCCTTTCCAAGGTGATTATTCCTGACCGTGCGTTTATCTTCGATTTCCTCTCAAGAGTCGGAATCCCTTAACATTGTTGCCGAACTTGCTTATTCTTTGTCACTTCCCCTTCCTATTCGTGGTTACTTCCCTTCAGTCCCATTTACCAACATTTGTTTTTCTAATCTTGCACATTCATCTTTGTCCGCGCTACCATACCCTATTCCTTTCACATGCCTTCTTTCCAATTTTTGTCCAAATAGTCATTTGCCTCGACTGTTATCGTAAGCTCTCTTGGAAGCTCTACTTTCCCTCGTTACTTACTCATTCCCTACTTTTCCTTGGTGTTATTACTCTAGGACGATCCATTTATAACCCTTTAAAGACAAACACATTAGCTTGTCCTGTAGTACTTACCACTTGAAATTCCGTACCTTGTTCAGTCAATATCCTCAAAGTATCACAATATCAACTATCACCCACACATACTAATTAGCATAACCACGCAAAAGGTGTCATATATGCGTCTTTACTAACGCCTTACTCACAAGGTGTTTCCAACACTATTTGATCTCATCCTAATCCTGGAGCTGTGACACACCTGCCTTCGCTTCACCGACCTAGTCCACCTCATCCTTCGTGGTCTTTTAGAATTTCCAACCATTTCTCATGCTTCAAATTCCCCTTAAGTTATTCAAGTTCCTCGTACTTCTCATACATTTACATCTGTGGGATTTCATAGCGCATTTCTTAAACCCTCAATGATACGTCTTTGGCAACACAGGCTTGATAGTTAATCCCCACTTGAACACCTACTCCTCTTTCCCTTTATGCATAGGTCAATCAAGTGACCTTTATCACCTTCGTCTAACAGTGCGAGGTACCTCTACCGATAAGAGTCACATCTGTTTTGCTACGTGATCCTTCATCGTACGACCAGAAATGAGTTGAAGTCCTAATGGATCCCAATAAAATTCTGTGATACCTCTCCTTTTAGGCTAAGAGAATCCCTTACTCTTCCGACTAAGTTAATGCTAATTTGGCCTTTGAGATTCTCAATAATCATCTCCAATCTACATGTATGACTACTTTTCATCCCAAGTTTCAAGAATCCCAATAGTGCTAAAAAACTCTTTGATCGTAGCTACTTATGAATACTTTGATTATTGGTCCCCTTTAGAATTTCCGCTCATCACTATTAAGTATTACCCTGTAGTAATTACATACGCACATAGGAAATTTCAATAAAAACTCATATGCATGTAATCGACCTGTCCTGAGCTCGGTCTGGAGGGCTATAAAGTGAAGTGTCCTCTCTATTATCCTCCCACCACCGGCTAATCTGGCCATCCTCATCTCTCTTATCTGAATCCGAGGAATACAGATACTTGGGTAACTCCTGGACCGAGAGAAGGGTTGGAATAATCAGTAACACTCTCAGGCGTAGCTGGTTTCACGACCCAAACCGATGGGCCATGACTAGTGCCCGAGCTGGGCACCCGTATACGATTTCTTAGATATAATCGATCGAAACTCAAAACAATATGGCACTCTGTAAAAGCATGCTGTGAACTCATCATGTCATACATAAAAAAGAACCGATCTCCTGAGAAGCCACAACTAACTAAAGCATAACAAAATATGCAAGCCGACAAGGCTGCCACTATACACGGGAATATTCAAAACGAACTACATCTGTATAGCTGACCAAACCACATATACACAACCCACACATGTCTACAGACCTCTATGAGCATACTAGTAAAATATGGCGATACAGGGCCTTGCCGTACCCTTGAATATGCATAAGTCGATATCAAAAGGATCTGTACCAAATGACTCGGTTCCGAACAATGGAGCTTCTGCATGGTCGAGTAGCAAATCCCCAAGCCTGAGGATCACCACACCGAGTTATCCGTCACCTCGCGGGCATAATACGCAGCCCTCGAAGAAAAGGGGGTTAGTACGGAAAATGAACTGAGTATGTAAAGCATGAAGTACAATAAAGAAGATCATGACTGAGTAAAAGATGACAGGAGACAAGTATGATGATCAAAGATACCAATGCACCTGTGCCTTATGAGATGAGAGTTATGCACATCTATATAATATACCGTACCCGACCATTTAGTGAGGGACTCGGTGAAATGATCATATATATACCGTACCCGGCCCTCTAGTGAGGGACTCGGTGAATTAATCATATATATACCGTACCCGGCATCTAGTGAGGGACTCGGTAAAATAATCATATATATACCGGCCTTCGGCCCTCTAGCGAGGGACTCGGTGAAATAATCATATATATACCGTACCCGGCCCTCTAGCGAGGGACTTGGTGAACAATGCAATGACTCCGTACACCGAATAAGTACCCGGCCGGGACTCGGTGAAATGATGTAATAACGTTATGCACAAATAATATCGGAGTAACATATACAACTAAATCATCATACAGAATTCAACAGAATAATCGAATGAACCAACACTCGAGAATCCAAAGCAAAATTTGTCATGTCAAAAGACTACGAGAACTAGAGTTCATTGGAGTCATGTACGTTCGTCGTTCACTCATTTTATGTAATTCATACGCCAAAAAGAAAGAAGGGATAACTTTACATACACTTTGGAGCCTTTAGGAAGTAGAGTCATCATCAATGAATAAAATTGAGAAAATCTAGAAGTAGCTCCACATTCTCATATTCGCTTTGAAATCATAAACTTGAGTTCTTAAAACACAAAATCATCATTATCGTTGTCACCATCATAAAGTCATTCTTATCCTTGACATCACGAGAAGCTTTAAGAACCATGGATTTTTAGAAAACAAGAAGGTTACGAAAATATTTATGAAATCATACCATAGGAATCATGCCTTTGAAAGAAAGGGACGAGCCTTAACATACCTGTTCAGCCTCCAACTACCTACGCTTATCCGTCCGAGCCCGCAAGTCTACATATAAGCCCATTCATACTATGAGTAGGCCCATTGTTATATGCTTATCCTAAGCCTTCAAATAAATCTTTCTAGAATCCGCCAAAATTTCGGCAGCATCTCCTTTGCTTATATGCCTAGCCCGAAACCGCAATCCAGCAACCAACAATAACAACAACAATACTAACTTCAATAACATCATTTCCAACACTAATAAATACCATAAAACAGCCCACATGTTGTTTTTCAACTTCCGTAACTAACCCACTTACTATACAATTATTTAACCACTCTATCTTCGTGAATGACCTAAGACGTAGCGTAAATAGAAAGAGATCCATACCTTACTCTTGTTGAAGTAGCAATATCTCCGATATCTGCTTCGAATCCACGTCAAAATCTACTGCAAAACAAGACTACAATTACAACCACACGCTATCCGGACCTAAACTAATATTCCGCCACTTGAAAATTGCTCACTTTTTAATATTCTCACACCCTTAACTGTTTTTCTAGAATTTTTTGGGCAAAATCTGATGAAAAAGGGGTTATTACCCTTTATATAAAGGGTCAAATTCGGAGTGAGTCCGTAGCAATTCATGTAGCAATCGATCGTATGCTTGCTCGTAGCACGCGTTTCTTCTTTGTGAGCTGAACTTATAACGTCCATAATTCTCTATTCCAAAGTCCTATCGATGAGCGGTTTACTTTGTTGAAAACTAGACTCGACGAACTTCAATTTAGGCTTTTATTTCACTTCAAAACACTTCATATGCTAAGAGATATTCTTCCCTCAATTTGGACTTAGTTTTTCGCACGAAACTTTACCCATCCTTTCTCCAAAGTCGTACTACTCCATTTTTTCCACTCATTTCGTTATAAAACCTTCCAGTATACCTTATATAAATCCTTCACTCATTAAATATACTTAATAATGATTGATCCTTATATTCCAAAGTGGTTTTACTTAAACATAGCTCAACGTACTTATGTTTCAATTTTGATAAGTGCTTCTTCGAAGATACGGGGTATAACAGCTGGCCTGACATAGTGCTCTGCCATTGGAGCAGCTGGGGGAGTCGGCTCTGGTATTGATAGCACCTCTGGGATCTCCTCCTCCGGTGTCCCATACGAACCTTCAGATGGGTCCATGTCATAGCTGCCCTCCGGTGGATCCTCCTCTCTAGAAGTCAAAAATTATGGCGGAATCGTTGCGGGGTCTTTAGAGGGATCAGTCCTAATGGAATAGCTAAGGCTCCTCTCGCTACGTCCACGAGCACCGTGGTCCGAATCTATTCTGGGACCTTGCGGAACCCCGCCATCAGGCCGATCTCTTCATGCCTATCAATCTGTGCTTACCTACAGGAAAAGAGGGTCAGAAGTAATATTTCCTAGACTCTGGCTCTATCGTATAATCTAAGATAGAAGGAAAGGTCACTGATTCCTAAATGCCCTACAGCCTCCTATTTATAAGTGTGGCCGGCTTCACACCCATAAAAAGGACATTACAGGACACGGCCTATAAACCGATAAGCCATGACTAGTGCCCGACCACTACTGGCCAAGAACTCCTATGCTTGCATTTACTTCTTACTGATTAACATGGGCCCATGCACAATCTATAACTGAGCTATACTGTCTCCTGAACAATCAACACAAGAAAACCGTCTCGAGAACTCACGGCCAACGCAAACACATAAGCATAAATACTGAGAGTGGCAGCGCAAGCTGATTAGGCCGCTAAATATACTGTACAACAAATCAAGCACCGACGAGGCAGCATAACATCACGGCTACCTATCCATGTCTACAGACCTCTATGGAATACAGACTGTAAAAAAGGCAGGGCAAGGCCCCTGCCATACCCATATTTCTATATATCAAAATTGCATACCAAAATGGCCGGCGCCTCGGATCACCCGGAGCGCACCGACCGCCAACGCGGGGAGGTCCTACTGATCTGGATCGTCCGGCTGGCTACCTGATCCTGCAGGCATGAATGCAGCGTCCACAAGAAAGGACGAACGTTCAATCGTTGTATCGAGTATGTAAGGCATGAATAATATCATAGTAAGAGACATGAAATATAACATAAAGAAAAGAGATAACCTGTATATCCAATTGCCTGATAAGGTGGATATCATGCATGCTTAGCTTTTCATAAAATCTTTCTCATACATATGTGACATAATAGTGCTGCGGAATGTGTAACCTGATCCATATATATATGTTTCTGCGGAACATGCAGCTCGATCCATAAATATATAATAGTGCTTAGGAACGTACGGCCCAATCCACTAAACCATATATCCCGCGTTCGGGACGATATCATATTATACCAACTGATTAGGTGGCTATGCGTATATATCGCCTCGCCCTTTTCCCATAACCCCATATACTTATATATATATATATATAAGTAGCATGCATGAGCGCCCAAATAAAAGCTACGACTCTATTGGAGTGACGTAAGGTCGGTAACCTACGATTATATTATGGAATAATCATCATCGCTCTATCTCACATTGAAGGACAATTATTATAAGGTGAGATCAACAACAATGAATAAAATCAAGGAAATCATGGAATAAGCTCAACAATCACATCATAACATTGAAATCATAAACTTGGAACCTTTAAATAGAAAATCATCATTATCATTGTAATCATCATAGAAACATTCTCATCTTTAACATCATCAGAAGCTTTAAGAATCATGAACTTCTAGCTTTTGAAAACAAGGAGGGTATGGAAACATTTATGGAATCATAACATAGGAATCATGCCCTCGAAAAAAGGGGACGAGCCTTAACATACCTGTTCGACCTCTTGTTAGCTACGCTTATTCGTCCGAGCTCACAAGTCAACATTTAAGAGGATTCAAACTATCTTTATATTCACCATAGCATACTTGTGCTAAGCTTTCAAATAAAACTATTTTATATCTTGCCGAAAATCGGGCAGCATCTCTCTTGTTTATATGCCTAGCTCGAAATCTCAATTCAGCAACCAACGATAACAACAACAATACCAACATCAACCATAATATTCTCAATACGAAAGTACTTCATAAACACCCCATTTGGTGCTTATTTCATATTTCCACCAACAAAATTATTTTATAACTATTTAACAGCTCTATCTTCATAAAGAAACTAAGATTAATATCAATAGGGAGAGATTTATACCTTGTTCTTACTAAAACAGCAATATCTTCAGTGTTCGCCTAGAATCCAAGCCAAAATCCACCGCAAAACGATACTACAATCACAACTGCGCACTATCCAAACCCAAACTACACTTTGTCACTTGAAAATCACTCAAGTTTTATATCCTCACCCCCTCATTTGTTTCCTGAGATTTTTTGGGATAAAAAGGGTTTTACCCTTTATATAAGGAGTTAAAGTCTGTGGAACCGACTTAATAATTGGCCTTCGCGTACGCAAGGGCTCTCGCGAAGGCGATGGTCTGAAATTTTCATGGCCATCATGAACGCGAGGCTCTATCGCGAACGCGTAGGGCAATTTCTGCCAGTTAGACCAAATTTTCCTTTTTCATTTGATCAACCTCTAATCCTTATGATACCTCTCATACATGGTGTTGAACCCTTATAATCATAAGATAGGCACATATCACTCCGCATTGCAATTAAAACAACTAACACCTAACAAACTTCAACGTCCAAAACTACGAGGTGTAACACGATGCTCTTAGTTGGCGTTCCATGGGAAGTTTAGCTCATGTTGATGCAGATAAGAAAATTATGACCAAGGAAGTCCACTGTTTGGCCAGTCTTGGGGTTCGACTATTGGACTCCAAGGGTGGCGGTGTGGTTGTTCAGAATAGAGCCCTTTCCTCCTTAGTCGTTGAAGTTAAAGAGAAGCAGTATAAAGATCCCTACTTGTTGCAGCTGAAAGAGGGGATTCACAAGCATAAGACGACGGCTTTCGAACAAGGGGGAGATGACGGAACCTTGAGATATCGAGGCAGATTATGTGTTCCAGATGTAGATGGGCTCAGAGAGCGAATTATGTCTGAAGCTCACCACTGCAGGTATTCCATTCACCCTGGTTCCACAAAGATGTATCACGATCTTAAGGAGATTTATTGGTGGAATGCCATGAAGAAGAATGTAGCAGATTTTGTTGCAAAGTGTCCAAATTGTCAGCAAGTGAAAGCTGAACACCAGAGGCCTGGTGGCTTGGCTCAGAATATTGATATTCCTATTTGGAAGTGGGAGATGATAAATATGGATTTCGTAGCAGGTTTACCTCGTTCATCTAGGAGGCATGATTCAATTTGGGTGATCATGGATAGACTTACGAAATCAGCGCACTTCTTACCGGTTAAGACCCCAGATGCAGCGGAGGACTATGCCAAGTTGTATCTTCGCGAAATTGTCAGACTTCATGGGACTCCAGTGTCCATTATTTTAGATCGTGGTGCTCAGTTCACAGCAAAATTTTAGAAATCCTTTCAGAAAGGATTGGGTTCAAAGGTTAACCTTAGTACAACTTTTCACCCTCAGACAGATGGCCTGGCAGAGCGCACCATTCAGACCCTTGAGGATATGTTAAGGGCATGTGTCCTTGATTTCAAAGGTAATTGGGATGATCACCTACCTCTTATTGAGTTGCTTACAACAACAATTACCATGCTAGTATCGGGATGGCACTGTTTGAAGCTCTTTATGGGCGGAGGTGTAGATCACCGATTGATTGGTTCGAAGTTGGAAAAACAGAGTTGTTGGGACCAGACTTGGTCTATCAAGCTATGGAAAAGGTAAAGTTAATTCAAGATCGTTTGAAGACGGCTCAGAGTCACCAGAAGTCCTACACAGATGTGAGACGGAGAGATTTAGTGTTTGAAGTTAATGATTGGGTATTTCTCAAAGTCTCACCTATGAAGGGTGTTATGAGGTTTGGTAAGAAGGGGAAACTTGGTCCCCGCTATATTGGACCATACAAAATTTTGCGAAAAGTTGGTCTAGCAGCTTATGAGCTTGAGTTGCCACAAGACTTGGCTACGGTACACCCAGTATTTCATGTGTCCATGTTGAGAAAGTGCGTAGGAGACCCCTCGTTGGTTATCCCAACCGGTGGCATAGCAGTCAATGATAGTTTGACTTACGAGGAAGTCCCAGTGAAAATCCTTGATCGTCAGAATCGCAAGTTGAGAACTAAAGAGGTAGTCTCAGTAAAGGTTTTGTGGAGAAGTTAGAAAGTTGAAGAGGCTACATGGGAAGACAAAGAAGACATGAAGTCCAAATATCCCTATCTCTTTGAAGAATCAGAAGAAACCGGTGTAGGTATTGTACTTCCCTCTCAGATCCTTCCTTCTATAGTTTCCAAATTATCAGTATTCAGCCTGTTAGACAGTCAGTTTAATAGTTGCTCGGTTCAACATATAATTCAGTCCAGACCCTTTCAGCTTTGTTTTCATGTGCTCATGTCAGTTAGTGTGCACATGTCTCAGCAATCCCTTTTGACCAAAATCCATCATTCGAGGACGAATGATCCCAAGGGGGAGATATTGTAACACCTCAGACCTTTAACTTAAGCTTTCACCATGATTCCAGACTTAGAAAATCAGATAAAGAATGTGATAATTGAAAATTTCTCTTCAGCTATCAGTTGGGGATTTACGCCCCAGAATACGGACCGTAAACCAGTATACGACCCGTATTTCAAGTCGTAAAGTGACACCCAAAATCACTGTGCATTCTAAAAATTGTCTGGTGGAATTTCATATTGTTAAATACGGAATATGGCTCGTAAAGTGTGATCGTATTTAAGGAGAAAACGGAAACTAGTGATTCTGTTTGAAACATGTTGAATTACGATCCAGGTTTACGGACCGTAAATCGATTCTTTACGGACAGTATTTTGGCCCGTATATCCCAACCCGCACCAGAACCTATAAATACCAGCCTTCAGTTATTTTATTTTGTTTTTCATAATTTCAAGTCCTAGAAACAAAGTGTTCTTCTCCCAACAAACCAAAATAACAAGGTAAGTCATTCCAAGCTCTTCCAAATCAATTCTATCATATATGCTGTTAACCTAATCATGAAACCATGTTCTTGACATAGGGTTTTCAAGAAAACCCAACTAAAGAGCATAAAGAGCAAAACCTTGGAACTCTTTTTCCGAGACCAGATTATTGTTCAAGTTTGGGAGCAATTTCAGGTATTTTAAGCATACTATCTACATGAGGAACATTATTTAATCATCGCCATACCTTAGTTATCATAATTCTCAGAAATCCAGCCAGTTCATTATTTTGCCCTAGTTCTTGATTTTCATAACCTAGGGTTAGAGCTCAGTTTTCTGATTATGTTCATACTTGTTATGCATGGTATGGACCCTAACTTAATCTAAAAGACTTGTAATTCAACCTACGAGTCTCAGAATGCAGTCTAAGTCATCAGTCAGGTTACAGAGCCAGTAGTCAGTTTTACACCTGTTGCTTCATGTTTGATTGGGCCTAAGGCCATAGTTATGATTCATATGCATATGTAATTATTTTGGGCCTGAGGCCATAGCTTTGAGATCTCATTATTTATTGGGCCTGAGGCCATAGTTACATGATATTTGCACAGGTGGTTTCTATACAGATCAGCTCATGATATGAGCATTCAGTTTCATTATGCTTTATTGTTCATATCCCTTATTATTGCTTCAGTTGTTTATCATACTTATACAATTCAAATGTATTAACGTCCTTCTGCATGGGCCTATACTTCATGGTACAGAGTCTGACTTTCAAGAGGATACAACAGCCGCTTAGCTTCCAGCGCTTTGAGTACAGCAGCTAGTTGGTGAGCCCCTCTCATCCAGGGCTTACCGTCTATTCGTAATTTTTCGAGTATTACTTAATTCATTAGTATTTGAGGCATGTCAGGGTCTTGTCCTGGCCTAGTTATTCTTTCAGTATTTTGATCATAGAGGTTTCATAGACACAAACTTTAGTCAGTTATGTTGGTTTTGCCTCACAACATTTATTTTCGCATTCATTATTATATTTGAGTGAGAGCATTCTCTTGCTTCGTGTTATATCTGGCATGCTTCCATGATACAACTGTTAGATTCAGTAGCCATGGGTTCGCTTGGTTATAGACAGTCAGGCACCGAGTGTCGTGTCACGCCCAGGCCATGGTTCAGGGCGTGACAAATGGCTGTCCACTTAGATCACGAAACTTGGTTGTAATGCTTGATGTTTGGATTCAAACGAACCTAGGAACCTACTAACCTACTCAGGTATACCATATGGATTAGTTGACTGAACTAGGTGATACACATTAGTTTAAGGATTTTAGGCATTGATTAAAACTGGAAAAGGGAGAAAGAGTTCAAGAAGATATATGATTACTGATTACTAAAAATGAGTCAAAATGTCTTATTTGGATAGTATCATTAGTGGTGAGGACCCTCTAATATCTGTTTAGGCTTAGTTCATGACTAAGACTCACATAGGGTTCTGTATGCATTTGCTTAGTCTTATCTATGCCTGAATTGGTTTTCTTAAAACACTAGAATACTAAAGAAAAGAAAAGAAGAGTAGCTTAATATTAATTTAAATAAGCAGTATGATGACATGGGAATAAACTTAGCTTTTTCTTTATTATACACTAGCTAATGTACCATGTTTTGAACCTTTGAGATGTGTCCTTAATCTTGCTAGTCTAAACCTGGTTAAAGGGTAATAAATGAGTTTGCCCTTGTTTGAATAATGCACTGCTCGTTAGCATAACATTAAGCATCAACCAGGGGCATAATAGCAACAGAAGTGAGCTTTGAAATGATCCCAGGTGAATTGTGAATACTGTTTAGTTAAAAAGTAAGAAAGTTAAGAGCAGGCCACTAATTGTGAATGGTGAGTTAAATCATGCACATGTTTTTATGGGATTAATGTGTTTTCTACAATGGAATAGGACTAGAGGAGAAGGTCTAAAAAGGGATTTTAAAACTCTGAACCTTAAAATATTGAATCTTCTGTGTACCCTTGGGACTGCTTGCCTTTCTGCTTGTTTAAAGTGTATATGAAAATACAGTTGCTATACTTAAAGACTGCATATATTGCATAGAATTATTTGGACTTAAAACATCTTGGCATTGCTTATACTTGACCTTACTTGTACTCTAGTTGCTTGTCTTGATCTTTAACTGAATGAACTTGAGAGTAATGCAACATTTTACTTGTGACCATTAAGCCAGAAAAGCCATGACTCTTCCTGTATTTTCTTGGCATAATTAGATCTGCATGTGCGCTGTTTCTGTTGATGTCATAGCCATTAGAGATTAGTTACTTACCTTGCATGTTTCTTATTGGCAAGTGATTACTTCAATTAGAGAACTCTGATCCATCTATTTAAGTTATCCATACCATGTCCACTAGAGTTACAGACCCTGTCTTCCTGCACATCTTCTGCATTATGTGTAAAATTATCCAGGCTTAAAATAGGGCATATAAAGGTTATGTGAATACCTACTTCGACTGTGCATAAGTCATCTACACTTGTTGTGGGCATTGTATGAGTGACCCCGTATGGTCTTTGTAGGTGTTAAATCTGTTGCTCACTTCTATTTACATTGTATCAGTACTGAGGTTTGCTTCCCTCATGTCTATATGCCTAATCTGTGTCTTGGCTATCCCTTATTTATGTCCTACCACTTACCATTGATCTCTCCATCTCTATGTGCCTTTACTTATTTTGTTTACACAATGTATATTTTATTCAAGACTGCTTTGAACTATGCTACCTCTATGTACCTGTTTATGTTGTGATTGTTTGGTTCAGTCTAGCTTTGATCACATTGTATCCATGTATGCTATTTCATCTTTGTCTAAGATATATTCAGTTGTCTTGGCTTTGGTTTACTACAATATTACATCTGCTTATTGTCCATTCATCTCTACTCCTCATACTCCTTACCTGTTTCTATTTATTTATAGCTATTCTATGACTATGTGCATTAGACTTGTTCTATCTGTTCCAAGCCTATTTATGGATATGTGAGTCTGTGTCCTCCATGGCTGTATTGGTTGGGAGAACAAAGTAGTTTGGGGGGAGGGGGGGGGTGGTCTGAACATTCCCCTGATGTCCAGCCATGTCGGAGGTTCATGAAACCTCTTGAAACTTGTGCGACATCAGGAATACGAATAGTGATGACTTTCCCTCCCCACTACCCAAGTCTTCTCCAATAAAGTCTAAGGGCATAGAGGTGCATATGCATACTACATGACTTGTGAATAGATATGATGATATATATGTATGTGTGTACAACTATGTATGTGATAAGATTAGTAAAACATAAACTAACCGGGGTCGTTGTTTCTTTTCTTCTTCACTACATGGCCACTTAGGCCAAGTATAAAACCAATTTGTTGGGCTGAGGCCCAACATGCATTTCTTCACATTTTGGGCAAGTCCAAGTAAAGAAAGGTAAGCTAATATTAGAATAAATGCGTAGAAGGCCCAGCCATGGGTGAAAATGGCCAACTAGGGGCTTGGTATGCCCTAGACTGCCCCATCTCTTTATTATCATAGTTATATTTTGCATTCCAATTTTGTTGTATTCGGATTTGCAATACTTGTAAAGAATTCATATTATTATTGGAATCTTTTGGTTTGAACTAGTCATCTCTTAGGACAACGGTACATAGGCCGTTTAGTAGACTTTTAGATCCCCGAACGATTTTCAAAAAACCAGATTTTGTATAACATTTTTCAAAACTTCAAAGGATAATAGGAAAATAGTTTTTTGGTGCAAGTTCAAAATGGATATAAAGGTTTTTTAAGACTACAAATTTTATGTCATTTCGCCAAACAAAACCAGCTCAGTTTTGCAACAGAACAAAACCAAAAAATTTCTTTTGGAACCGTTATGAGGCGGGGTTGGTTCGTGGTCGTCCAACAGCCCTAACGGTTCAGCCCCAGTTGTCCGCTTGGGTTCCCGGTCTTTTGTGAAAAGCCCACTCTAGTAAAAACTAGGATAGAGCTAAGCCATATCCCTACTGAACTAGAGCATTCAACCTA
Source organism: Lycium ferocissimum (assembly GCF_029784015.1). Taxonomy (NCBI): domain Eukaryota; kingdom Viridiplantae; phylum Streptophyta; class Magnoliopsida; order Solanales; family Solanaceae; genus Lycium; species Lycium ferocissimum. Next base: position 49,266,710 of record NC_081346.1, read on the forward strand.
GACGAGCTTTGAGTATCTCAGACCTACCTAAAGCTCATTAAGAGAGACCACCTTGTGTTCGGACGGTCTATGACCCGAAGAGCACCGCATTTCATTTATGTGCGATGTGGAAGCATATTTGTGCCTATATGATGAGCCATTGATCCTATGGGGATGTGGGAATCTTAATTGTGTTTTGTTTTGTAGATGGAATGCATAATCCATTTTGACGCAGTTACCGAGGCTCAAAATTTATTGAGAGCTTGGTGGGAATGGTTGGGTGATGCTCATCGAAGGACAGTTAGCTACACCCTACGTCATTTACCCTCTATCATAACAATGAAGGGCTGTCCGAAACGAATAGAGGTATTAGCCGGGTATTGGGACGACAAGGAAATGTTGTTCCGTTTTGGTGATATCGAGATGACTCCGATCCTCAATGAAGTTAGGGATGTCATAGACATCAATGGAACCTATCTAAGGAGATAACACAAGCTAGATCACAGCCTATTATTCCCACAAAGGCCCACCATCGGCCAAATCATATAGTTTCTTGCATTGACTAAGGCGCGGTAGGAACAAGGACCCACTGTAGCCTTTAGGGATTTGTACCGGAGGTTCAAGGATGTCACTGGGTATACTCTGTATCAGAGGGAGTTCAAGAGTAGAGAAGAATGGGAAGTACGTCAGACCTTTGGCATTTGCCATAGCCCTACTAGGCACTATGGTATTTCCGAAGAATGAGTCACTGGCCGTAGACACCCAGGTGATCTACTTGACCCATGCTATCTTCTATGGTATAACCAAGGATCAGGAAACCAAGTATTTCGACCTGTCACCCATCATCTTGGCGGACATATTTCGAGCTTTAGACAAATGCCGAAATCATTTCTGATACTTCCAAAGGTGTAATATGTTGCTACAGTGGTGGATTATCAAACACATCAACATGGCTGAAGGAGTCCAGTATCTGAGCAACAACAACAGGATACACTGCCTTACAAATTACTGTCCGAACCTTAGTTACATGTCCAAAGAGGCGTGGGCCTGTTTCTTTACCGAGTTGACCAAAAATTGGATCCAGTGGATGTTCCCTGACTTCATCTCCAAAAGCATAGTGGTTCGGGGCAAAAATTGCCCGTTTGTGCCATTAGTCGAGATTGGAGGAACCCGTCCTTATTATCCATCTCGGGTTTTAAGAAAATTTGGTAGAAGGCAAGTGATACCCAGATGGGGAATCATGAGCAATTTATTATCGAGCATATCGAGCAGAAAATCAAGAACACCGGTGTGATCCTCAGGGAATGGAATGGTCGTGTGAGCTGGGGTCCAAATATTTTAGCTTCAGATAGGTTCATAGCAGGGTGTTACCCAGGGTATTATGAGTGGCTACAGGGACACTTAGCCCGTACATCTATCCCAGGGCCCACACTTTCCCGCGATGCCCAAGAAAAAAAGCGCCTGAAAGAGTGTTTACAAAGCACAAATGAGCATTTAGCCAAGATCCTAGAAGAAACAGACCCAGTGATTGTCAAGATGGAGATATATTAAGCACGACTTCGGATTCAGACCACCCTTCAGAGGGTCAAGAAGGCCAAGACAAGCTAAGCCTCGATATCAGCCGCTGGAGGAGGACCTTGCTGATTTATTGCTTTATATCAAGCCCCATGTTGGATTTTCGGGGAAGATATTTTTATTACTTATTAACTAATGATGATTTTTCGGGGCAATGGTTCATCTTCACAAATGGCACTTACATGTTTCAAGCAATTAAGAGACCCTTAACTCAAAAAGGCCTTAGGAACGCGAGTAGTATAAATATCTGCAAATTACATGAATACTTGCTATGTGCTTAACATGCCTGCTTGCTATGTGTGTTATCATATACTAAAGCTTCATTACAATAGATCCGATGATCTAAACTAAATACCCAAAGGAAAACCACAAAGCTCAAAACTTACCCGAATTTATCTCCACTCAAGGTTGATTTACAATGGCGAATCAAGAAGAATAGAAAGAATGGACTTTAGGAGAGACAACTGAGGCACTGAGGGATAAGGTGATACAAATGGAAAAGCACCTCCAAGAGATAGGAAAGAAAATTAAGGAGGTAGACAGGTTACTGGAAATGCTTGGGAACGCGCCAGAAGGCATACCCCAAGAGCAATATTATGGGAATGTCCCGAAAGAAGTGAGAGAATTGGTACTGAATTATATCCCCCTAAGAAGAAGGCCTGTGACACCTAGAGAAAGGACTCTGGAAGGAGTGAATAAAAATCAAAGGAGCTAGGATAGACCTATGTGCGACGGAATCAGACCCGCAAGAGGAGTCAGAGCCTTAACAGGAAGCCTCTGAACCCATTGAGGAAGAAGAACCAGAAGAGGAAGAAGAAGAGCCCCAAGATATGAAGGAAGAAGAATTGGAGCCTGTCGACATAGAACTCGAAGGAGAAGAGGAACTATTCGAGATGTTTCCCAAGTTTCAAGAAGAAAAGAGTGATGTGAATCACGAATCTGACTACTATACCCTAACCAACTAGTGATCTGACTTCTATGCACCCTCACCCATGCTGGTACCTGCGTCCTCTACTATGGCATCAGAGAATTTTAGAAGGGTAGGCCCTTTTGAACCTGCCTAGTAGGGCATAGCCTTCAAAGCCCATTCCTCCCCATTTAGAGTGGCCCCACGGACCGTCACTTGTAAGGAAGTATTCAAAAAGATGGTCGCCATAGAAATGTCTTGCACCACTAGGGCTAGGTTGCTGCCGCCCGAGTTGGTGTACACATACAAAAGGTGCCTGTTTCACCGCAACTAGGCGGCTCATACCCTGAATGAGTGTCTGGGATTAAGGAAGAGAATTTGTAGCTTGATTGATGATAGGATCATTGGGACTTTATAGGGGCCACACATCCTGCTAGTCCATGACCGTGTTACCCCATGAGAAGAGGTCATCGCTAGTACTCAGATTTGGCAATATGATTTCACGATCTTCGAGGAATAGTACGCCCGTATCTTCTCAACTCTGGCTACTTTGAGAAAGATCAGACCAATGGAACCTGCCTACGAGCCTGCGCCATTAGTGTCACGACCCAACTGGTAGGCCATGACGGGTACCCGGAGTTGATTACCGAGCACCAGTCATCACACTATTTATCATACTCAACCTGGGCATACATCATTCTCAACACAGCACTTATCACAAAACAATCTCCAAATATCTTCCCAAAACACGTATATATGCATAATCCCACAAGGATACAAAAATGATGTACAGAATATACAAGGAAGGAGGCACTTAACATCCACAACCCACACATAAGTATCTACAAGCCTCTAACTGAAGTACTGAAATCATAAGGGTGGGACAGGACCCCGCCATGCCCCAATATGTATACCAAGAAATGGCGACTCCGGAGTAGTGGAGTACTCCTGCAACTCTGCTGAGAAAGTTCCTAAACGTCTGCACCGCCTCCCTGTCTACCTGTGAGCATGAACACAGCGTCCATAAAAGAGAGGATATCAGTATGAACAATGTACTGAGTATTTAAGGCATATACAACAGCATTATAAAGAAATAAATGAACATAAGATGAAGAGCAAACCTGTAACTGATTGCCTTTTAAGACGGAGTCATGTATGCTAACTTTTATAGTAAAAATAACATCATATCATACATATATATAAGCTGCCCGACCATATAGGCATGGTGTGATCATCATGAACCCGCGTCCAGGCCTCCCACGTCCGAGGCGTAAGCTGCCCACTACAGTGGTGTATCTGCCCGTCCGCCTATAGGGCGGCATGGTGTTATACTGCCCGGCCATGTAGGCACGGTGTGATCATATATGAAAATAACATAAAGCATGCATGAGAGCCCAAATGAAAGCTATTACTCTATCGGAGTGACGTAAGGTCGGTAACCTTCGATTATATTATGAAATAGTCATCGTTGCTACGTCCCACCTTGAAGGAGGTGAGACAGCAATAAGAACCAACATCAATGAAATCACAAAGATGGGATCATCAAGCTCATACTAGCATCATCTCATAGGCTTCGAGGTCTCTGAAATAGCATCATTACCATCATCATTATCATGGAGCGTATCTCCTCTTTATCTCAGAGGAAACTCTCAAGAATCATGAACTTTCAACTCTTAGGATATAATAAGATCATGGAGTATAAAAAAGAGATCATAGCATAGAAGTCATGCCTTGAAAGAAGGGGACTAGGCTTACATACCTATACGTCTCCTTAACTTTACCAACTAAACGCTTTCCTTCCAAGCTCACGATTCTACATTCCAGAGAATTTGTACTAAGGTTAGGTTATTAGAAACACGTTTAAGTCTAGGCTAAAATGACTAAGGACTAACGAAAATTGGGCAGCACCTCCTACGAAAACATCTCACAAATAACTAATTATACTGAATATGAGAGCATATACTATGGAATTATATGAACCACCAACGTGAAGTTATGCCCAACTACAATTATAAGAAGGCCACACCGGAAAGCTAACAAAGAATAACGACTGACGAAGTGATCGCCGGTACAAGGAAATTGAAGATAAATATACTTACGCTGCAAGAAAGTTGTAATAGAGTAAGAATTGCCATAGTCCTATGCTTCTGGATTTGTATCGCGAGATTTGAGGGAAGGAAGCTAAAGAAAAGGTTTTGGTAGGAGCTCAAAGATGTTGTGAGCTATGAAATTAGTTTGAACTCGGATTATAGATTGTCCCAAGCGATACGCATCGAAGAATAATAAAAATGGTAAGGAAGCATTATGTATATACGAATTTTCGATATTGTTATAACTGGTCTTGAAAAGGAATTGGGGAGGATAGTTTAAGGAACATAACCATTATGCTTACTAGCAACAAAGTAATGTTGGATAAAAATTTGGAATGTCAGGGTAAGAGAGATTGTGACAAGGATGTAAAGGATTAGAGGGCCTGACTAATGAACTATAAGGAGTCAATACAGTGTATATCTAAGATCAACGGGTACAAAAAAAAGGATAGCCCGAGATGGCACCGAAGGGATAAACGCAAAAAAGGCACCATATTTGAGAAAGGGAGCTGCCCACTAACAGGTGAAACAAGGAGTGAGAAAAAGGGAGTACTTGCAAAACGACGAGTAGTTATGGCATAGCAAGGCAAGACTACGATAATAGAAGCAGAATGAGAGTGAGATACTAGTTGATACCTGATTACATACATAAGAACAAAGATGTGATGGAACGCCTAGATGAGTTAAGAAAGAACGAGAAGAGACTGATCAATTTATAGCATAAAGATATGGCGATCGGATTCTGAGAGAAAGACATCTGTTTTATGAAACCAATGGAGATGCTGTGGGTTTACATACTACAACATTCGAGGACGAATCTTTTTTAGGGGGGGAGGATGTTACACCTCGTAGTTTTGGATGTTGAGGTTCGTTAGGTGTTAGTTGTTCTAATTGCGATCCGGAGTGATATGCGCCTATCTTATGGTTATGAGGGTTCAAGACCATGTATGAGAGGTATCATAAGGATTAGAGGTTAATCGGGTGAAAAAGTAAAATTTGGTCGAACTAGCAGAAATTACCCTACGCGTTCACGATAGAGCCTCGCACTCGCAATGGCTATGAAAATTTCAGACCATCGCGTTCGCAAAGGCCAATTATTAAGTCGGTTCCACCGACTTTGACTCCTTACATAAAGGGTAAAATCCCTTTTTTTCACTTATTATTGCCCAAAAAAACTCAGGAAACAGATTTGGGGGGGGGGGGGTGAAGATATCAAAATTAAGTGATTTTCAAGTGGTGGAGTGTTAGTTTAGGTTTGGATAGTGCGCAGTTGTGATTGTATTATTGTTTTGAGGTGGATTTTGGTTTGGATTCTTGGCTAACACTGAAGATATTGTTGTTTTAGTAAGAACAAGGTTTGAATCTCTCCCTATTGATATTAATCTTGGTTTCTTTACGAAGATAGAGCTGTTAAATAGTTATAAAATAATTTTGTTGGTGGAAATATGAAATAAGCACCAAATGGGGTGTTTATGAAGTACTTTGGTATTGAGAATATTATAGTTGATGTTGGTATTGTTGTTGTTGTCGTTGGTTGCTGAATTGAGATTTCAGGCTAGGCATATAAACAGGGGAGATGCTGCCCGATTTTCGGCAGGATACAAAATAGTTTGATTTGAAAGCTTAGCACAAGTATGCTATGGTGAATCTAACAATAGTTTGAATCCTCTTAAATGTTGACTTGTGAGCTCGGACGAATAAGCGTAGCTAACAGGAGGTCGAACAGGTATGTTAAGGCTCATCCCTTTCTTTCAAAGTCATGATTCCTATGTTATGATTCCATAAATGTTTCCATAACCTCCTTGTTTTCAAAAGATAGAAGTTCATGATTCTTAAAGCTTCTCATGATGCTAAAGATGAGAATGTTTCTATGATGATTACAATGATAATGATGATTTTATGTTTAAAGGTTCCAAGTTTATGATTTCAATGTTATGATGAGATTGTTGAGCTTATTTCATGATTTCCTTGATTTTATTCATTGTTGTTGATCTCACCTTATAATAATTGTTCCTTCAAGGTGAGATAGAGCGATGATGATTATTCCATAATATAATCGCAGGTTACCGACCTTACGTCACCCCGATAGAGTCGTAGCTTTTAGTTGGGCTCTCGTACATGCTACTTATGTTATAATATATATACATATATATATATAGGGTTATGAAAAAAGGGCGAGGCGTTATATACGCATAGCAAGCTGATCAGTTGGTATATTATGATATCGTCCCGGTTGCGGGATGCTCGGATGCCAGATATATGGTTAAATGAATCGGGTCGTTCGTTCCTCGGCACTATTATATATTTGGGGATCGGGCTGCCCGTTTCGCAGCACTATTATGACACATATGTATGAGAGAGATTTTATGAAAAGTTAAGCATGCATGATATCCGCCTTATGAGGCAATTGGATGTACAGGTTATCTCTCTTCTTTATGTTATATTTCATGTCTCTTACTATGATATTATTCATGCCTTACATACTCAGTACACTATTTCACTGACGTCCTTTCTTGTGGACGCTGCGTTCATAACAGCAGGATCAGGTAGCCAGCCGAACGATCCAGATCAGTAGGACCTCCCCTCAGCGGCAGTCAGTGCGCTCCATTGATCCAGAGCTGCAGCCCTTTTTGTATGCTGTTTTGATATATAGAAATATGGGTATGGTAGGGGCCTTGTCCTGCCTTTTCTCGATCCGTATTCCACAGAGGTACGAGACGGGGATAGGTAGCCGTGATGTTATCTTGCCTCGTCGGTGCTTGATTTGTTGTACAGTATATGTAGCGGCCTAATCGCCTTGCGCTACCACTCTCAGTATTTATGCTTATGTGTATGCGTTGGCCATGAGTTCTCGAGACGGTTTTCTTATGTTGATTGTTCAAGAGACAGTATAGCTTAGTTATAGATTATGTATGGGCCCAGGTTAATCAGTGAGAAGTAAATACAAGCATAGGAGTGCTTGGCCAGTAGTGATCGGGCACTCGTCACGGCTCATCGGTTTAGGTCGTGACACATCAGCTATAACATTCGTCTTCCCTGGGTGATAGAGAATACCCACGTCATAGTCCTTAAGAAATTCGAGCCATCTCCTCTACCTAAGATTCAACTCTCTTTGCTTGAAAATATACTGCATGATTTTATGAACTGTGAAAATATCAACATGCACTCCATACAAATAATGATGCCATATCTTAAGTGGAAAAACTACAGCTGCCAACTCTAGATCATGGGTATGATAATTATTCTCATGAACCTTGAGCTGACGAGATGCATAAGCTACAAGCTTACCATGCTGCATTAAGACACAACCGAGACCCACGCCCGAAGCATCACAATAAACTATGAAGCCCTCGGTCCCTTCCGGCAAGGTCAAAATCGGAGCTGATGTCAACCTTGTTTTCAACTCCTCGAAACTGCTCTCACAAGCATCTGACCACTGAAACCTAGACTTCTTCTGAGTCAACCTAGTCAACGGAGCTGAGATGGAGTAAAATCCCTCTACGAAACGCCTGTAGTAACCAGCCAGACCCAAGAAACTACAAATATCTAAAACAGAGGTAGGTCTGGGCCAATCCTTGACAGCCTCAATCTTAGTGTTATCAACTCGAATACCCTCTCCGGAAATAACATGGCCTAAGAACGCTATGGACTTGAGCCAAAATTCACACTTGGAAAATTTTGCGAATAGCTCACGATCCTTAAGTGTCTGCAATACTACTCTGAGGTGCTGAGCATGATCTGACTAGCGTCAAGAGTATACTAAAACATCATCGATGAAGACAATCATGAAGAGATCGAGATACGGCTTAAACACTTTGTTCATAAGATCCATGAAGGCTGCTGGCGCATTTGTCAACCCGAAAGACATGACACAAAACTCATAGTGTCCATATCTGGTCCTGAAATCTATCTTAGGAATATCTTTTTCCTTGACCTTAAGCTGATGGTAACTAGATCTGAGGTCTACCTTAGAATAAAACTGGGCATCTTGAAGTTGGTCAAATAAGTCATCTATTCTAGGAAGGGGATATCTGTTCTTGATAGTGACTTTGTTAAGCTGGCGATAGTCTATACACATACGCAAGGAACCATCTCTCTTTTGCACGAATAGAACTGATGCGCCCTATGGAGAAACACTGGGGAGGATGAATCCCTTATCTAGGAGGTCTTTTAACAGAGCCTTAAGTTCTTTGAGTTCTGCTGGAGCCATTCTATATGGCGGAATAGAGATAGGCTTAGTGTCAGGGAGTAGATTAATTTCGAACTCTATTTCCCTATCAGGAGGGATTCCTGGAAGATCCTCTGGAAAGACTTCTGAAAACTCACAGACTACTGGAACTGACTGAAGAGTCGGCGTTTGGATATCTACATCCCTAACCTGGACTAGGTGATAGATATATCCCTTGGAAATCATTTTTCGGGCCCTCAGATAAGAGATGAACTAACCTCTGGGTGCTACTGAATCATAGGACCAAACTAAGGCTGGCTCACTTGGGAATTTAAATTTGACTCTTTTGGTCCGACAAAAAACTGATGCATAACAAGAATATAGCCAATCCATCCCCATGATCATATCAAAGTCTACCATTTCTAAGTCGTGAAGGTCTGCTATTGCCAACTTATGGTACACTCTCACTGGACAACCCCTATACACATATCTGGCTAGAATTGCCTCACCAACAGGGTTAGACACTTCAAAAGGTTTGTACAATAGTGCTGGTTTGACTTCAAACTTTTTAGCAATAAAAGGGGTTACTAAGAAAGGGTGGATCCTGGGTACATAAGTGTAAAAACATTGTAACTGAAAACGGTGATAGTACCTGTGACAACATCGGTACGACCCTCAGTAACCTGTCGAGCACCTAAAGAATACAAGCGGTTTGGACCTCCACTTGCACTCCCTGGTCTCGCTAGGGATCTACCTGACTGAGCCTGTGTGTTCTTGTTTGCAACCGAATTGGTGGACTGAGTTATGGTGCGACCTATACCCTGCTTAGAAAATGGACAATCTCTCAAAAAGTGACCTGACTGGCCATATCCGAAGCAACCATTTATGCCCGAATGGCATGTCCCTGAATGTCTCTTCCCACAAGTATTACAAACTGGGTGGAAACCATGACTGCTCGAGTTTCCTTTAGATTGTGAGCCTGATGCTCGAAAGCTTCCTCTCTTCTCCTCTCTAAACTTAGGAGCTGGAGCACTGGCTGATGACGGAACGAGTCCAGATGATCTGTTGTTAAAGAATTTTCTGTTCTTTCCACTATTCCCGTTGAACTGCTCGGTTGACTTAACCCTCTTGTTAAACTCTTTGTCTTTCTCTTTCTACACAGCTTCCTCCTCCTTGAGCCTTATTTCATTTCCTTGCACAAATGGCAATATCTTAGTGATGGTCATACCTTCATTCTGGGCTGCAATATTCGCCCTATCATATAAGTGATAATCAAGACCAGTGACAAACCTCTTTACTCTGGCCCTCATGTTAGGAACAAGCTCAGTAGCATATTTTGCCAGACTCATAAACTCCAAGTAGTAATCCTGAACAGTCCTCCCATTCGTTTGAGCTAAGAAGCGCTCGGCTACGGCTTCTCGGACCTCAATAGGCATAAAGGCGGTCCCGAGAAAAGCCTCTACGAACTCATCCCGTGGCATCATAAGCATTATTACCTCGAGATAATTCCCAAGTCTCGTACCAGGCATTTGCTACTCCTTGCAGCTGGTGAGCTCCAAATGTAGCTGCTTCTGTTTCCGTCATAGTCATCATTCTATAAATCATCTGAACACCATCAATGAAATCTTGAGGGTCCTCTTCCTTCTTTGTCCTCGAGAAGACTGGGGGCTTCATTCTCAAGAACCCTTTAGCCCTGGAGGATTCTCCATGATTTCCAGAATTAGACCCCGCTTCCTGACGCTGGGCCTGAGAAGCTACTAACTATGTAAGCATTACAATAGCACTCCCAACATCCACATTAGTTGTTCCAGTCTGAGGAGCCGGAATCTCTGTCGGAGCTGGAGCAGTAGGAGTAGTCTTTGGTGTAGGCATCTGATCAGATATGGCTCGGATAACCTCGCGATGAGCAGCGTTGGAAGCTGCCCTTAAATTGTTGGTAGTCTTTCTCTTTGGAGCCATAATCATCCGAAATTACGTAAACAGAAGAATTAGGAAGACATCCTAAAGTTATAGCTCTAGTTGCACGATCTAGAATACAAAGAAGTGAGACTTCCTTAATAGGTCCTGGTGGTCATCTGTTTATATGCATGCAGCTGTCATACATATAAAGGAGATGCCACTGGATACGATTTCATGGACTCCCTACGACACAAAACCAACCCGGTTGCTCTGATACTAAGCTTTGTCATGCCCTAAACCATGGCCTGGGTAAGACACGGCAGTGCCTGACTGTCTATGACCGAGCGAACCCATGGCTGCTGAATCTAACAGTTATATCATGGAAGCATGCAAGATATAACACGAAGCAAGAGAATGCTCTCACTCAAATACAATAATGAATATGGAAATAAATGTTGTGAGGCAAAACCAACATAACTGACTAAAGTTTTTGTCTATGAAACCTCTATGATCAAAATACTGAAAGAATAACTAGGTCAGGACAAGACCCTAACATGCCTCAAATACTAATGAACTAACTAATACTCAAAATCGGGAATAGACGGGAAGCCCCTGGATGAGAGGTGCTCACCAACTAGCCATGTACTCAAAGTCTTTCGGAAGTTAAGCGAGTTTGTTGTATCCTCCTGAAAGTCAGACTCTGCACCGTGAAGTGCAGGCCCATACATAAGGACGTTAGTACATTTGAATTGTACAAGTATGATAAGCAACTGAAGAAATAATAAGGGATATCAACAATAAAGCATAATGAAACTGAATGCCATATCATGAGCTGATCTGTGTAGAAACCACCTGTGCAAATAGCATGTAACTATGGCCTCAGGCCCAATAAATAATGGGATCTTAAAGCTATGGCCTCAGGCCCAAAATAATTACATATGCATATGAATCATAACTATGGCCTTAGGCCCAATCAAACATGAAGCAACAGGTGTCAAACTGACTACTGGCTCTGTAACCTGACTGATGACTTAGACTGCATTCTGAGACTCGTAGGTTGAATTACAAGTCGTTTACATTAAGCTAGGGTCCATAGCTTGCATAACAAGTATGAACATAATCAGAAAACTGAGCTCTAACCCTAGGTTATGAAAATCAAGAACTAGGGCAAAATCATGAACTGGCTGGATTTCGGAGAATTATGATAATTGAGGTATGAGGATGATTAAACAATGTTCCTCATGTAGATAATATGCTTAACATACCTGAAATTTCTCCCAAACTTGAACAATAATCTGGTCTCGGAAAAAGAGTTCCAAGGTTTTGTTCTTTATGCTCTTTAGTTGGGTTTTCTTGAAAACCCTATGTTAAGAACATGGTTTCATGATTAGGTTAAGAGCATATATGATAGAATTGACTTGGAAGAGCTTGGAATGACTTACCTTGTTATTTTGGTTTGTTGGGAGAAGAACACTTCGTTTCTAGGGCTTGGAATTATGAAAAATGAAATAAAATAACTGAAGGCTGGTATTTATAGGTTCTAGTGCGGGTTGGGAAATACGGGCCAAAATACAGTCCGTAAACTGATTTACGGTCCATAAACCTGGATCGTAATTCAACATGTTTCAAACGTGTAATCACTGGTTTTCGTTTCCTCCTTAAATACGATCACACTTTACGGGCCGTATTTCAAAATACGGTCCGTATTTAACAATATGAAATTCCAGCAGAAAATTTCCAGAATGCACAGTGATTTTGGGTGTCACTTTACGACTTGAAATACGGGTCGTATACTGGTTTACGGTCCATATTCTGGGGTGTAAATCCCCATCTGACAGCTGAAGAGTAATTTCCAATTCTTACATTCTTTATCTGGTTTTCTAAGTCTAGAATCATGGTGAAAGCTTAAGTTAAAGGTCTGAGGTGTTACACCATTAATGCAAGGGGAAGTTCATTTTTAAGACCCATTTAAGTCAATAATGGGGAAAGGCAACCAAGTTTTTAAACATAGTAAGTTTCACCCCATAGACTTGTGGAACATGCCTTGACAATCTTTTATTTGGGAAGAAAGATACTATGGACCAAGTGAGGCTTGGTCCTTTCTCAGTCTTCTCCTAAGATGTCTTTAAAAAGACTTCCTATTTATCAAGTGGTTTATACTTACATATCTATACTCATGGTCCTCTCCTCTCATCCTTAAACATGCTAAGGGGGTTGGACAGTTCAGATTGTAAAGCTAAGATATCTTAAAATTTTCCCTACAAACCTATTTTAAACCCTCTTTATCCAAATAGCACTTACAGGATCCTATATTTTTAATCTCATCTTAGGCCAAAGCAAACAGTGTTGTCAACAGTCATTTCCAGACCATGTTCCTTATCATTGTACAAAAACCAGGTTTCATATTTTTAAAGACAAACCTCAATCTCTTAACTTATTCAAGACCTAGCAAAGCATAACTAGACCTGCTTTACTTCACTATCTTCATACTACTTTAAATTATCAAATCAGACACTTAAGGTCACTTATTAAACCAGGGTCAGTCCATGAAGCAACATTGATGCAAAATTAAGGACTTATAAAACACCAGCTTATTTTTCATAACATAAGTTACTCCACCAATTAAACAGGACACATAATGGGGCAGGAGAAAAGGAACAAAGAGATTAAAGGCAACAAAAATAATTTTTTAGATTCTTGACAGCTATTTCTCTCCCATTATACAACTTTCAATCCTTAAAGCAGCCACTAATCAAGTTAAGACCTAACAACCACCTTGCTAGTTAGCAAAACGATCAGATTCATTTCAATCAACTTCAAGTGAGACCTAATCCTATAGGTTTACCCCTTTCTTTCCAGTTCTATCAAACCCTTTAGATCTTAGAGATATGGACTAGTTTCAAGATATAAGAAATGTAAAGTGAGTCACACCAAGATAGGTTTGTAAACATCATATGTTTAAGCCAAACAAATTTAGACAAGAGATTTACACACTCAAACAAACCAAACCAGGTCCATACTCCAGTCTCTAATCACATTAATTTTAAGGCTACTATAAAGATCTAGGCAGTTTAAAATGTATTCTAGTTTTAATCAGGTGGAGCCATGATCCCAGAAGCTCCAACTATTAGTTAACCAACCAAAAAGCCAAACTAAATCAAGCTCCATTTCCAATTGCAGATTAGTTGAGAAAAGCTATTAACTAGTCCTGGTTTTATCTTATTTTATGTGGGTGAGATCATTTAGGATGAAAAATATGTTCAAGATACATTAACCACATTATTTCATAGCTTAAGTTGAAGCATGAAGATCACATAAGCAAAACAACCTACTATGAAGATTAATCAACCCATGTTAGGCAGGTTTCAACATGACATACAAGCTGGTTACACCATTTACTTAAGTGAATTATAAATCAAGCACATAACTAGATAGGACACCACTTTACAACATGAACCAACATCAGCAAGGACTTAGATTAAGCAAGACCCAAAAAGACTAGCTAGTGTAACATCCTTAGACTAAGCAAAATCTAAATAAGGGAAAAACAAAATGATAAGGAATTACCATTTATATGCGCAACCAAGAAAAGAATGGACCTTGGAGCCTTTTGCTTCCAATTTCGAGACTCAGCCACACAAAATATAGAACAACAAAAGAAAATAATTTTAGAACTTAGGGAACTCCAACTTTTAAGGTCAAAGTTTAAAATTTTTATACTGAGAAGCTTAAAATCAAAATTTCTAGCCTCTTAAGGCTGTTCAAAACTTGTGAAATGGTGAGGGTTGGGGTTCTATTTATAGAACCCCAAAATTTGTTCAAAGGCTAAAACTACCGATGTGATGCAGACATCATTTTTCAGAGATACACCTCCAATACACAAAATCAACGATCAAGATCTAAAGACAACTAACGTATACGGTCAGATCTGACCCATTTTGGGACGATCTAAACCAAACCCTTATGAGCCAATAAGAATCGAATTCGTATAGTCATAAATAAGCAACAAAATGTAAAAATCGTGTTTTGATTCAAGAAATAAAAGGAAAAAGCAAAAGAAGGGATGATTACCACCGTGTTTGGATGGAATTAGAGTGCAAACACTATTGAGCATTGATTGTTTCATGCTTTTAGTCGTACTTAGACTGTTAGAGCTCTGCAAAATCTGACCTTTTGCCATTTTGGGCAAGAAAGAGGAAATGGACCCTAGGCAGCGCCTAAGGTTTGCGTGGAAGAGGAAAGGAAAGGGGGAGAGAGGGTATATGGGTGTGTTTGGTGTGTAAAAAAAATAAAGACGAAAGGGGTTATACCCCTTATGTCTAATGGCTTCACTTGGGCCGGTTCGGTCCAATCTGTTGGGCTGGACCTGGTCCAAAATAAAAAGAAAAGGATGGGGACTTAATACTATGTATATTAATTATGTAAACGTACGTATATTTAGTGTATGTACGTATATAAAGGGCAAAAATAGGTAAAAAAAAAAAGATGGTAAAAATTACACAATGACTGTTGACCATAATTTTTTAATTATAACAAATTTAGGACATAGTTAACCTACTAATTAATTTAAAAAATAATTAAATATGCAAATGGGCTTAATTTTGTGAATATGGCCTTAATGTATTTTAATCTAACTGATTATTTCAATTATAGCCATATTTGGCCTAATTAGACAATTTACAATTAAATCACACTAATGCCCTTAATTAATTTGGGCCAATGAATTTGATTATTTTAATCAGGGCTATTAAGAGGCTAAATTTACAAAAATGACCCCAATTTCCTTAAAGCATGAATTGGTTAATTTATTTGTGGCTATAACAAAAAATAATTAAACAATTAAAAGTCAATTTGAAATAATGACCATCTAATTAATTAATTAGCCTAATTAAAATGTTTATAGAAAATTATATATAATTTTGACAAATTATACAAAATTAGAGTTTAAGGGGTGAAATGGTCAATTATTTCAATTACTCAAACTCATTGAATTGAAGGGAACAAAGGATTTGCTTATTTTGTTTTGTTTTTTTTATATATATAATTTTAAACAATTAAATAAATAAATGATTTTTTTTTTAGAAAAATGCCTTTCTCTTTGATTAAATCTAACTAGTATCTCATAAATGTCATAAAAGGTACCAATTAGTTTCTAAATAATTTGTGATGTCATAAAAACCTTTTTACCAATTTAAAGGCGTAAAATATCGACTTGAATAATTCATATAAAAATTATTTAAACCCTTTAAGGTGCATAGCTAATTTTATTTATTATCCAAGGACTCTGAGTGATTAAAATAAATTACAGGAGGTCAAAAATTAGGTGTCAACAACCACACATGGGTACGCCAACAATATCATGAAAAGGCTACACAAGCCATATAGAATACTATCCTCGTATCAAACGTCAACAAGTAAGATACTACAATGTCATGATCAAGATATATCAATAATCTCCAATATCTACTATCTCCACGTGGCATTAAGCCAACAACAATAGAACAAATCAAGTCACAACACAGCAGGGTTGCTAGCCCCAAACACACAACAGGGTTGCTAGCCCCAAACACACAACAGGGCCCAACCTAAGACAATATCCAACTCAACTTCATACCCGAAGGTTTACATGCTTTCTCCAACAATATCGTCTAAATCTATGCTTCGCTAAACGAAGTCTCACCATAAGGTAAACCGTAACCTACCTGGAAGGCCGAACAGCAATATCACCAACAATCACACCTTAGCCTTTCCTTTCTTTTGAGCCTCGAGATCAAGAAAGTCTAAGCATATTCGAATCATGGAATTAGAATCAAGAACAACATCAAACAAACCCTACTTCTATTCATGACCCAAATCCTAGGGTTTATAAACTAGAAGGGTGAAATTAGGAATCTAAAGGTTCCAACATGAAATTAAACCTCTAAGTGATCAATTCCCATCAATAGCAAGCTAGAATAATTAACAATTCACTCAATTTCGGATTCTAGGAAAACCCCCCAAATTTGGGTATAAACACTAACTTCCAATTCCATAAATTAGCCACTAATTAGGAAGAAGTTATGAAATAAAGGATTCTAATCATCAATTCAATGCTTAAGGAAGCTAACCCAACCAACAAATCATGATTTAGAAGCCTAGAAAGAATATTCATTAAACCCACTTTTAATCTTCAATCACTTAATGAACTATCAAGATAAAGGGATTCTAAGATGATTAGGGATAATGGAATAGCAAAGAGATTAGAAGGACTTACCACCAAGAATCTTCTCCAAGAATACCCTAGATTTGCTCCCAATAGATCAGATTTGGAATAGTAATAAATGTGGGACTAAGGACTCTTAATACACAATTAATGAAATAACCAGGCCCGATACCGTTACGGCGGCAGCGAGACCGCGGCCCTGACAGCCTCTCAGACAGCCGAGATGGTAGGGCTACAAAAACACTTGGCCGCCCCAGCGGCCCATCCCACCGCTATGGCGGTACCGCTGGGACGGTAAGGGTGCCGCCATGGAAGACACTAGCACCAGATTTCCTAAAAATAATCACAATCTCAATCCGAAATCCTGACTAATACCCGAGGCCATCCGCTCACAAACCACATACACAGACATACATAAAAACACACTATGAACGCACTCGTAGCCTCAGAATTTCCAACGGAGGTCTCGTTGACCGAGTCAACTCCCGATACCTTAATTCCAACTTCTCAACCTAAGTCCCAAAATGCACCCGAGTGCATTGGGAACCGAAGCAGATATACGCACAAGTTCTAATAGACCATTCGGGCCTCTTGAAATCGACGAATTCTCGAAAAAGGTCTGTTTACCCAAAAGTCAACTTTGAGTCAGCCATTTTTCTCTTTTAAGCCGATTTCCCCTCAACTCCGATGACCTCGGAAAGTATGCCAACGATACCTGTGGGTCAAATATGAACTAAATAAAGCTCGAAAAGGGTCAACGATAGCACGGTTGTCTTGATATTGATCTTCATGTTATGATATGTATCTATGTGTGGCACGAGGGATATTGATATATTTTCAGTAGCATTGACATTATGCATGGATCCATTCTCATCTTTCATGATACATTAATACGAGCTGAGGCTTGGTACTGATAATGATGAGAGAGATTAGAGGCTGATGCCCAAGGTCTGTACTGGGATCGAGAGAGTGTCTAATACTCAAGGTCTTTTCCAGGATAGCAAGAGTGGTACATAGACTTCGCGGGTTCCTCATGGGTCATGACTGTCGAGGCGTGGAGGTATTCCACCCAGAACATGTATGTACAAAGAATTCATTGGCTATTGCTTATCATTGCATTGCACATGCACTCATTATTACTTTAGCTTACTTGTTGGATTCTGACTTGATATTTCTAACTCTTGAGTTGTTAGATGGGACTATATCTTTGATGGTATTTGTTTAACAGTGTATTTGTATATGTTATCCAGAGTCCCTGTGTAGTCCACCCTTGCGGCGTGAGTTGCCTGATTATCTTGTTAGTGAGGTGGAAGAGCCCCTGCTGAGAATGGACCTATTATGAGTAGTAAGCGTAAACTTGATCTATCTTTGGTCTTAGTAAGGTTACTTCTATATGATGTCTCGAGGTAGTATTTGTGAATCTTGATTTTTATGATTACTGGATTGGGGGGTAGCAGTTCATATTTAGGCTTGAATGTTGATTTGTATCTGTTGAGGTAAACCCCACCTCCACTTCCTCCCCGTACAAATTCTGTGGATTGACTGGGTTACTGCCTACAATACTTATCTACTGATTACTAGTGTTATTATGTTCTCCTAATCGTTGTTGGCCTATGATTCTTACCAGCATGAGTGTTGTACTGATACTACTCTTACTACATCCTATTCGAGGTGTAGAGTTGTTACAGGTTGAGTTAGTGGATCATTAGCTTCCGAGGATTCTACGACGTCCATCTCGAAGACTTCTTTTAATTCTATTCTAAAACAGATGTTGAACTCCATTGAATTATACATATCGAGTTTTAAATCTTAGAAGCTCTTGTATAAGTATCCTTGTATTATTTTTGATTTGTTGATAAATATAATGAGTTAGTGTTGAGTTATTCATTCTTTCCTATTAAATGAGGTTCTTTTGGAGAAAAAGGTGCACCTGCTAGGTAGGATTGGGTACGTGCCCGTACGATCCCCGATTTGGGTCGTGACATGTCAGCTGCTATTTAAAACTGATCATGTGCGGATTGATAAGAACCAAACCGACCAGGCAGCGGCTTATGAAAATTTAGATGTTGACGGTAATTAGCTAGCAACCTGCAACTTATTGACCAGCTCATTGTCACAATTAATCAAACTGTGAAGTTACCTCACTTTTTGTTCTTTTTTTTCCTTTTTTGGAATGGTAAGTAGTTATAAACACAAAAGCACAAATATTGCGCTAGATTACGTCCCAAAAGAAGAAAAAAAATAAAAGAATCTAATCCGGGTTAGTAAGGCAGATATTATATAACATGAAGCAAGGTTTCTCTATCCTTTACAAAATCCAATTTACACCAAAAGAAAAAAAAAAGCAGATTTCTGCTTAAGGCCAGCGCTAATACTCCAATGAAATCAGAAGGTAGTAAGGGTGATATTTTAAAATCCAATACCCCTGTTATTGCTTGTTACTTTACTTTCCACTTAATTAACTTAAAATAAATTGGTTGTTAATTGGTTTAGGCTTCCTATCGGGTTGGAAATAGGTGACATCACGGCTATCGATTTGGGCCGTGAAGATAAATGAGGAAAGAAAGCTCATAATATGAATCTAAATCACAAAGATGGATTTTAGAGATTTACAACTTAGAAAACAGATTCAGTTGGAACCACTTTCAGTTCTAAAGTCTAATAGTTGTAACAGGAAGCTACTAAATGAGATCAAACCACTCAAATTCTACATAACTGACCTCTAAGACGACATAGAGGAAAGAAAGTAGAAGAGATGTAAATTTCCATATTTGGACTCTATTCTCGTAATGACAAACAGATACTATTAACACAAGACTTACAACACTTTAAAAACTACCACACAACACTAGTGAAAACAAAAATCATTTGAAAACTTGTTCCACTAAAAATAACTGCTTCTGCAATCTAAAGCAGGTTTAAAGAATGACGAGATTGAGAGGGGTTCGAAATTTCTTTACCATAACTTAGACCTAGAGGTTGGACACAAAGAACATTATTAAGGGTTACTAAATTAGAGAAATATCAATGGAGACATGACACCATAGAAAGTCTAATTAAAGCAATAACTTGCATTTGAATTGGCAAACTTACAGCAAAATTCAGTTTTACCTTAGTTTATGGTTGTCTTGTTTCTCACCAAATTAAAATTGGATGAGCTAACCTAAAAACGCTCATCCTCTACATAATAAATGATCTGCTTGCCCTGAAATGACCGGAACCAATAGGGAAATCCCAATTTATTGGGCCTTTCGATACAATAAAATTGAAAGCCCTAAGGGCGCCATATTCTAGGAGCACAAACTATGTGATTGAATAAATCCTCCTTACCCGATTTTGACTAGACCTTAATTTAATTAGCATGAGTGAAGAAAATAGACTAGATATTCTTTTGTTTAAACTTAGAACCAACTTGAAAATCGAATTGCACTTCACTTCATGCACCAACCAAAAAGCCAATGTTGTTTCAAGTATTGCTTCAATCTTAGGGTTTAGGTCGTTTCTTATGAAATTGATGAAAAAATTACAGAATATGCATCAATGTTTTTACACAAAAATGAACTATAAGAGTAGCGGCATGTCATATAAAATGATTTGCACAAACAATGGAGCTACACTTAAAAGGACGAAATCTTTTACAACCAGCAAATTCCAGCCGATCTTAACTACCTTTTTAATCTTCATAAATTGAAGATCAGAAAAGAACAAGAAATACCCAAGATATAAGCATACCTAGGCTTACCGAACATGCCGAAATCTCGAGCATCAAAGATGTCACGACCCAAACTGGAGGGCCATAACAGGCACCCGAGCCCTACCTGCCGAGCACCGCTAAACATGCTTTCCTATCATGATCAAAAACAAGAGTGGACCTCGGTGTCATAAGATGAAAATATACTAAATCATATGAGAAATATCCTGAAAAAAGGATGAGCCCAAGAAGACATACTATACAACTATGTTGGACAAAACTATGCAAGCCGACAAGGCCGTCATGAAATACTATATAGAAAAACTTAGGCCGAAGGGCCATACAATGTCTAACTAATCCATGGCTGCCTACAAGCCTCTACTGGAGTATCTAACATAATAAGGTCGGGACAAAGCCCCGCCATACCCCTATGTATACAAAATAATAACGTACCAGAAACACAAAAGCAACTCCGAAACAAGAGGAGTGCTCCAATATCATAAAACAGTAACCTGCAGTGGCGGATCGTCAATCTGTCTACCTGTACCTACGGGCTTAAAATGAAGTGCCGCTCGGAAAGGGACATCAGTATGGACAAAGTACTGAGTATGTAAGGCATGAAAGTAACATGAAAGAGACATAAGAGAACATAGGACTAAATGATAGCAACCAGTATGTCTGAACTGTCTATATGGGCCAATTGTTACACCTCGGGGGTTTTGTACGTTGAGATTCGCTAGGTGTTAGCTGTCCCATTTGTGGACACTGGAGTTATTGTCGAGCAGATATGAGATCATATGTGCTCATTTTATGATTATGAGGGTTTAAGCTCATGTAATAGGAAATGGAAGGGTTGGAGGACAAGTGAATCAAGGAGGTTGAGTTTTCAGAACTTTGGAGAAAAGTTGGGTAAGATTTGGTACGATAATATTGGTCTAACTTGGAGAAATAAGATCTTTTAGCATATTAGGAGGTTTGGAGTGAAACAAAAGCCTAAAATGAAGTTCGGGAAGTCTAGTTTCCAACACAATAAACCGTGCATCGATTCGACATCGGAATCAAGCGTCATAGGCCTTTTAAGACAGGCCGCTAGAGCAGGGATTAACTCTACATGAACGCGCGCCATGGTGGCGCGAATGCGCTGAGCAATTTTTAGGTCGGTGCAGGCAGACCCTGAAATCTTATAAAAGGTGGCTTACCCCCTTATTTTTCATAAAAGCACCTCAAAACTCTCTCATATATTCTGGAAATTTCTCCCAACTTCCAAACATCAAATTTTAGCCCAAATCAAGTTTAATCTCCGGATTCGGGTTCGGACAGCGTATAGTTGCGGTTATAAAATTGTATTACGGTGAGTCTTGGCTTGAACTCAAGGTGGAAAGTGAAGATATTATGGTCTAGTGGAAGTAAGGTATGAATATTCCTTTATTGATATTGATTTTGGTTTATTTACGGAGATAAAGTTATTAAATAATCGTATAACGAGTTGGTTAGTTGTGAAATTTGGAAAACATCGTGAGGGATGTTTTATGGAGCATATTGGTATTGATAATGTTGTTATTGATATTGGTATTGTTGTTGTTGTTGGCTGTTAGATTATGATTTTGGGCTAGGTATATAAACAGGGAAGATGCTGCTCGATTTTCGGCAGGATATGAAGTAGTTTAATTTGAAAGCTTAATATAAGTATACAACGATAAGTCTAACGATAGTATGAATTATCTCAAATGTAGATTTGCATTCTCGGGAGGATAAGCGTATGTAGTAGGAGACAAAAATCTATGTTAAGGCTAGTCCCTTTCTTTCCAAAGGCAAGATGCCTACGTTACGATTCCATCTATGTCTTCCATAACATCCTTGTTCCCGAAAAGCTAGAAGTTTTTGGCTCTCAAGTTTTTTATGATATCCATGACAATAATAACTCCTTTCTTGTGAACTCATACATGTTCTCCATGATGTCCCTATTCCCACAAGCTAGAGATTCATGATTCCTAAAGTTCCTTATGACATTAAAGATGATTATGTTTTCATGATGATAATGATGAGGATGATGATGGTCCTATTTCTAGAAGTTTCAAAGTTTATTATTTTAAATGCTATGATGAGGTTATTGAGCTTATTTCATGATTTCCTTGATTTTATTCATTGTTGTTAATCTCACCTTATAATAACTATTCCTTCAAGGTGAGGTATAGCGATGATGATTGTTTCATAATATAAATCGAAGGTTATCGACCTTACGTCACTTCGATAAAGTGGTAACGTTTATTTGGGCTGTCATGCATTTATATATATATATATATATATATATATATATATATAAGGGATATGGGAAAAGGGCGAGGCGTTATATACGCATAGCCACCTGATCAGTTGGTATATCATGACATCGTCCCGGACGTGGGATATATGGGTATGGATCGGGCTGCCCGTTCCACAGCAATATATATATATATATATATATGGATCGGGCTGCACGTTCCGCAGCACTACTATGTTATACAAGTATGAGAAAAGTTTTTATGAAAAGACTAAGCATGCATGATATTCGCCCTAAGAGGCAATCAGACATATAGGTTATCGTTATCTCATGTTTTTTTTTCTATATTTCTTATTATGTTGTAATTCATGCCTTACATAATCAGTATATTGTTTGTACTGACGTCCTTTTCCTTGTGGACAAGGCGTTCACGCCCACAGGTAGACAGGTAGACGGACCTGATCCCTAGGAGCTCCATCAGTGGCATCTCAGAAGCGCTCCAGTTGTTCCGGAGCTGCAGTCTTTTGGTACTACTCCTTTGTACATATACACTTGGGCATGGCGAAATCCTGCCCCATCTTATGGGTTCATGTATTCTACTTAGAGGCTCGTAGACATATGTATGTTGTTAGATGTTCACTAGCTTCTTCAGTTCTTATTACTGTATAATATTTCAGTAGTCTCGTTGGCTTATGCTTGTGAACACTGTTGTTGATGGTTGTACTAAGTACGATATTCATGAGCTATCTATATGGCCCACTTAGAAATGGTTATGGAATGTTAGACTAGAGGTGCTCGGTAGGCTAGTACCGGGTACCCGTCATGGCCCTCCGGCTAGGTCGTGACACCAATAATATACATAAATATTGTGCATACATGAATAAGGGTCATACATATGTATGTGTATATAATGCATGTCAAGCCTATGTTAGCATCCCATCGTATCATATCGGCCTCTGTGGGCATCATCATCATCATCATCATATGACCAGCTAATCAGGTGGTAGTGCGTACATAACGTCATCACCCTACCCATACCCCATACATATATATAATACATAATATACGCGTATATAACGCCTGAGGGGTCATAGGTCTGTACATATATATGAATGAAATGTAATGCATAAACATGATAAGAGTACATTCTAAATCTGTTGGAGTGACATAAGGTCGTTACACCTCCGAACATCATGATGAGTTAGCATTTTCATTAACAAGTGACTCTATAAATCATACTGAATTTGAAGGAAAACTTACTGAGAATGACATTCTAGATCATGAATCAACATAGAACATCCCGAGCTACTAAGAATAGAGTCATTATGGAATACCATTACGTCTACGTTCCGTTCATAAGGATCATGCCTAAAAGAAGGAAAGCTAGCCTTAACATACCACAAGTCAACCAAGTAATTCACACACGAGCTTATCACAACTAGAGTGTTAATCCTATAACAAAGGAATGCATATACAACTTAGATGGCGCTAGGATATCACGTCTATCAATGATAACTCAATTCCAATGTGAAACGGGCAGCATTTCCCCCTATTTCTTAATCATCACCACAAAGCCCACAACCAACAATCAACATAACAACCTCATATGATCTTCTTTAAACTCATATTCACAACATTTAAAGATCTACAATTAAGCAGCCCGATATACGCTTGTATACAACACTTCCTTCTTCCAAATACACCAAATATAACAATCTCACCACATTCTCAACATTAACTATAACCCCTATAACAAGATTTTTCTTTGAAAACACACTAACAATCATGGCTCAAGCTAGATTACAATTCAAAATAACATCAAGTTCATGTTTGAACCTTTCCTCCAATTTCTTCCTCTCAAACCTAACATAACTATCACATAGACTCATAAACATGGAAATAAAATGAAATCTTACCTCAAGAACTCAAAAACACTTAAATTCCAAGATTATTTCCCCTTGAAGTATCCTCCAAAGCTTCTACAAGAAGAAGAGACAAGCTTCAACAATACTTTGAAAACCCTAAGCACTTGATTCTTAATTTGATCTTTGATTTTTTTTTTATTAGTATTATTTTTTTATTATTTTTGCTTGGGGGAGTGATTGAATATGATGGGAGAGGTTTCTAGATCTTTTATGAACTTGGTTTTGGGTTAAAATTACTTAAGAATGAGGGGAGGTCGTAATATATAAAAATAGAAAAATCCACCGCCATAGAGATACAGTCCGTAATGGAACTCTCTCTCTATTCGAAACCCTAACCCTAGCCGAAACCCTAATTATTCTTCATACTTTTCCCGGCCATTATGGCCACTTTGGCCACTGGACAGCCTCCACCGGAGGTTGTCTAGCCTTCTCTGACACCATCAACATCCAATGCACCACCCATGCTACCAATACCTTATGCCAATACCCTAAAACCCCCGCAGCACAAAACTACATTGCCTATCATTCCTCAAAAACTTGTTACGTTTCTGCATGGAGAGCCTAGGGTCTTGTGGGATGAAGAAGAGATAGAGCAGATGATTTTACGTGAAAATCTACAATATGCT
Source organism: Lycium ferocissimum (assembly GCF_029784015.1). Taxonomy (NCBI): domain Eukaryota; kingdom Viridiplantae; phylum Streptophyta; class Magnoliopsida; order Solanales; family Solanaceae; genus Lycium; species Lycium ferocissimum. Next base: position 49,292,032 of record NC_081346.1, read on the forward strand.
ATCGTTGGAAAGTTTTCCTATGGCTGGCCTGACATTAAGGAACTGAGGAAACTAATTCCAAAGCAATGTGAATTGAAAGGAGAGTGTCCTATTGGATTATTGAGGAATAGATATGTTTTGCTTCGTCCAACTGTAGTAGAAGATTATGTTAACCTCTTGTCAAAACCAGCATTCTATATTAATCACATGAACTGGTGGTATCCCATGAGAACATTGAAGCGGGATGCATGGTTTGATCCTAATCAAGATCAGTTTTGTCACGACCCAACTAGGGGCCGTGACGGGAACCCGATACTCGTACCGAGCACCCCTTACCTATCATTGTACCTGTACCTCTTAACAAGTCGTATGAACAAGGCTTTTTTTTTTTTCAAACTAAACATTAACATTATCATTATAAACATAGACCAGTTAACTTCGCTATCACTTTATACAACAGCATTAGGATGCCAAAATGCCACATATTTAACTATACATAACTGACTGTACATATCTGTCTACGAGCCTCTAGACATAATACACTTATACATAGAAAGGACCGAGTACTGTCGTGCCCGAAAATATATACACAAAAGAGTACCACGGGAGTGCGGTTTGAACAACCGGATGTCAAGTGCGGGCCGGTAGCTCTTAAGGATCAAATCCGCCTGTCTGCTGACCTGCGCGGCATGAAACGCAGCGCCCACAAGAAGGGGCGTCAGTACGAATAGTGTACCGAGTATGTAAGGCATGAATAGTAATATACGAGAACATAAATCATGCATAATGACATAAAAGAATTACAACTCAAGTCCTGGGATAGAAACATAACCTGTATATATAGGTGCCCTTGGGCAGATGCCATGCTTTCTTAACTTTCTTTACTCATTTATATATATATATACATAAATGCATAAAATATAGAATATATATTATATTGCCGTCGCGTCGGTACCGATCCATTTAACCATAAATATGCACATCCCGCGTCGGGCATCCGCGTCCGGACGATATCAAGTCATGTAATGCCAACTCGATCGTGGACATGCGTATATAACGCTCTGCCATTACCTCCTTTTTCCCCATAAATATGTGAAAATTCCATGTATGATTATCGGCGCCCATGAATATATGAAAATTCCATGAATAAATATCGGCGTCTATAGCGCCCATAAATATATGAAAATTCCATGTATAAATATATATCAGCGTCTATAGCGCTCTGACTCTGCTATTATATAATATACTTATACCATGTTCATTTATTAGCGCGCATATAGCGCTCTGATTCTGTTATCATTATCGTCGTAGAAGTATTCTCATTAAAGTAGTTACAACACTTATCGTTTAATAATCAAAGCACTAAAGAAAACTCCGAGAACGGTGGTTACTCGAGTCAAATGAGGTGGCGTACTCAACTTACCTATAATACGTGTCATGACGTTACTTATGAGGGCCTTAGGGTAATCGGGTCTTATCCTTGCACGTTCTAGAATATTTAGACACTCCTTTCACAATTCAAGTACTTTTAGTTCAATCTTACTGAATGAATAGTACCTATTTTCAATCGCGGATTTCTAGAGTTAGGAAAGTCCCTGAGGCGCGAAATCAAACCTATATGTCTAAGACATGCCAAGAAAGGAAGGGGAAACCTTACATACCTCTTCCGGCCTCTTTAGCTAGATTCGCGTCGCAATCTCGTCAAAAGCGCAAATTGGTCATATTTACCAAAACTCTTATTAGGGTCCTTAGAGTTAGAATCTTACGGAAACACTTGGCTACCGAAATTTCATCTAAATATACCATCCTCAACATTCAACATAGCCAAATTCTCAACAACAACAATCCGGGAATTCAAACCCGGCCAAACTATTAACATAATTCAACAACAATACTAACAATTTCCAAATTCAATCAATTTACTACTTCTTCCAAAACTTTCCAACTTCAATGAAAATAATAACAACCTCATAATATGTATTCCAACAACACCATGCCAATGTCATTGTCTTCCATACATATAAGAACATAACATTCGATTTACATAACTTCAATCACAAGTCTCCAACTATCATCATTTTCTCTAAGATCATTAGCTTGATTAGCATTATTGACTCTATACAACACAACCAATACACTAAGTAAAAGTTAGTTCAATTTCCTTCACCCCACACCACCACCACACGGCCACATACACACTACACACTCACGGCTTCCACACAACTACACCCTATCTCTATGTTTCCATGAATTTCGCTCTCTTCCACACTCTATAACAACCAAACATTCAATAACATAATTAAAACATGATTCATACTCACCCATAGGCATGCACGGCCACAACCCATTTTCTTGTTTTTCATGAATTTTACTCCTTTTCATACACTATACCATGCACAAGCTCCCATAGAACAACCATACGCAATACGAAATAATTAAAACATGACTCCTACATGCACATACATCCACGGCCACTCCCTATGTCCATGTCCTTCATGAATTTCATTTATTTTGTACTCTACATCATGCACTCACGTTCATAACATAAAAAGGAGGACAAGTTCTTACCTTTCTCCTTCAACTCTTCACTTGGATTGAGTTGTGACTTTGTGAATACTAGCAATCTTCTCGCCTTAACACTTATACCACGTTAACGGGGACCCTTGAATTGGTAGAACTACTATGAGAGACAAATTTTTAAAGCAAGATTTTTGGATTCTTCTCTCCTCCTTTGGCCGAATTGGCTTGGTCTTTCTCTCCAAGCTTTTATTTCTTGAAACTTCTTGAATTATGGAGAGAAAATAAGAGTAATCTTCCACTTATAATCACATGGATTAAATCCCACATGGGCCTTGGGCCTATGTCATGGCCGGCCACTTATTGGGCCTCCCTCTCTATTTTAATTTTTTCTTCCTAGCCCAACTCCTTAGTTTAGCACTTAATAATTCCCGAACCAATTTCTAAAATTCTAACTTTACTCTTCATCTTCCTCCATAACTCCACGAGGCTTATTGCGAGTTTCCCTTTATGCCCTTATCCTTTCTTAATAATTTCGCTTCTAAATTCTTCATAAGTCATTCACCTGTCTACAAAAATGAAAACGTAGTCTTGCTTGTCGTCTTCCCGCGATTGTCTCGAATTATCCGAGTGCGCAAAAATGCGGGATGTAACAAGTTTAGACAGCTGGATACAAGCACTGATCATGAGATGTTGAAGAAGATTCCTGCTCTAATCTCTACAGAACAAAATGAGTATCTTATTGCTCTCCCTAGCAATGAAGAAGTCAAGCTAGCAGTCTATGGTCTGAATGGTGACAGTATAAGTGGCCCTGATGGTTTCTCAGGCCATTTTTTCCAGGTCTGTTGGCATATCATAGGGGAAGATGTCACTAAAATGGTTAGAGAATTCTTTTGTAGGAAAGAGTTGCCTAGATTCATTACTCACACCAATCTTGTTCTAATTCCTAAGAAGGAAGTGGTCAATACATTTGCAGACTTGAGACCAATAAGCCTTAGCACTTTTGCTAACAAGATCATCTCCAGAGTCTTGCATGAGAGGATTGTGACAGTACTGCCTGGCATTATTTCTAACACTCAAACTGGTTTTGTAAAAGGTAGGAGCATTGTGGAGAATGTGTTGTTAGCACAGGAGATCATTAGAGACATAAACAAGAGAAACAAACTGCACAATGTGGTAGTGAAGCTTGACATGGCTAAGGCTTATGATATGGTGTCATGGATCTTTCTAACAAAGGTTTTGAGGCAATTTAGCTTCTCAGAGGTGATTGTAGACATGGTATGGAGATTGGTATCAAACAGTTAATATTCAGTGCTAGTAAATAGCCAATCTCATGGATTTTTTCATTCTACTAGAGGCTTGAAGCGGGTGACCTTGTCACTAACTTTGTTCATCATAGCAAACTGAAGTCTTGGCCAGAAACCTGAATAGTCTACATGAAGATACTGCTTTTAAAGGATATGGCATGCCAAAATGGAGCCCTCAGATCAACCATTTATCATATGCTGATGATACCATACTTTTTTGCTCAGCTGATCCTGTATCATTGAAAAAGATGATGAAGATCTTGAGGGACTATGAGAAGACATCTGGTCAGCTGGTTAACAATGACAAGAGCTCTTTCAATGTGCATGAGAAAGTTCCAGCAGCTTTGGTTAACAGAATTAAAAGGAAAACTGGTATGAGGAAAGGCTCTTTTCTTTTTACATATTTGGGATGTCCAGTATTTTATGGTAGAAGGAAAATTGTCTATTATGAAAGTCTGATAAAGAAGGCGATGAATAGAGTGATATCTTGGCAAAATAAGCTGTTGTCATTTGGTGGAAGGTACATATTAATTGCACATGTTCTACAGACAATGCCAGTCTATTTATTATCTGCAATGAATCCTCTGAAAGGTGTTATAGACCAATTACATAAGATCTTTGCCAAGTTCTTTGGAGTAATACTGCAGGTGTTAAAGGCAAGCACTGGGTGGCTTGGGAGAAAATGTGTTTGCCAAAGTATGAAGGTGGTCTTGGCTTTAAATCACTGCATGATATATCCAAAGCCTTTTTTGCAAAACTCTGGTGAAATTTTAGAACTAACATTTCTTTATGGGGAGCCTTCGTGGGTAATAAGTATTGCAAGAAGTTGCATCCAGTTATAGTACAGGCCAAAGGAGCATCAAATGTGTGGCGTTAAACTGGTGGCAGTGAGAGATGATGTAGAACATCAAATATGATGGCAATTGAAAGGAGGTACTTCTAGCTTCTGGTTTGATAACTGGACAAAACAAGGTGCTTTGTACTTTGTTGATAATGACATGGTCATTGATGAGGAGATAGAGGTGAAGGAATTTATATCTGATGGGGAGTGGAATTTTCCAAAATTATAGGAATTTCATGTTGAAGAAACTGTGGAATACATACAACATACCATTAATCCAAAGCTGATTCAAGCTGATAATTATAAAGCTTGGTGGATGGGTGAAACAAATGGAAAATTCACAGTCAAAAGTGCATGGGAGGAAATTAGACTAAAGCAAGATAGTCTTAAAGCTTATAGATATATCTGGTTGAAGGGATTGCTTATTAAAATAAGTTTCTTTTTATGGAGAGTTTGGAAGAGATGCATAGCAACTGATGACAACCTTAAGAGAATGCACATCAACATTGTCTCAAGGTCTTTGGTCTTGTCAAGACCATAAGCAGGAAACCATGTCCCATCTTTTTCTAACTTCTCCAATAGCTTTCAAGCATTGGAAACAGTTTGCTTCTTGTGCAGGTTTTAATATAGGAGGTCTTAATTTGCAGCAGATCATTATACTATGGGGGAAAGCAAATGCACCTTCAAAGTTACAAGGGATATTTCAAGCCATGCCAGCTATCATTATGTGGGAGATTTGGAAAATAAGAAACTCAATCAAACATGGCAAACATACTTCATATATTAGAATGGTATACTGTGTTCAACATGCAAGACATCAACCGATCGAGAGGAAGCATCCTTGGCTATGCGAATTCCACCGTACTAGCTCCGTCGTTATAGACTCCGTCGAGCAACTACAAGCCAAAACTGCATTATTGTAAAGTTATATGGAAAATGCCACAACATGGATTGAAGTATAATACAGATGGAGCTTCTCAAGGTCATCCAGGAATCAGTTCATATGGATTTTGCATCAGAAATGACAGAGGCAATCTTGTTTGTGCTTAGGCCAAGCAGATTGGTTTGGCTTCAAACATGATGGCAGAAACAATAGCTATCCAGGAAGCTATGAAATATTGTCTAGCTAATAACATACAGAATGTTACATTGGAAATCGACTCATTGGTTCGAAAAAAACATCGTAAAATGTTTAGCGTATCCCTTGGCAAATTGTGGAGATAGTGGAGCAGATTCAGCAAATACTAGAACAGCTGCAGGTACAAGTTTTGCACACATTTAGAGAAGGAAATCAGCTGGCAGATTTCCTAGCAAATGCAGCACTTGAAGTAGAGAATCGAGTGGAATATACTAACTTTGAATCCTTTGTCACAAGTACTAGGAAGGAAGATACTAAATTTAGACAAGGTACAAATTCCATCACCGAGGATCAAAACAAGGAAGATTCAGCCCACTTGAAGACGGAGCAGTTCTTTTTCTATTTTTTTATTACAAATTATAAAACTATCTTTGAGTATGCATACTCAAAGATGGGGAGCAACAATTATTTTATGTTTTCTACTTTTGCTTTTGAACTTGATTATTATTAATAAAACATCAAGGGGCCATGTCTCCTGATAAATTTGTTTAAAAAAAAAAGGGAGATACGGTCCGTATATACTGGCCGTATAATTTTATACGGACCGTATAATGGTCCGTATTTCAACACCTCAAAATATGCCTTCTTTGTTAAATATTTAAATCCTTAAATACGGCTACTATTTCAAGATATGGTCCGTATCCCAAAAATACGGTCCGTATAGAATAGCTTCAGAACGAAACTTGTCGAAACGTGTTCTCTTCAATTCAATTATTCTCTAATACTTCCATAACTTACCAAACAAGAACCTAAACCCTTATAAACATAATATAGGCATATCCATAGTCGTATAACCTCGGAGACAGCCTCGGTGTCTAAGACTATGGCATCTAACATACGACAATCTCAACGTATAAAACTACGAGGTGTAACATCCTTCCCCCTTAAAAACATTCGTCCTCGAATGTTAAACTCTCAAGAATCTTATAGAATTTTCGGCAGAGTCTCCTACGTAACTATACCACTACCAACCTGCCACACAGCAAACCAAACCATACAATGCCACACAGAGCCACAACAATCAACAATAACAATGGTCCCACACGACCAATAAGAGTAGTTGATAATTAATACATACATGAAGACGATGGTGATGTAGTCAGCATCTGTTTTAAAGCCAGAAACAAATGAGGATATCTAGACTTCATATCTTCCTCGGTGTCACGACCCAGCCCCGTAGGCCGTGACTAGTGCCCGAGCTGGGCACTCGTACCTATCGATTATACTCAGATCATGACGAATATAATAGGAACTTATACGCACAAAAAGGCACGACACCGCGCACACATATATACATATATCATATATACAACCTAAGGATTTACAGAACATAAACACAACCGTACAGTGCTACCCACAACCCACGTTTATGTCTACAGGCCTCTAACAGTAATAACAGAACCATATGACGGGACAGGGCCCCGTCGTATCCTGAATAAATATACACATATGTAGCAAAAGAGTCTGTACCAAAACGGGCTCGGACAAGGGAGCTCTCCACAACGGTACCGAATAGGGATCCTAAGCCGGCGGCTCACCCAAACGAGTATCCGCACCGCGCGGCATGAAACGCAGCCCGGAGAAAGGGGGTCGGTCATTTGACGGAATAAGTACTGAGCATGTAAAGCATGAAATACAGTAAACAAAGCCATACCAAAATAAAGAGTATGGAACATAAGTGCAGTGTCAAAAAGGATTACCTTTGAACATAGACAATGCATGATCATGTCATAAACATAAGTAATCATCATATACATATACATGTGCATAGCGTGTCCCGGCCCTCGAGTGAGGGACTCGGTGAATAGGATCATCATATCCCATCCTGGCCGCCATCCCCGTCTCATCACACCATCACACCATCATATATATATATATATATATATATATATATATATATATATATATATATAGCGTGTCCCGGCCCTCTAGTGAGGGACTCGGTGAATAATGCAATGGAATGTGCACGAATACGTGTCCTGGCCCGGGACTCAGTGGAGGACATATTGAGCTTTGCACGAGCAGAGTAGTGAGAAACCATATGTATATAACTCATATCAAAGACTCGATGAAATAAGTTAAACGAATCATCATTTGAAGATCGGACAAGAATTATGTCAAGTACCTTTCGGACATCTCTCGGAACATGTCAAATCGAACTTTAGAAATCATAGCTATGTATTAAAATTATATGCATAACAATCCACATTTTTGACTCAGTAAATAAATAAATAAATAAGTAATCAAACTTGGGAGTCGGGATAGCAAGCATAATATATTCTTTCAATCCAACCGGTGGAACTATACAACGGAACGTCTCGGGGGCCCACGGACTAGTACCAAACCAATCCAGGCCCAACTATGGAAGTTTAGTAACATCATACGCTATGGAACCTCCTACGAGCATATTGAGGCGATCCGAGCCCTATTGTGAAAGTTATGGTCGTTCGTAGTTTTGGGATCCTTTTTAAGAACAACTTCTTTTGGTAACACTTGGAATTTAATCATACAAAGGACACAGGGATTATAACATGACTACGTTATGAATGAAATATTAAGAAGCGAATAAAAGGTCGTAGACACGCTCGGATCGCAAGAATAGAATTACCCCGAGGCTCGTAGGATATTTCCCTTACATCTAAGACATGCCAAGGAAAGAAAGGGTGAGCTTTACATACCTCGGTCGCTCCCTAAGCTAATCCAACTCGAGTCTCGGCTCTCCAAGGTATACATAACGCCAATAGATATCGAACATTAGTTGAAGACATTTAAGAATTCGATTCCAAACGAACATCAAATCCTACCGAAATTTCGGCAGCATTTCCCCTATAAATACACCAACCCCGAGATTTCAACTCGGCCAATTTCAACAACAACCAACCCAACAACCAAGCTACAACATCAACAATCAAACTAGCAACATTAATATTCAATCCCAACGCATTCTAACATTAAATACACTCCTTAATATAATTCAACAATATTCATTATTTCCATTCAACTACTTATATTCAAATTAACATCAACGTTTATACGTTCGATCACTAATCCAAAACCATACAAACAATATTCAAGAACGCTTTAAACAATTCGCACAATTTTCCAAACACCCAAAACCATATCCCAACTCACCCGAAATGGTCTCCAAACCCGAGAACAACACCAAACACCTTCTTCTCTTCCGAATTCATGATTTACACCATTAATCCGCACATTAACAATGCAATTCTTATAAATACAAAAATCACATAAAATTCGCATAAACTTTCAAATCATCCCATAACTAACATAACATTATTTTGAGTCATTAAACTTGCATTTTTCCTCATAAAATCCATAACGACGACAACGATAATACTAACGACGATTCGTTCATCCACAACTACACTAAAGGGGACCATACGGCCAACCCCATACGCACACACAAAGATGATTTTAATTCTTTTCTTCACTCTACAACAATCAAAACATGCTAAATAGAATTAATCCATTACTTCCAACACAACATACATATGCACGGCCAAACACCACCTACACGACTTCAACTCCAACTTTATTTCTATCATGAATTTCTTCCATTTTAGCATACAACAACACATATGAACCACTCATAACACATAAAATAAGATTAGAACTCACCTTTCTTCTTCAACTTCTCACTTGCCTAAAGTTGGGAGATAGAGAAAATGAGCAACCTAACGCTTGAAACAACAACTCCACGTTACTGAGCACCCTTGAATTAGCAAGTTTGCTTGAAGAATTTATTTTTTTGATGGCTTAAAATTGATCTTGAATTTCCAAGAGCTTGGCCGAATAGCTCTTCTTTCTCCTCCAAGTTTTTTCTTGATTTTTCTAGAATGAAAATTGTTGAACAAGATGACTAAGTCATCTTTTAAATATTACACATTCACCATCCATGTGGCCATGGCCCACCCCCAAGGTGGCCGGCCACATGGTCACATATTTCTTTTCTTTTTTTTTTAATTTTTCAACTTTCCAAAAATAGCACACTTACTAAAAATGGAATTTGCCTCCAAGTGTTACCTTAACCTTTCCATACCAACAAAATCATACACAACTTAAGCCTTTAAGACAAACAAAAGTCTCTCGGGATAGCCTTGTCCTTAACTTGTCAAGGTTAACTTGGATTATCCCGACGTACGAAATACGGGATATAACATCCTTCCCCCTTTAGAACATTCGTCCTCGAATGTTCAACTAGTCTTGTAGAGGCGGATATAGATTTCGGGGGTTTCCTTTATTGCCATAGTATACGATCTCATTTACCGATGGTGTTTCTCCTTTACCTCCTCTCCAGCTTCTCGAGTCATCTCCTTCCATTATTACTCGCCACAATATCTTAACGCAAGTCATGCCCTTAATACGCCACCTTCTGGCCCTACAACAACAACACAACCAGGTCCAAGGCATATCTTGGGTTAGACTTCTCCTCCTTGCCGAAGCTTATTACATCTTTCATGGAATACTCAGATTCGCCCGCTTTTGGTAGCTAACTTATTCCGATCATTTTGCTCGAACCATCTTATGCTCAACTTGTAATACTCTAATCACATTACCTCGGGTTATGTCTTTATCTTTAATTCAACCCTTCTATTGTCCCCTTTGCTCAGGCCTTGTTCTTAACTTCCCAATACACATTACGTCGCAATCTTTACAAAAGAAATCGGCGAGGTGCTCAATTTGATCCGAAGTGCCTTAGCACAGCTTCATTAATCCCTATGTCTGTCTCACTTGTCTACGTCTTCCTTTCCTTATGACCGGTATCGGAACAGATCTTTGGTCCAACCATAACTATATCCTATTTGTCCTTGGTGCAAATTCTACCTCTAGAACCTAGTTCAAATCATCTTTACACCTTTCCTTAAAGCACCCAAACTATTTTCACCGAATTGTTATTACCGAATCCCAACTTTTCTCATTAACTACTCTCGTATATAACTTGTGTAGAGTAGATTCAATCTTAGTCCCGATCTTTCTTTTCTCCCGGTTCATCTCCGCTTCACATGTCCTCCCGGCCCGATATTCACTTATAACCTATTCTATCCTACTCGTTCCCTAATTTTTCCTTTGGAAGGCTTTCATTTTTCTCCCCTTACCACTCATGGGTCGCGGTATCAACAACGAGTAACCCTATTGCTCACATCTTAATTCTTGATCCAACCTAACAAGGTGTACCCTTCACGATGTCTCTGCAACCTACTCTTGCCGACTCTTGTCTTACTCTCCTCTAACTCCCAGCACCATCTCAATTGCTACCCTAACTATTTTCCCCCTTTTTTTTTCTTTTTTTTTTCGATTTTTGGGTCTTACTAACTTGTCTCGATAAGGACCCCTACCAACAGGTTGGGCATTCGTATCAATCGCGTCGTGGCATTAATTGTCTTTATGTTGCACTTGCGTTCTGCTTCCATCTTAGAGGGTGTACTCGTATTGTTACCTGATTATATTCGCCTTACGCCTACATTTTCATTCTCGTCGGGATCGTACTTTTGTTTCAACACTCCGATTTCCCCTCACTATTTGTCTCGCTCACTTCCTTCCTCTTTCCATCATCCTATAACGCGCAAATGATATCAAATTGCCTTATGGTATTCATGCCACTTATTACTATTTTTCGCTTGAACTTCGTTGTCTGTCCGATTAATGCCTTCGTATCCGTTACACTAGTTGCCGAAATACGTATATCCGTTTAATATAACCATGCACCGGGTATCACACGCTTACCTCGTACACATATATAATTGCCAACATCTCACTCACAAAAAATCTCTCCAAACATCTCTCAAACCGACTCTAACTCTAATGCCATGATACACCTTCTTTCTCTTTACCCGATCTAATCCGCTCCGACCTACGACCTCTTAAGATTTCCACCCACAAGATATTCTAAATCCCTTTAGACCACTCTAGCTTCCCATTTGCTTCCTATGGCTGAAGTTGTAAAACTTTTAGAAACTTCCCAGGGGGTCACCTATCCTGAAATTTCCCTCACCCTAGCACGCTTAACTTCGGGACTTCGATGAAATACGACGCTCTAACGCTAGCATAACCGCGTTCAGCTCACCACAGGACCTTCGTCACGTAATTTGGAGTAAAATAAAATCTTGACAGATTTCCGGACGCCCTCGTAACACAATTACTATTTTACCCCTCTCTCGATTCTACCTATTCGCTTATCACCTATGGGTATTACTACTTTCCATCCTAGACTGTCAGATCCGTAATGATAATAAGCACACCTTAATCTCCGTTATTTATAAATACTTGATTATCATCCCCCGGATTTTCGTCTACTGCTATTAAGTAACAATTATGCAACAGATACACACATATAAGAATATAAATTCTAGTAAAGATTCATGTACCTGTAGCCGCATCTGGTAGCGCCTCCTAATCCTGCCTACTCGTTAAAGCAAATATGCGGTTCGGAGGACCGCTAGAACTAGAAACTCCGCCACGGCCCCTACCACGACCTCCGCCGTGCAGTATACCCGCCCCCGCAGGCGCATAGCTGCGAAGAAGACGAACCAACACACGACCGTAGGCCGAGCCGCACCACTCGGTCCACACCCTATACGGGCACTCCTCATAACATGGCCCCCACGGCCACAAGAAAAACAAGCACCGGTGGTGTAACGGCGTTCCGGGGGTGGCGCCGCCGGACCGAGGGCACCGGGGGCATAGATGGCCTCGTCTGCTCAAACCCCTACTCAACCGCGAGCCCGGGCCTAGAACTCGGACCGGCTCCCCGAATACCCCCGCGCTATCAAACCTCCGCCGGGAACTGCGTGATGGTGTACTGCGGGGCCCGGCCGAGGAGGGGGTATCTACCACCATACTGCCGAGTCGCTACCTCGAGTCTCCCCGTACCCAACCGATCTAGCCCTGCGGGCCGCCCCGTCGTAATCTCTATCGGGTCAAGGCCGTCCTCTGTGTCGCTCCTCCATGCACGCTGGCGTATGCCGTACTCGTGCAACGTCCATACCAGCCGAGAAGCCATGCGACATACAAACAAGTCAATCAATAATCATCCGGCCCACGACAAATTGGTGCACTTTGTCGGCCATGTCTACTACAATGAGGAGCGTATTCAGCCAGAGAATCAAACTCCAAAGCGCGTACTCCGGACGCTTCCTACCACCCCCGCTCGGATGTATAACCGTGAACCCCCGGCTCGTCTAGTCTGCGGGGGCAGAAAATGGCCAAGAAAGGCCTCCACGAACTCATCCCGTACGGGGTGAGCACCCTCACCCCTGGACGCTCCCATGACTCATACCAATTAGGCCGTTATGTCATGCGACTCGATACGACGCCAACTCTACCGATTCGGGCCCGGAAGCCCCTAACCGGCCGCACGCTCGCATCTATCCGATGAACTCGAGGGTCCTCCTCGGCTTCGACCCGAAGTTAACTCCGGGGCGGATTACGGGTCAAGAAACAACGAGCCTCTCACCGTCACGTTCGTCCGCATAATCATCTCTCGCTCCATGCCTCTCGAACTCGCTCTCGCTACCAACTGCAAGCAATCGAACGGCGTCCTCAGCCCTGTCCTCCGCCCCGGCCGAGGATGCCGGAGGCTCGAGCACTCGAGCCTCGGGGGCGGGCGGTGGAGCCGCTCTCGACCCGCCGTGCTGTCGCTCTATGCCCTCTCGAAGGTGATGGGGTGGCAGAATCGGCCGACCGGAGCACACCTTAGGCTCGGGCCGAGCATGGGCCCTGGTAACTCTCCGGCCCTACCGGTCTCTCCCCGGCAGTAAACTTTCCCTTCTCGCGGCGGTGTCGCCTTTCTCGGAGGCATCGGCGAAAACATAACGATTCGTTAGGGGAGTCATCAGATAATACACTCTATCGCACGATCTAAGATCGAAAGAAAAGGTAACATCCTAAATGTCCTGTAGCCTCCTGTTTATAGATGTGGTGCACAACACACTGATAATCAGGACTCTACCAGACACGGCCTGTAGACATTCCGAGGTCTAACCGCTCTGATACCACTTTTGTCACGACCCAGCCCCGTAGGCCGTGACTAGTGCCCGAGCTGGGCACTCGTACCTATCGATTATACTCAGATCATGACGAACATAATAGGAACTTATACGCACAAAAAGGCACGACACCGCGCACACATATATACATATATCATATATACAACCTGAGGATTTACAGAACATAAACACAACTGTACAGTGCTACCCACAACCCACGTTTATGTCTACAGGCCTCTAACAGTAATAACAGAACCATATGACAGGACAGGGCCCCCGCCGTGCCCCGAATAAATATACACATATGTAGCAAAAGAGTACGTACCAAAATGCGGGTTCGGGACAAGGAGCTTCCACAACAGCTGAATAGGGACTCTAAGTGGCGGCTCACCCAAACAGATGTCGCTACCGCGCGGCATGAAACGCAGCCCCGAGAAAGGGGTCGATGCGGAATATGTGCGATACATGTAAAGCATGAAATACAGTAAACAAAGCCGTACCAAAATAAAGAGTATGGAACATAAGTGCAGTGCCAAAAGGCTTACCTTTGAACATAGACAATGCATGATCATGTCATAAACATAAGTAATCATCATATACATATATACATGTGCATAGCGTGTCCCTACCTCAGCGAGGGACTCGGTGAATAGGATCATCATATGCCATCCCGGCCGCCATCCCCGTCTCATTACACCATCAAACCTATATATATATATATATATATATATATATATATATATATATAGCGTGTCCCGGCCCTCTAGTGAGGGACTCGGTGAATAATGCAATGGAATGCGCACGAATACGTGTCCCGGCCCGGACTCAAAATGAGGAGGACATGTTGAGCTTTTGCACGAAAGCGCAGTAGTGAGAAACCATATGCATATAACTCATATCAAAGACTCGATGAAATAAGTTAAACGAATCATCATTTGAAGATCGGACAAGAATTATGTCAAGTACCTTTTGGACATCTCTCGGAACATGTCAAATCGAACTTTAGAAATCATAGCTACTTATTAAAATTATATGCATAACAATCCACATTTTAGACTCAGTAAATAAATAAATAAGTAATCAAACTTGGGAGTCGGGATAGCAAGCATAATATATTCTTTCAATCCAACCGCGGAACTATACAACGAAACGTCTCGGGGCCCACGGACTAGTACCAAACCAATCCGGGCCCAACTATGGAAGTTTAGTAACATCATACGTTATGGAACCTCCTACGAGCATATCGATCCGAGCCCCCGTTGTGGATGGTCGTTCGTAGTTTTGGGATCCTTTTTAAGAACAACTTCTTTAAGTAACACTTGGAATTTAATCATACAAAGGACACGGGGATTATAACATGACTACGTTATGAATGAAATATTAAGAAGCGAATAAAAAGGTCGGACACGCTCGGATCTCAAGAATAGAATTACCCCGAGCTCGTAGGATATCCCTTACATCTAAGACATGCCAAGGAAAGAAAGGGTGAAGCTTTATATACCTCGTCCTCCTTAAACTAATCCAACTCGAGTCTCGGCTCTCCAAGGTCCACCTAACGCCAATAGATATGAACATTAGTTGAAGACATTTAAGAATTCGTAAACGAACATCAAATCGTAGTTTTGGGATTTCCCTATAAATACACCAACCCCGAGATTTTTAACAACAAACTAACCCAACAACCAAGCTACAACATCAACAATCAAACTAGCAACATTAATATTCAATCCCAACGCATTCTAACATTAAATACACTCCTTAATATAATTCAACAATATTCATTATTTCCATTCAACTACTTATATTCAAATTAACATCAACGTTTATACGTTCGATCACTAATCCAAAACCATACAAACAATATTCAAGAACGCTTTAAACAATTCACACAATTTTCCAAACACCCAAAACCATATCCCAACTCACCCGAAATGGTCTCCAAACCCGAGAACAACACCAAACACCTTCTTCTCTTCCGAATTCATGATTTACACCATTAATCCGCACATTAACAATGCAATTCTTATAAATACAAAAATCACATAAAATTTGCATAAACTTCCAAATCATCCCATAACTAACATAACATTATTTTGAGTCATTAAACTTGCATTTTTCCTCATAAAATCCATAACGACGACAACGATAATACTAACGACGATTCGTTCATCCACAACTACACTAAAGGGGACCATACGGCCAACCCCATACCCACACACAAAGATGATTTTCATTCTTTCTTCACTCTACAACAATCAAAACATGCTAAATAGAATTAATCCATTACTTCCAACACAACATACATATGCACGGCCAAACACCACCTACACGACTTCAACTCCAACTTTATTTCTATCATGAATTTCTTCCATTTTAGCATACTACAACACATATGAACCACTCATAACACATAAAAAAAGATTAGAACTCACCTTTCTTCTTCAGCTTCTCACTTGCCTAAAGTTGGGAGATAGAGAAAACGAGCAACCTAACACTTGAAACAACAACTAATGCCATCGAGCACCTTAAATTAGCAAGTTTGCTTGCAAAATTTATTTTTTTGATGGCTTAAAATTGATCTTGAATTTCCAAGAGCTTGGCCGAATAGCTCTTCTTTCTCCTCCAAGTTTTTTCTTGATTTTTCTAGAATGAAAATTGTTGAACAAGATGACTAAGTCATCTTTTAAATATTACACATTCACCATCCATGTGGCCATGGCCCACCCCCAAGGTGGCCGGCCACATGGTCACATATTTATTTTTTATTTTTTTTAATTTTCCAACTTTCCAAAAATAGCACACTTACTAAAAATGGAATTTGCCTCCAAGTGTTTCCTTAACCTTTCCATACCAACAAAATCATACACAACTTAAGCCTTTAAGACAAACAAAAGTCTCTCGGGATAGCCTTGTCCTTAACTTGTCAAGGTTGACTTGGATTATCCCGACGTACAAAATACGGGATATAACCCTCGGCTTCCCAAGACATCTCCTCAACATTCTTGTTTCTCCAAAGTACCTTTACCGATGCTACGTCCTTGGTCCTCAATCTACGAACTTGTCAATCCAAGATGGCAATAGGGACTTCCTCATATGATAGCCGCTCTATAACATGTACATCATCAACAAGTACAATCCTGGAAGGATCTCCAATACACTTACGGAGCATAGACACGTGGAAGACCTAATGTACAGACTCCAATTCTGAAGGTAGAGCTAACACATAAGCCACTTGGCCTACTCAGCGCATAATCTTATAAGGCCCAATGTATCAAGGGCTAAGCTTTCCCTTCTTACTAAATCTCATAACACCCTTCATTGGAAATAGCTTCAAGAATACCCAGTCAGCTATCTGAAGCTCCAAATCTTGTCGTCGACTATCTTCATCAGACTTCTGGCAACTCTGAGCAACCAATATCCTTTCCTGAATAATCTTAAACTTATCAACTACCTGCTAGATCAACTCTGGTACTATTAGCTTAGATTCGCTAACCTCGAATCATCCGATAGCTGACCTGTATTTTCGTCCATATAAGGTTTCATACGGAGCCATCTAAATGTTAGAGTGGTAATTATTATATAATGCAAACTCAATAAGCGGCAAATGATCATCCCAGCTACCCCCAAAGTCTATCACACATGCCTGTAGCATTTCCTCAAGCGTCTGAATCGTACGCTCAGCCTATCCGTCTATCTAGGGATGAAATGTCGTGCTAAGACTTACCTGTGTCCCCAATCCTTTCTGAAAAGATTTCCAGAAGTTAGCTGTAAATTGTGCACCTCTGTCTAAAATAATAGATACTGGAACACCATGAAGTCGCACTATCTCCTTAATACATAACTTCACATAACCTCAGCAGAATAAGTAGTCTTGACAGGTAGAAAATGTGCTGACTTCGTAAGCCTATCTACAATCACCCATATCGAATCAAACTTACACTGAGAATGGGGAAAACCTGTAATGAATTCCATATTGATCGCCTCCCATTTCTAAGTCGGAATCTCGATACTCTGTAGCAACCCATCGAGCTTCTGGTGATCAACCTTAACCTGCTAATAATTAGGGCACTGTGCTACAAACTCAGCTATATCTTTCTTCATCCCATCCCACCAGTAAACTTCCTTGATATCATGATACATTTTCATTGTCCCTAGATGAATAGAATAGCGAGAATGATGAGCTTATCTCATAATCTGTCGACGTAACCCTGTAACATCTAGAACGCACAATCTGCCTCGATATCTGAGGACTCCGTCTCCAGTAATCTCAAATGACGACTTCTCCTTCTGTGGAGCTATATCTCTATAATGTACTAGCATGGGATCCTCGTATTGGTTCTTTTTAACCTCGGCTATTAATGATGAGGTTGCTGAATCCTGAATAGTAACTCATGCATTGCCCGAGTCCAATAATCGAACTCCTAGATTAGCCAACTGGTTAAGCTCATGAGCTAACTCCCATTTTCTGGCTGTAAATAAGATAAGCTACCCATGGATCTGCTTCTAAGGGCATTGGCCACTCCATTTGCCTTCCCTGGATGGTACAGAATGACAACATCATAATCTTTCAACAGCTCAAACTATCGCCTCTAACGCAAATTCAACTCCTTCTACTCGAAGATGTACTCAAGGCTCTTATGATATGTATATATATCAACATGAACACTATATAAGTAATGCCTCCACATCTTCAGTGCATGCATCACTACAGCTAACTCTAAATCATGGGTCGGATAATTTTTCTCATGTTTTCTCAGCTGTCTCAAAGCATAAACAATAACCTTATCATGCTACATCAACACATAACCCAATTTGACTCCTGAAGTGTCACAATAAATAACATAACCCTCAGATCCTTCTGGAAGTGCAAGAACTGGTGCCAAAATTAATCTATCCTTCAAAGCCTAAAAGCTCAGGTCACAAGTGTCTGTCTACTGGAACTTAGCTACCTTCTGAGTCAGTTTCGTCAGTGGTGAGGAAAGGGAAGACAAACCTTCTAAAAATCTCTTGTAATAACCTGCCAAACCCAAAAAACTATGAACATCTATTAGTGTGGTGGGTCTAGGACAATTCTTCATGGCTTTTATCTTCTGTGTATCAATCCTGATGCCCTCTCCTGAAATAATGTACCCCAAGAAAGCCACAGAGTTCAACTAGAACTCATATTTTTTGAACTTTGCATACAGTTTTCAATCCTGAAGGACTCTAAGTACCGTATGCAAATGTTCTACATGTTCTGCCTCTGATCCCGAATAGACTAGAATATCATCCATAAATACAATCACAACTGATCTAAGAAAGTTCTAAATACGCAGTTCATCAAATTCATAAACACTGCTGGGGCATTAGTCAAGCCGAATGACATCACACGAAACTCAAAGTGACCATATCTAGTCCTGAAAGTTGTCTTCGGATTATCTTTCTCTTTGACCATAACTTGATGGTAACCTGACCTCAGATCTATCTTAGAGAAACATCTAGCACCCTGCAACTGATCAAATAAATCATCAATCCTCGAAAGTGGGTACTTATTCTTTATCGTCACCTTATTCAGCTGCCTATAGTCAATACACATCTGTAACGAGCCATCTTTCGTTCTTACGAGCAACACAGGCTCTCCGTATGGTGATGTACTAGGCCTGATAAAGCCTTTCTCGAGCAAGTCCTTTCACTGCTCCTTCAGCTCCTTCAACTCAGTAGGTGCTATCCTATAAGGAGGGATGGATATCGGCTGAGTATCTGGTAAGACATCAATAGCAAAGTCAATCTCCCGCTCTGGCGGAAGGCCTGGAAGCTCATCTGGAAACACATCTGGAAACTCATTAACCACTGGAATAGATTGAAGAGTCGGTGACTCTGCTTCCGCATTCTGAACTTGAACTATATGATAAATACAACCTTTTGCGATCATCTTCTTTGCCTTGAGATAGGAAATAAACCTATCTATCAGTGAAGCTATGTTACCTTTCCATTCTAGCACTGGCTCCCCCGGAAACTAAAATCAGACCATCTTGGTTCTGCAATCAACATTAGCATAACAAGAGGCCAACCTGTCCATACCCATAATAACATTAAAGTCCACCATGTCTAACTCAATCAAATCACCTACGGTACGATGATTATAGATTATAACTAAACAACCTCTGTATACTCATCTAGCTATAACGTGATCACCAACAGGTGTAGACACCTCAAAAGGTTTAATCAGCTCGGGTTCCACCTCAAACTTTTTGATAATAAAAAGAGTAACATATGACAACATAGAACCTAGATCTATCAATGCATATACATTATGGGAGGAGATTGATAGTGTACCAATGACAACATCAGGTGATGACTCAAGATCCAGTCGACCAGCCAATGCATAAATGCGATTTTGATGACCGCTCGAACTAGAAGCTCCACCTTTGCCTCTACCATAACCAGCAAGTGTCTAAGAACCCTGCCCAGAAGGGCGTACCGATGATGAAGAACCAGCTCCAGATCCTATCTACTGAACTGCAACTCTACCACCTCTCGACAGACAATCTCGCATAACGTGGCATAGCTGACCACAGGTATAACACACACCCATACCTAAATAGCACTGTCCGCTATACAACTTACAACACTGAGCATATCGTGGTAGAGATGGCCTCATCTGGCTAGAACCACCTCTGTACTGGGAACTGGAAGCCCTGGAACTCTAGCCAGACTTAAAATAAGTAGGTCTATCAAACCTCAATCCTGGAAACTGTGAAGGCGCACTAGCCGCTGGATAGGCAGAACGCCTAGAGAACTGCTGTCTATTACCATCCCGATACTTACCAAAAGACCCAGAAGATCTATCTCTCTTGCTCTGACCCCTATCATGCTCTCGATCAACCCACTACTGTTGCTTCCTCTCCTATAAACTCTGAGTGTATGCTTGAATACAAGAGATCTATATCCCCTTGAAGAGCGACCGTCATACAGTCATTAATCAAATGCGGCCCAAGTCCACTCCCAAATCGGTGTACCCGATCCTCCATCTCAACTACAATTGTGGGAGCATAATTGGCTAGTGAATTAAAAAGAATATTGTACTCCTGAACACTCATATTCCCCTGGTGTAAATTCAAAACCCAATCAACTCGAGCCTTTCGGGCCTCTACTGGCAAATAGTGCCGAAGAAAAGCCTCTGTGAACTCCTGCCATATTGTTAGAGGTGCATTAGCCCCTCTAGACGACACCCAGGTCTCATACCACTGAACAGTAACATCTCGCAACCGGTACGAAGCCAATTCTACTGACTCAGTGTCAGAAGCATGCATTACCCGCAATGTCCCCATTATCCGATCTATAAAATTTTGTGAGTCCTCATCTGGTTTCGATCCAAAGAATTTAGGAGGGCCCAAATTGATAAAGTCTCGAACCTCGGCACCAATGCCCTTATCACCATAATCCGCACTCCGTACACCGACGCCGGGCTCCGAGCAGCCACCAACCGAGTCAACAACCGAATAGACTCGCATCTCCGGCCTCGATGCATCAGAAGCGGAACTAGGGTACCGTAGCTATATAGCCTCTGGGATCCTCCGGAATAGAAGGGCTCTAAAAAGACTAAGATGGGGCCTCGCTCTTAGACTCACCTGGGCCCGCAACTACTGGTGGCACCCGACTGGTACTCTCATCTGTCATAGCCTTGCCTCTCTAGCTGGCTGAAGCTCTCCTCGTCACAGGCATTACTGAAATCACAATACGTTATTAGAAAAGAAATCCTGATAGCACGGCTCTATTGTACGATCTAAGATGGAAAAGAAAGACAATCTTCCTAAATACCCTACAGCCTCCAGTTGATAAGTGTAGTGCACAACACACCATAAACAAGACTCTGCTAAACACGGCTTGTAGATAATCCTAGGATGCAAATGCTTTAATACCAAGTTTGTCGCGACCCAAACTGGAGGGTCATAATGGGCACCCATGCCCTACCTGCCGATATAATCGCTAAACATACTTTCCTATCATGATCATAAATAAGAGTGGACCTCGGTGTCATTAGATGAAAATCTACTAAATCAAATAAGAAATATGCTGAAAAAAGGATAATCCCAAGAAGATATACTATACAACTATGCTGGACAAAACTATGCAAGCCGACAAGGCAGCCGACAAAGCCGTCATGAAATACAATGCAGCTAAACTTAGGTCGAAGGGCCATACAATGTCTAACTAATCCATGACTGTCTATATGTACACAAAAGAATAACGTACCAAAAAACACAACATCAAATCCGGAACAAGAAGAGTGCTCCAATATCACCGACCAAGAACTATAGTGCGCATCGTCAACTGTCGACCGTACCAGGCATGAAATGCAACGCCCCTAGGAAAGGGACGTCAGTACGGATAGAGTACTGAGTATATAAGGCATGAAAGTAACATGAAAGAGACATAAGAGAACATAGGATGAAATGAGTGCAACCTGTATGTCTGAACTGTCTCTGTGGGCCAATGATATACATAAATACTGTGCATGCATAAGAGTCACACACACACACACACACACATATATATATATACACATATTTATGCGTATATAACGCCTGTAAAGCCCCTGTGGGCATCCTATCGTATCATATCGGCCTATGTAGGCATCATCATCATCATGTGACCAGCCGATAAGGTGGTAGTGCGTATATAACGTCATCACCTTCCCCATACCCCATACATATATATAATACATAATATACGCGTATATAATGTATGAGGGTCATAGGTTTGTACATATATATATATATATATATATATATATATATATATATATATATATAAATGAAATGCAATGCATAAACATGATAAGAGTACATTCTAAATCTGTCAGAGTGACATAAGGTCGTTACACCTCCGAACATCATGATGAGTTAGCATTTTCATTAACAAGTGACTCTATAAATCATACTGAATTTGAAGGAAAACTTACTAAGAATAACATTTTAGATCATGAATCAACATGGAACATCCCTAGCTACTAAGAATAGAGTCATTATGGAATAGTGTTACGTCTACGTTCTGTTCATAAGGATCATGCCTAAAAGAAGGAAAGTTAGCCTTAACATACCTCAAGTCGTCCAAGTAATCCAAAAATGAGCTTATCACAATTAGAGTGCTAATCCTATAACAAAGGAATACATATACAACTTAGATGGAGCTAGGATATCATGTATATCAATGATAACTCGATTTTAAAGTGAAACGGGCAGCATTTCCCCCTATTTCTTAATCATTACCACAAAGCCCACAACCAACAATCAACATAACAACCTCATATGATATTCTTTAAACTCATATTCACAACATTTAAAGATCTACAATTGAGCAGCCCGATATACGCTTGTATACAACACTTCCTTCTTCCAAATACACCAAATATAACAATCTCAACACATTCTCAACATTAACTATAATCCCTATAACAAGATTTTTGCTCAAAACACACTACCAATCATGGCTCAAGCTAGATTACAATTCAAAATAACATCAAGTTCATGTTTGAACCTTTTCTCCAATTTCTTCCTCTCAAATCCCAACATAACTATCACATAGACTCATAAACATAGAAATACGATGAAATCTTACCTCAAGAACTCAAAAAGACTTCAATTCCAAGATTATTTCCCCTTGAAGTATCCTCCAAAGCTTCTACAAGAAAAAGAGACAAGCTTCAACAATACTTTGAAAACCCTAGGCACTTGATTCTCACTTTGATCTTTGATTTATTTTTATTATATTTTTTTGCTTGGGGCAGTGATTGAATATGATGGGAGAGGGTTCTAGATATTTTACGAACTTGGGTTTGGGTTAAAATTACTTAAGAATGCGGGGAGGTCGTAATATATAAAAATAGAAAAATCCACCGCCATAGAGATACGGTCTGTATGTATTAGTCGTATAAAATTTTACGGCCAATATACTGGCCGTATAATTTTATACGGACCATATAATGGTCCGTATTTCACCACCTCAAAATCTACCTTCTCTGTTAAGCTTTCAAATCCTTAAATTCGACCAGTATTTCAAGATGCGATCCTTATCCCAAATATACAATCCGTATAGAATAACTTCAGAATGAAACTTATCGAAATGTATTCTTTCAATCCACTTATTCTCTAATCCTTCCTTAACTTACCGAACATGAACTTGAACCCTTATAAACATAAGATAGGCATGTCTATCCTCGTATAACCTCGGAGACAGCCCCGGTGTGCAAGACTATGGAAACTAACATACGACAAATCTCAACGTATAAAACTACGAGGTGTAACAGAAGATGACCAGGGTTTTGCAAATTCAGATGGAGAAATAGAGGTGGAGACTAGGCTGAGAGGAAACATGGGGTTTTATGGAAACAGGGATGACCTTTTAATTTTTAGAATATATTTAATACTAGTATATTTATTTGGTGACTGGGTATTGAGAAAACAAAATGTTTATTTAATTCTTTGTCACGACCCAAATCACTGATCATGCGGGCACCTATCCTTTTCCTGTTACACCTCAGAAATTTTCACATTGTTCATATCATAAGTAAACTAATATTAGTCCGGGGAAGCCATGAAACCCCTACAAGTCTAAGGGAGGTATTAAACAAGTGTTAAGCATGTACCAAAAGGTTTCGGGGTTAAATGATCAAAGATATTACAACCCGTACTTTCGGGTAAAACTAGGAGTGATTAATATGTTAAGGAGGTCATGATTTGAGGTATTTGAATCATATAATATTTGTATGTTAAGTTTTGAAGTCAAGTAAGTTGTAAAACGAAAGTCGGCAAAAGTTATTGCAAGTAACGTTCATATTTTTCCTGAAATTTTGGTCTAATGTGACTAAAGCTTTTCTCCCAATGTACTTTGTGTTACAGGGTGTTACAACCACCAAATTAAATATCTACAAGTCTAGTTTCCAACGCATTTAACCGTTCATCAATACGACGTTGGAGTTGAGAGAAATTCGCGTTTTCGCGAGACAGCGCAGGCAGCCCCTTTTGGGACCCACTATGCAGTGGCCGACTGTCACGACCCAATCCCGTAGGCTGTGACTAGTGCCCGAGCTGGACACTCATATACATATCCGTTAGACATAATCAAACTGAAGCTAAACATAATAAAGAAGCTTTGTGAAAACATACGTCATCTTAAAACGTCACATACATATATCATGGTAACCTGTCTCCTGAGGAGTCACAACCAATCAAAAGATATCATAATACACGAGCCGACAAGGCTGTCACAACGTACGCGAACATCCCCAAACATATACGCAAGCCGACAAGGCTGCCACTACATACAACATCCCACATTATATATATACGCAAGCCGACAAGGCTGCCACTACATACGGGAACGTCCCAAAATAAGTCATATAGACACAGCTGAACAACATCTATATACAACCCACACATATGTCTACAGACCTCTAAGAGTATCAACAATGACATATGACGGGACAGGGCCCCGCCGTACCCCTGGATAAACATATACATATATCAAAAGATCTGTGCCAAAAGTCTAGGCTCCGGAACAACGGAGCACTCCAAGACAGCTGAGTAGAAGTCCTAAGCTGGAGGATCACCAAATCGAGTATCTGTACCTGCGGGCATGAAACGCAGCCCCTCGAAGAAAGGGGGTCAGTACGAAATATGTACTGAGTATATAAAGCATGAAATACATTAAGGAAAATTATAACTGAAGTAGAGATTCCGAGAGACAAGTATGATAATCAAGAAATCACCGTGCCTTATAAAACAAGTCATGCATGCCTTGTGAAATGAAATCATGCATAATATCATTATCATATACCATACCCGGCCCATTATGGGACTCGGTGAATAAAGTCGTGTACACGTATACCATACCCGGCCCATCATGGGACTCGGTGCCATAATCATATCATCGTATCATCATAGCATCATATACCGTACCTGGCCCTCTAATGAGAGACTCGGTGAACAATGCAGTGAAACTGTGCACGAATACATACCCGGCCCGGGACACGGTGAAAGATGTAGTAACAGTATGCACGAGCAGAGTAGTGAGCAACTATATGCAATTTAAATCATCATCTGAGACTCAATAGAATAAGTAGAATAAACTTGCACTTGAGTATCAAGGCGATAGTCATATTAAGTACTCTTTGAATGTCACTATGAACTATATCAAATAGAGCCTCAGGAATCATAGACATGTATCGAGATAATGCGAAACAGCTTATGGAAGTCAAGGACATTAGTCATTGTAGAGTCTTTAAGAATAGGAACTTTTACGTACCAACTATTATCCAATGTATAGAAGACTCGAGGGGCAAGAGTTCAATTACCTTAAGAATTCTAACATCAAGAAGTGAATAAGAATCATGAATCACACTCGAAACTTATGAATAGAATTACCCCAAAGCTCATATCATATGTCACCTATATCTAAGACATGCCAAAAGAAAGAAGGGATAGCTTTACATACCTTGTGGCTTCTCAAGTTAACCATAACTTAGGTCTCGGGCTTCACCAATCTACAAATAATACCAAATATGCCAATAATTAAATTAAGGCACTCTTTCAAATCAATCCTTAATTACTTAGGAATCTAACAATATTCGGGCAGCATCTTTCCTAAAAATGTAGTAATCCTCGTGATTCCAACTTAGCCAAAATATCAATCGCAATACCAACAACACTATCAACAAATACATATCCAAATAGAATCAAATCCATTCTTAAATCACTTCCTAAACCGTCCAATATACCTTCGTATATCAACGCTTGTATACGCTTCTTTATTTTCGTATGTACATAGTATAATGGCAACAAAAACAACAGCAACTACAACTATAACCAATCCCCATAATATTCCGGCCCACAAAGTAACTTATAACAATTATCAAATAATAGCCCACAATTACAATATCAACTCAATAAACATGTCGTAGTCATAACGTCGTTTCCACCATTCTAATCCGTCAAGAAATAATTTCTCGCTATTAACTCCATATTTCTTATCCCACAATTTGCTATGACCCTTACGAAATTAAATATATCTAGTAGAGGAAAACTCGTACCTTATGTGCGAAGAAATATTCTTCTCCCACCTTACTTCACTTCCAAGAAAAGCCCGGATTTAATAACGCGACAAAATAGAGCAACAAAGTCGAAATGGTGAACAAAACCCGTAACAAAATTAAATAACACCGTTGCTTTGTTTGGAAGGACAATCTGCTGCTATATTAGGAAAGAAAATACTACTACATTTTTATTTTGGAGTAAAATTTATTCTTTTGGAAGGAAAGTTACGTTGCTGCCATGTTGATCATAGTACACAACATTGAGCTAAGTGAATAGGGGTCTCACATATAGTAGTACACGTTTTTCTTTTGGATCTGAATGAAATGAAACCCAATTCTCTTCATCATTCCTTATCCGTGGGCCCAACTACCTTTTCCATGAATTACTACTTTGGAAACTCATCCGAATGCTTCCACTTGTACATCATGTCAATGAGTCATATTTTCTTTTTTCTTGGCATGGCCCCACGTGGCCACATTAGGATAGTCTTTATCCTTTTTGATAATTATGTGGTAGATTAATAAATTGCTACCCACTCACAATCCAACACTCGGCAATTTAACCGCATAATTAATTTCTTGATCTCAGTTCACTTTAATAACAATTATTTTTAATACACTTCATATACTCATTGTCATGATTATGTGATATAGCACTAGTCCATAGTCCCTTTTGGTACACATCAAATATTATTTTCAATCATCGTCGTCATACTTTTTCGTCTTAAATAATTTTGGGACTTTATTCCTTGTATACACCGAGCTCTTGATTTTTATCCTTGGATATGATCGAATTCTCCAATGCTCGAGTAAATTTGCTCATGTTGGACGATTAAATTTTTTTTGTCCAAAAATACGGGATATTATAGCTTGGACCGTATTCCATTCAAATAAATTTCGAACCTCGACGAAACTTATTTTCTTCGATTGGTTTAACTTCAAATCCTTACGATACATGTGTACCATCACTTTAATCACCTATAAGCTTGGGGAATAACCTCGTGTCCGTTACTAATATCATTTACTCGCACACTTTCCGACGCACGAAAACACGGGATGTAACATCCTTCCCCCCTTTAGAACATTCGTCCTCGAATGTTAAACTAGTCCCATAAGGTCTTATAAAAATTATGGTGATCTTTATTGCTATAACATATAGTCTCATCTACCAATCAATATATCGGTGAGGAATTTAAATTGTCTCGTAGGCATAGAAACAAGTAAGGATACTTATTCTTCATCTCCTTTTCGAATTTCCCAAAGATCTCTTAACGTTATTATTTCGCCACAACATCTTAATGAAAGCCACGTCCCTAGTACGCAACTTTATCACTTGATGATCAAGTATAACTATAGGTTACTCCTTAAGTTTGGGTTTATCTTTCCGTGGACACCATCCACGGGGAATACTCTAGAAGGGTCACCTTTCCATTTGCGAAGCGTTGACACATGAAAGACTAGATGTGCTTCGCCTCCAAATCGGATGGTAGGTCCAACTCATAGGCAACCTTGCCTGCCCAACAAATAATCTGACGAGGCCCAATATACCTCGGGTTAAGCTTCCCTCTCTTACCGAATCTCATTACACTATTCATGGGTGACACTTTCAAGAATACCCAATCACCAACCTGGAACTCTAAGTGTCGACGTCGATTATCTGCATATGACTTCGTCGACTTAGTCTACTAATAACCTCTTTCCCGAATAAGCTTCACCTTATCAATACTTCTTTCGAATCATATCGGGCTTATTAATTTAGTCTCACCAACATCGAACCAACCAATAGGTGACCTAGTAGTCCCTTCCGGAAGTATAATGGCCTTGATTTTGTCCGTTATTATCCACAATAACCCATATTCGGAATCTTGACCTCATGTATTACTTCTCGACTTCTTTAAAAGATTTTAACTGTCACTCTACTTTTTAGCTCTTTAATCTCAATCCTTAGAGTTGGTTATCAAGTAGCGCTGGAGTTCCCTCATATAATAACTTTACACAGCTGCTCTATCCCAATCTATCATTAATCGGTATAATTCCGAATTTTTTTGATTTTGACATATAAATTCACTATCTTCTAGTAATGTGGCTACCCCGATCGTCTCGCTTAAACCATTTATAATTTCCTTAACCCAACTTGTAACACTCTAGGCACATTATCTCGTGTCATTTCTTTATCTTTAATTCAAACTCTTCTATTGCCTCTTTACTCAGATCTTGCTCTTAGTTCTCCTATCACGCGCCCTATTGCAATCTTTACAAGAATATGCGTAGATGCCTAAATTAGCCCAAGAAATACCTTAGCGTCGTCTCACTAGTCTTCATGCTTTACCTTGCCTTCTCCTCTCTTATCTTACAATCGGTATCGGGATAAACCTTCGACTCAACCATGACCATGTCCTATTTGCCCTTAGTATTAATTCTATCTCGGTAATTTAGCTTAAACCATCTTTACATCTTTCCTTAATGTACCTAAAATATCACAACTGCATTTTCACTACTAAATCCTTACTCTTCTTATCAAGTACTCACTTGGTCTCACTCTTAGCATACAAATATTCGTAGGTTGCATAACTATTCTCGTACCACTTATATAAAGTATATCAATCTTAGTCATAGTCTTTCCTTCTCCCGGTTCATTTGTTTACATATCTCCTCCGTACTAAAATTCGCTCGTAGCCTATCTTGTCATACTCCTTTCCCTTCCTTTATTCACCTTTTGATTTTCTCACTTCCTACTATAGGAGATTTTCTATTCCTTCTCCTTTGTTACTTATAAGTCGCAATATCATTAGCGAACAACTCTATTGCCAACATCTTAGCCTCTAATCCAGCATAGCATTGCCATATCCTTTACAATATCTCTAAAGTTACTCGTTACCATTCTCTTATCGTATTCTTTCTTTTTTATACAAGCACCCACTTTCTAATGTCATATTATTTAAGATCTTTACAAAAATTTCTCAACACCTTGCCTCAAATACCATCCCGACTTCTATCCATTAATTCTTTTGGCTTTCAAATCTTACTAACTTTGTTTCAGCAAGGGATCTCACTTGAAGTTTAAGCATCCCTATCAAATATATTGCAGTGTCAATGGTTTCCATCTTACACTTGCATTTCTCTTACCCGCTTCCCCACTTAAGGGTGTACTTATACCATTATCTGTTTATATTCTGCTCTATGTCCCTATTTCCAATCTTAAATTCATCCGATCCCTTTTTCCAATTCACTTGGTATACTGTACCATATCCATGTCTTTTCCTTATAATTTATAACTTTGATTATCCACGTACGAAACCTTAACAAAAGTCCCGAAGCGACGAGAACCTTTCTATATATAGTACAAAATCTCGTCTAATGATCTTCACTCAAGTAATGCGACCAATGTAGCAACTCATCCAAGGCCACATTCCACTTACTCCAATCAATAATTAATTAGTACTTGTAGTCGTTCCAAATTCTCAATTAGATAGCATCTATATTCTGATGATAAGTGTCCAAAGTCCTCTTGTAACATTATCTTTATCCCAACCTATATCATCTGTTTCCTTTAATAAATTTACAATACATCATTTTGTTCAAGCCTACCGTCTTTGTCCTTTAAGGATTCCACTATTTTCGAGGTGAAGTCGTGTACACGCAGTACTCCTTTATGCCTTATGCCCTTTTACCCTTGTTGTGTGCTCAGTACTGACTTTTAACTTACTCAAAATCATATCAAGTTCATCTTAATGATAGTCTTATCTTATCACCTTGTCGTCGTACTACACCTTTAAGTCCGTAGCTATATATTTTCCTTTTATTTTACACTCGTAATTCATTTATTACGCCTATTACGCCTATCTTGTTCCCTTTAGAATTCCCTTATCATTTCTCCCGTCTATGTCTATCTTTCATTCTGTGCACGAGGAATCTTATGCTACCTCTGTATCCTTCGAAAAACATCACTTCTGCACAACCCCTTTCTCATTTTCAAAACGTATTTTGTTCATCCCTATTTGTTCTTATCATATCAGTCATTTTCTAGTACTCATTCTATCTCGTTGCTCATCTTTCTATAGCTTGGTCTTTCATAGCTCCGTCACTTATTTTACTCGTGTCCTCGGCTATACCTGTCATAACCTATTACTGCACTATTATCTCGCTTTCTTCTTATTTCTTTCTTAGAATTACTCTTTCTTTTCTTATACTCGCTATCATTTCCATTATCATATAACCTTTATTCTAAACTTTCCCTACAGAAGAACTTTATAAGTCTTTCTTATCCGTTCTATAGCTCGCTTTTCGCCTTTATATTTAGTCACATAGATCACGTCATATCTTTTAGTCACTTCCTCACTAGGCTTTACTTATTTTCATAACAATCCTCATTATATTCACATTATATCTGTTCGTATTCGATCCCGTAAAACTTCTTAACCTTATTCACGATTCTTATTATGGGTTAATAATGGAATAAGCGTACTTAACCTTTTACCTTCCCTGGTCAATCTTATCCTTAATATCTCACAAGTTGTCTTATCAATACATTCATATCCGTCACAATTCTTTTTCCTCTGTACTCTTGTCTTAATCATACTATTACTTCTTTTAACTATAAACTCATCATAATTTATCCCTGCTTATCAATTCAGTCGGTGCCTTAATATAACACTCTATCAAGATCTGCCAGCCTTTTCTAAATCATCTCTTAGTACCACAAGCCCTTTTCAAATTCTTTTTACCATATCGATATCGACCTCCTAATTACTATTACCATCAATTCAGCAATTAACTTATTTCTCGAGGTCAGCCATACTCGCAACTTAGTCAAATCCTATCATTACTATTGGCACGACCTTTCAAGACATATTACAAACCTATATCTCATTCTCTTTTTATTTCTAGGAAAATTTTGGCAGAGTTTCCTCTCGTATTTCTTACTATCTCAAAACTCCGCACGCAGAAATACCAACAATGCCTCACGGGGCCAACATATATATATATATATATATATCATATCACACACACACAGGGCTCCCAATATCAACAACAGTATGAAAATGATGAACTTATCTCGTATGTCCAACTTAAACTGCACCTGTTACACTTTCCTGTTTACTTTCCTTTTCAATCTTCAACTCTACCTTTCAATCGTACTTCAAATACCTTGCCCGACATACATCTTTCGTACCGTTGCTTACCCGCGTACTCTTGTAACTTCCAATATCATCAGTCGCTTTCTTTTGTCGATGTCGTTCTTCTGCTGAAATCAAAGGTTAGTATAAGGAATCTCATTTCCTATGACTTGGCTCTATCGTACGATCTTAGATATGAAAGAAAGGTAACATCCTAAATGTCCTGTAGCTTCCTGTTTATAGATGTGGTGCACAACACACCGATAAACAAGACTCTACTAGACACGGTCTGTAGACACTCCGAGGATGAACCGCTCTGATACCACTTTTGTCACGACCCAACCCCGTATGCCGTGACTAGTGCCCGAGCTGGACACTCGTATACATATCCGTTAGACATAATCAAACTGAAGCTAAACATAATAAAGAAGCTTTGTGAAAACATACGTCATCTTAAAACGTCACATACATATATCATGGTAACCTGTCTCCGAGGAGTCACAACCAATCAAAAGATATCATAATACACGAGCCGACAAGGTGCCACACAACGTACGCGAACATCCCCAAACATATATGCAAGCCGACAAGGCTGCCACTACATACAACATCCCAAAATATATATACGCAAGCCGACAAGGCTGCCACTACATACGGGAACGTCCCAAAATAAGTCATATAGACACAGCTGAACAACATCTATATACAACCCACACATATGTCTACAGACCTCTAAGAGTATCAATAGTGACATATGACGGGACAGGGCCCCGCCGTACCCCTGGATAAATATATACATATATCAAAAGATCTGTGCCAAAAGTCTAGGCTCCGGAACAACGGAGCACTCCAAGACACCGAGTAGAAGTCTTAAGTGGAGGATCACCAAATCGAGTATGTACCGCGGGCATTAAACGCCCCCCCCCCCCCCCCCCCCCCCCGAAGAAAGGGGTCAAGACGAAATATGTACTGAGTATATAAAGCATAAAATACAATAGGAAGATCATAAGCGAAGTAAAGATTCCATGAGACAAGTATGATAATCAAGAAATCACCGTACTCGTGCCTTGTGAAATGAAATCATGCATATCATTATCATATACCATACCCGGCCCATTATGTGAATAGTCATATCATCATACTCGGTGAATAAAATCATATACATCATATACCATACCCGGCCCATTATGGGACTCGGTGAATAATCATATCATCATATCATCATATCATCGTATCATCATATCATCATATACCGTACCGGCCCTCTAGTGAGGGACTCGGTGAACAATGTAGTAAACCGTGCGTGATAACATACCCGGCCGGGACACGGTGAAAGATGTACAACAGTATGCACGAGCAGAGTAGTGAGCAACTATACGCAAATTAAATCATCATCTGAGACTCAATAGAATAAGTAGAATAATCTTGCACTTGGGTATCAAAGCGGTAGTCATATTAAGTACTCTTTGAATGTCACTATGAACTATATCAAATAGAGCCTAAGGAATCATAGACATGTATCAAGATAATGCGAAGCAGCTTATGGAAGTCAAGGACATTAGTCATTATAGAACCTTTTAAGAATAGGAACTTTTACATCCGACTACTATCCAACATATAGAAGACTCGAGGGGCAATAGCTCAATTACCTTAAGAGTTCTAACATCAAGAAGTGAATAAGAATCATGAATCACACTCGGAACTTATGAATAGAATTACCCCAAAGCTCATATCATACGTCACTTATATCTAAGACATGCCAAAAGAAAGAAGGGATAGCTTTACATACCTTGTCGCTTCTCAAGTTAACCATAACTTAGGTCTCGGGCTTCACCAATCTACAAATAATACCAAATATGCCAATAATTAAATTAAGACACTCTTTCAAATCAATCCTTAATTACTTAGGAATCTAACAATATTCGGGCAGCATCTTTCCTAAAAATGTAGTAATCCTCGTGATTCCAACTTAGCCAAAATATCAATCGCAATACCAACAACACTATCAACAAATACATATCCAAATAGAATCAAATCCATTCTTAAATCACTTCCTAAACCGTCCAATATACCTTCGTATATCAACGCTTGTATACGCTTCTTTATTTTCGTATATACATAGTATAATGGCAACAAAAACAACAGCAACTACAACTATAACCAATCCCCATAATATTCCGGCCCACAAAGTAACTTATAACAATTATCAAATAATAGCCCACAATTACAATATCAACTCAATAAACGTATCGTAGTCATAACGTCGTTTCCACCATTCTAATCCGTCAAGAAATAATTTCTCGCTATTAACTCCATATTTCTTATCCCACAATTTGCTATGACCCATATGAAATTAAATATATCTAGTAGAGGAAAACTCATACCTTATGTGCGAAGAAATATTCTTCTCCCACCTTACTTCACTTCCAAGAAAAGCCCGGATTTAATAACGCGACAAAATAGAGCAACAAAGTCGAAATGGTGAACAAAACCCGTAACAAAATTAAATAACACCGTTGCTTTGTTTGGAAGGACAATGTTTGCTATATTAGGAAAGAAAATACTACTACATTTTTATTTTGGAGTAAAAATTATTCTTTTGGAATGAAAGTTACGTTGCTGCCATGTTCAATATAGCACACGATATTGAGCTAAGTGAATAGGAGTCTCACATATAAGTACACGTTTTTTTTTTTGGATCTGAAATGAAATGAAGACTCAATTGTTTTCATCATTCCTTAACCGTGGGACCCAACTACCTTTTCCATTTACTACTACATTGGAAAGTCATCCGAATGCTTCCACTTGTACATCATGTCAATGAGTCATATTTTCTTTTTTCTTGGCATGGCCCCACGTGGCCACATTAGGATAGTCTTTATCCTTTTTGATCTGGTAGATTAATAAATTGCTACCCACTCACAATCCAACACTCGGCAATTTAACCGCATAATTAATTTCTTGATCTCAATTCACTTTAATAACAATTATTTTTAATACACTTCATATACTCATTGCCATGATTATGTGATATAGCTTTAGTCCATAGTCCCTTTTATACACATAAAATATTATTTTCAATCATCGTCGTCATACTTTTTCGTCTTAAATAATTTTGGGACTTTATTCCTTGTATACACCGAGCTCTTGATTTTTATCCTTGGATATGATCGAATTCTCCGGGCTCGGGTAAATTTGCTCATGTTGGACGATTAAATTTTTTTTGTCCAAAAATACGGGATATTATAGCTTGGACCGTATTCCATTCAAATAAATTTCGAACCTCGACGAAACTTATTTTCTTCGATTGGTTTAACTTCAAATCCTTACGATACATGTGTACCATCACTTTAATCACCTATAAGCTTGGGGAATAACCTCGTGTCCGTTACTAGTATCATTTGCTCGCACACTTTCCGACGCACGAAAACATGGGATGTAACACCGACCTTTGACGTATTAAAAAGTGTTTGAGGGGTCATTTTTTATCATTTATCACCCCAATTTCGTCCACACACTCCCTAAAACTCTCTCTACCAGTTCTTGAAGTTTTGAAGGTGAAACTACATGTTTTCATCCTAATCCAACAGCAAAGGTTGGCAAAGGTTAAGAATAACACCTCTATGGTGTTGTGGTGTGATTAAGGATTGTTGTGAGCTAAACCAAGCTAGGGTTTCGAGTTGAAGTTGCTGTCAAAGGTAAGTTTAAAATGTTTTTGGTTATTTTTAAGGTTATATTAGTGTTGGTAGTATTGTTGGAGTAGAAGAATATAAGTTATAACTTGGAAAAGCTATGGAATGTTGTTATTCTTGTGGATTGTTTTTAGAAGCATGTTTATGAAATTTTTATGGATGGAAATTAAGGAATATAATTCGATTATGTCATGGTCATTGTTATACATGTTTATGTTGTTATGAGGGAAAGTGATGGATGGAAATGAGTACAAACTTGAGGTAAAAGTAGAGACGTAAAGCGTTATATATCGGACTGTTTTGGAATAAGTTTCTGGGTTGATTCTTGGCCTGATTTGGCTATGGTAGCTAAGATGTGTATTGTTGATGTTGTTCTTGTTGTTTTGGGTTGTATTGAGCTTGCCTGGAACTAGATATTATAGGGGAAATGTTGCCCCAATTTATGCAAGTCATCTACTAGCTTAAGAATTGATTGAAAGATCTTTCATGGCTTAACTATGGTTCTGGTTGCCTTGTTTTAGATTGGCGAACTTGGAGGACGTATGTTGAAGTACTAACTTTAAGTGGCTAAGGTATGTTAAGGTTGTTCTCCTCCTTCTTTTGGCATGATCAAGATGAAACAAACATAAACGAACCTCATTCATAATGACTCTACTCTTAGACATGTTAGCAGCTTATGTTATTGACTTCCTTATGATGATATTAGTCATGTCTCATGTTCACGAATCTTCCAGCGTATATATGTTGATGATGTAGTTACATAATAATAATCAGAGGTGCAATGATCTTACATCACTCTGATAGATTCAGACATCTTGTTATCATTCATGCATTATGTATATATATGTATATATTTTATGACATCGTTTTAAGGCTATAAGTATGGGTAGGGCACCTATTGTGCACACCACTGCAATTGGGTATGCTATGATGATGATGATAGCCCTAAAGAGCAACTTAATGATGATAATGCAGCCCCACAGTGCTGCTTATATATATGTATATGTTTTAAAAGAAAGCAAACATGTCATACGCCCTCAGAGGCATTCAAATGTACAGGTTGACTCTCTTTTATCTCAGGCTACCTTCATGTCTTTATTATGTTGCTTCTCATGCCTTACATACTCGGTACATTATTTCTACTGGCGTCCTTTTGTTTGTGGACATTTCGTTTCATGCCCTCAAATCTTGAGATACAGGTTGATGGCCCACTCAGTAGAATATCAGCTCAGCAGACAGTGTTGTTACATTCCACTTGTTCTGGAGTTGCCTTGTGAGTCAGTATGGTTCTATGTATGCATATGTATGGATATGGCGAGGCTCTGTCCCGACCATGTTATGTCGTGTACTCCAATAGAGGCTTGTAGACAATTATGTACAGTCAAATGTTTTATGGCCTTGTCAGCTTTTGTACTATTACATAGATGTATATGACAGCCTTGTCGGCCCGTGCAGTATATCCAGCTTATTATGCAGTTATGTCCCTATGGACTTGTGT
The DNA here is from genome assembly GCF_029784015.1 of Lycium ferocissimum. Taxonomy (NCBI): domain Eukaryota; kingdom Viridiplantae; phylum Streptophyta; class Magnoliopsida; order Solanales; family Solanaceae; genus Lycium; species Lycium ferocissimum. The sequence continues at coordinate 49,329,199 of NC_081346.1, forward strand.
TATTTCAGTCTATTACTTCTGTGAGTCAGCAGGTTATCTCATGGCGGCCCTAATGGCCCACCTATGCTTATGATTACATTACGGATATATGTCTTGTGGTACTCAACAAGTAAGGCCAGGTGCCCATCATAGCCCTCCAGTCTCGGTCGTGACAAAAGTGGTATCAGAGCAGTTATGTCCTACGGTTGTCCACAAGCCTTGTCTAGTAAAGTCTCATTTATGAATGTGTTATGCGCCACATATATAATTGGGAGGCTGCAAGACATTTAGGATGGTTACATTCTTTTCATATCTTGGATCGTGCGATGGAATCAAGTCATAGGGAGTGAAATTTGTAATACTAACCCTTGACTGTTTTATAGCTGAAGAATGACTTCTACGGGAAAGACGACTAGTGATTCGAGGGCTATGGGAGTAAGTTACTCTTATGAGATAGATCCATCTGAGGACATGCTCACCATTGAGACGGATCCATCTGAAATTATGTCTTCTATGGAGACGGACCTGTCAGATATTCAAGATGAGTCAGTACAGCAGATATCATCAGCTTTGATGAGTATGTGAGAGCCGGGAGGAGCTCCAATGTCGCCAGTTTCACCCTTGGCCCTAGCAGGACAAGAGAGAAGGAGGTTAATGTTAGGGATTGATCCCCAGACTTCATATTATGGTAGACCATCAGACGATGTAGAACGTTCTGAAAGGCCGAGGAGTTTACAGTCGGAGAACCCAACCAACCAAAGCCTAATGGCATCCATGGAACAGGGTTCAAATGAGAATGGTGGCCAGACTCAGTATAGTTGGTACGTTGTAGGAAATATGAGTGGTGGTGAGCAGCCAATGGTGGGAAACAGGAGGAAGAGTTTCCCCAGCCGTTGTTAGAACGATTCGTACTAGATCAAGGCTTCAGAGCAGGGCTGTGGCAAGCACCAGGTTCGTCAGAATCTCAGGACTAGAGAAACGGATAAAGGAAGGTAAAGTTATTGTTTTGATGAATGTTAGAATGCGACGAGTATACTTCTGAAATTTTTATGTTATGTGCTAGCCACAAATTGTAGAGTGGATAATTGGTTAAGGAAAGAAATAAGGAGACGGCCTAAGAAAAGAATGATAGTTGAGGAATTACGATTAAACAATAGGTTTGAATTACGGTTATTGATCATGTGGCAGAGATGTGTTCTATTGAAAGGGTGATAGTACGCTAATCAAGATGCGTTAATTGTCAAGGAATGCAGGGAGAATTTGTATAAAGTATAATTCGATGATAAATTCTGCTTATAAAGTTTCAGTAATAGGAGTTAGAAGAATTAATAAGGTGTGAGCAGCCTATAATGAGAAAGAGAGTGATAATGGAAATACGAATTAGAGGCAAAAAGAGCCTTGTATTTACAATAAGGATATATGTAAAATGTTGTGAGGATTTTGTAGAGATAATCGGTTTGTTTAAAAGTTATTAAAACCAACATACGTAAAAGGGAAGCAACATGCAAAGTATAAGGGAACAAGATGACAAAGGGGTATGGATGATGTATAGGGCAGTGTAGAATAAACAAAAGTATAGACGGTATGACCCCAAGTTATGAAAGGGGATGTCCAAGTATAATATGTATAAGATGATTTGAGTTCTACTGTTTTGTATCTCTACTTGATATTTGGTGGCCCTGTGGCTGAATTATATGCTATACTTATATATTTGGCCTTGTGAGGGATTGGATGCATTTTTTTGGGGCTGCGTGCAGGATTGGGATAGTAAGAGTTATAGAGGAGAGTTTGTCAAAAAAAAAATTGAAAACCTAAGAGAAGCCATTGGAACTTTGAATGTCCTAAGAGAAAAAGTGTTATGGTCGGATGGATTCAACTCAAAAAAACGTATAGCCGAAAATGAAGTCGAAGACAAGTTCCCAAAAGCGGGGGTTACGAGACTACCTTAAATAAGAAGAGGTGTATATTGAATTGTACAATAGGTGAAGGAAGAATTATAAAGGATCTGCCAAAAAGGTACGAGTGTGTTTCTTATGTCGGAGAAAAGAAAGAATCTCGGACGTTTTATAAATAAAGAGTTGAGGAAGATGTTAACATGAATCCTTACGACACTTTAAAATGACGAATTAAGGAGGATGTCACTATAAATTCTGGATTAAATGAGAAGCAGAAATGCGAGGAAAGATTAATATAATTGACATGGGGAAATGTAAGGAAGAAGAAGGGACAATTAGTCTGACTTTGAAATAATGCAATCACGGGACAGCCTAGATTTGAAACTGAGAATATAGAAAGATACCTCAACGAGAAAAGAGTTAAAACGAAGAAAAGAGACGAATATCAAATAGTTGTTTGAAGTACACAGGGAAAAATGGAGACTACATTACCACTAGAAGAAAAGAATCAATTAAGCAATGTGTGGTCAAAATCTATGGGAAATGATAACTAAAATGCGCATAATGGAAGAAACATGTACTTCCAATAACTATACGGCATCTGGGAAAGAAACCGAGTAAGACTCTTTAAAGGGTCGTAGTAGAGATGTGGATGCGAGAACAAGTTAATAAACATTATATCGATCAGCTAGCGAGTATTAGGTACGTCCAAAGGAGAAATCAAAGGATGAGTTTAAGCCTACGAACCTAAGTAAAATTGAAACCGCAATAAGGAGTAATATCACGGGGAATTTCGTGGTATGTTTTATCAACGGACCGGATTCGAAGAATGGTGAGATGAATACTTGTGAAAAGATGCCTCGGTTATAGAAGATAATGCGGATGTAATTGTTTACCTAACTTGAGAGTGGAAAATAGTAGAATAATAAAGGATATAAATAAAAGGAAGACCGCGAAGTGCGGGATTGTGGAATGTGAGCACTAGAAATGAGATATAATTATTCTATGAGCTATAATTAAGGAGGAGTCATATAGGCAAAATTGTTGGGTAGTCGTGGGAAAAACGAAGATAACATATTGATGGGATCAAGAGCGATACACGACATGAGTACTAAGGAAAGAATCAAAGGAGAAATACGGAGGGTAGAATTGAAGGATGACAGTAATGGCACAAGTGTTACACCTTGGAAACTTTTGCTATCTTGCGATGTAAGTGTTACACCTCGCAGCTTGGCATGTTGAGATTCGCTAGGTGGTAGTCATACTATTGCGGACGTGGGGTTATAGTTAAGGATGTACGAGGTTATATATGTTCATCCTATGATTATCAGGGTTAAGTTCATATAATAGGTCATGGAAGGGTTGGAGGACAAGGAAATCAGAGAGTTAAGGTGGGGCCCACATGCTGAGGTTTTATAGAGGACATATGAAAAGAAATATGAGTAGTGCATGGGAAGTTGAGCAAGTCTTAAGAAGGACCCTTAAGCCAAATATGGGCATAAGCCCTCCAAAAGGATAATTTAAGGATACGTTTTCGGATGATCTGACTTGGAGAGGCCAAAACGCCATTGTAAGTTTGGAATTTGGAATCATACAAAAAATGAAAGTTTTAGATAATTTAAGTAGCTTTCCAACCATAGGTCGTGGGCCCTCATATAATATAGGAATCACACGTTATACACGTTTTAAGATCGGTACGTCAGGGCAGGAAAATTAACCCTGCGCGAACGTGCCAGTAGGTGGCGCACGCGCAGGGCAAGACCCTACAACTCAGCATCAGTGCCACGTGGCAGCTCGATCACGCTGAGTAAATTTTAAGTCTGTCCAGGCAGAACCTGGATCGTTATAAAAATGGGGCACCTCCCTTATTTCCCTCATTCAGCCCCCAAATATTCTCCAAAAATCTGGAGACTTCCTCCCAACTACCAACACCAACTTTTTAGCCTAAATCAGGTATAATTCCCAAATTCTGGTCCAGACGGCGTATAGTTGCAACTACAAAATCATATAGTGACGCGTTGTGGCTTAAGCTTAAGGTGGAAAAGTGAAGATATAGCAATATTATCGAGAGGAAGGTATGAATCTCTTATTATTAAAGTTAATCTTGGTTTATTTACGGAGATAAAGCTGTTAAATAGTTATAAAATAATTTTGTTGGTGGAAATATGGGATAAACACCATATGGGATGTTTATGACGTATTGCGGTATTGAGAATATTATGGTTGATGTTGTTATTATTAGTTGTTGAATTGAGATTTCGGGCTAGGCATATAAACAGGGGAGATCTTTGCCCGATTTTCGGCGGAATATAAAATAGTTTGATTTGAAAACTTGGAACAAGTGTGCGATAATGAGTCTAACATTAGTGTAAATCCTCTCGAATGTAGATTTACGAGCTCGGACGGATAAGCGTAACTAATAGGAGGTCGAACAGGTATGTTAAGGCTAGTCCCTTTCTTTCAAAGGCATGATTCCTATGTTATGATTTTATAAATGTTTCCATAACCAACTTGTTTCCAAAAGCCATAAGTTCATGATTCTTAAGGCTTCTTACGATACCAAAGAAGAGATGTTTTCTATGATGATTATGATGATAATGATTTCATGATTAAAAGTCCTAAGCTTATGAGTTCAATGTGAATATGAACATGAGAATGTTGAACTATTTCTTGATCCGCAATTTTATTTATTTATGATAACTCTTTGTCTAAAAGGTCCCAAAGTGTATAACTTGACGCATTATGAAATTTATGATCTTACTATATGATTTCCTTGATGTTATTCTTCATTGATAGTCTTATCTCATAATGCTAGTTCCTTCAAGGTGAGACACGATGATCAAGATTATTCCGTAATACAATCGGAGGTTACGAAAGGGCGGGGTAAGATGATACCGAGTCCCGAAAGGGCCGGGTAAGATGATACCGAGTCCCAAAAGGGCCGGGTAAGATAACACCATGTAAGATGCTATATGTATATAAATATATATATCTATATATATATTACCGCGCCTTAACGACCAGACGAGATATTATATATGTATGGATATGTATGGAAAAATTCTTAAAAAGCTAAGCATGCACGACATTCACCTTAAAAGGGAATTCAAAGGCACAGGTTGATCTTGTTTATATTACTTTATCCCCGTACATTCATTATATTAATTTTCCATGTTCGGTATTTCTTAATATGTTACTATTCATGCCTTACATACTCGGTACATTATTAAATGCGCGTCACACTTTTGTGGATATTGCGTTCATGCCGCGAGTGTAGATAGACGAGACAAGGATCTTCCATAGTAGTGCCTTCGGTACCGGTTCGATTGGTGAGCTCCGTCTCTTCCGGAGCCACGAGTATATATATATATATATATATATATATATATATATATATATATATATATATATATATATATATATATATATATATATATGTATGATTTTGTTCAGGGTATGTCGGGGGCCCTGTCCCGACTTGTATACCTCAGTCATGTTCATAGAGGCTTTGCAGACAGTTCCTGTGTACAGCTTAGTCATAGTGTGACGATAGTAATGTCGGCATCATGGGTCTAATGTACATATACTTATGCATGATATTATGTTCGTATTTAACCTCTTGATCCTATTGTTCCATTTCAGACACGAAGGATGTAAGTTATAAGTTGGTTCACTCAGTTTCCGTAAGGTGCCGGGTGCAGATCACGCCTTACTAAGGGTGGGGTTTGATAAATTAGTATCGTACGCTGTTCTGTCCTAGGGTTGTCTGTAAGCCGTGTCTAGCAGAGTCCTGTTTATGGGTGTGAAGCCGGTCACATTTATAAACAGGAGGCTGCAGGGCATCTAGGAATCATTAACTATTCTTTCTATCTTAGATCGTGCGATAGAGCAGAGTCTAGGAAAGATCGCTTCTGATCCTTTTTCCTGCAGGTAAGTACAGACTGACGAGAGATGAAAAGATCGACCGGATAGTGGGGTGCTAAGAAGGCCCACAGAGTATCTCCGGGACCCGGGCTCCGGGCCGAGCGAGAAGGAGCCTCGGTTATTCTGTGAGGCCCGATCCCTCGGAGGACCCAGCGACGATTCCTCCAGAGTTTTTGACTCCCAGGGTGGAGGACCCCCCAGAGGACAACTATGATATAGATCCGTACGAGTATTCGTGCGGGACACGGAGGGAAGAGATTCCCGAGACCGTACCGGTTGCTCCATGGTGGAGCACTACGTCGAACTAGCCTCGGGTGAGTGTTACGGATTACTCCGGCCCTATCACGGCCGTCGGTAAACCGGGGAATTGCACGGTTATCTATATCCTCGGACTCAGATGAGAGAGATGATGAAGGCCGGACGAGCGGATGGTGGGTAGACGATGACGAGGAGCACACTTCACCTTATAGTCCACCAGATCAGCCTAGAGACCGATCGGCTACAGGTATATGAGCCTTTATTAGAATTTTCTATGTATGTGTAATTGCGTAGACTAGCACTTAAACGGCGAGCGGAAATCTAAAGGAGCCGATAGCCAAGTGTTTATAAATAACGGCGACGAGGTGTTTTCGCCACCATTGGAAATCTGAAAACCTAGGATGGAAGGTAGTCATACGCATAGGTGAAAGGTGAATATTGAGGATTGAAAAGGCCAAAATGGAAATTGTGTAGTCAGAGGAGTAAGAGATTCTTTCTAATTCGGAGAGAGAGGCATTACGAGAACATTTGGAAATCTGGTAAGACTTCAATTTGCTCCAGATTATGTGATGAAGGTCATACGGTGAGGTGGATGCAATCATACCAGCATTAACGCACTGGATTTCAACAGAGTTTCAAGGTTAAGCGTCCTGGGGTAAGAGAAATCCTACGATGGGTGACCCCCTGGGAAGTATACAAAAAGTCCTATAAATTTAGATATAAGAGGCAAATGAGAAGCTAGAGCAGCCTAAGGGAGATTGGAGTATGCGGAGAGGTTGGACACTTAAGAGGTCGCGCGGGGACGAGGCGGGCTAGATCGGTGAAGAGAAGAAGGTGCGTCGCGGCTCTAGAATTAGGGTGAGTTTGAATAACGTTTGGAAATACCTTGCAAGCGAGGCGTTAGAAAATATACATATATATGCGTATGATATCCCATTTATGGCAGTATCAGCGGATATGTGTATCCCAGCAACTGACGTTGCGGAATATTGAAGGCATTGGTCGAACAGGCTAATAAAGTTCAAGTGACAGAAGAACGTTACCGGGTGGTGATGTTACTTTCACTACGAGGTTAGGTGGAGAGTTCTAATGCAATGACATACGGAAAGGAAAGAAAGTGAGTATATGGAAGGTAAGGAGATCAAATGTCAAAAAGTAAGAGGTAAGAAACATGAGTGAGTGAGGCCTCAAGAGAGACGACGGGTAAAGCACGGGACTATTTGGGTAAAAATTCGAAGGTAGGCATGTGAGAGGGATAAAGTGTGGTAGTATGGAACAAAAGAGGAATGTGTGGGGTCAAAGAACGGACTTCAATAAGTGGGACTAAAAGGATAGTGACCACGACGAGGAATGTGAAGTAAGTGAAAGAATGATTAGGCCTTGCAACGATGCTAAGAGATTTTCAGCTCTCGAGAGGTATATAAGAGGACAAATGGGTAGTCATATTGACATGGTTGCCTCGGACATGGAGAAGCTCTCTTAAAGGGATGACTTAAAAATAGAACGAATTTGCACGTTCAAAGGAATATTTCACGAACCTCTGAGCCGATACTATAAATAACAAAGAGGAGAAGGGCGCTCAAGCAGGAAGGAACTCAAGGAAGGTTAAGGATGAAAATAGGGAAGGTATACCAATGGGCTGATCGGAAAAAAAAAAAAAAAAAAAAAAAGAGGAGAGCATTTAGGAGTAAAGTAACTGGAAATCTTTAACTATGGGAGTAAGAAGGATACTTTAACGAGTTGGCGGTAGGAAACCGATCAATCACCGAGATGAGAACGAGGATGATGGGGCGACACATGTGATTACAAGATTAATGACATGGAATAAGAATTCATGTGAAGACCGAGAGATTCGATCATAGAGGAAATGGAATGAAATATAAGGAACGTGCATGGAAGACCACCCGGCCGTAGCATCATAAAGATAGATAAAGGTTCGATGAACGAGGATAGAGAGAGTGTAAACTGTAAAAATTCTGTGCTAAGAGCAAAGTAGCAGGACGCTCGAAAAACTCGGATGCACAGCTGCGACACAAACGCGTAGTTAAGAAGGATTATGAGTAAGTGAGCTAAATGGGCGAAAGGACTAGTAGTGGATGGAAGGATATGGAAATGTTGAAAAAAAAATGATGATATAGACATAAATGGAAGAAGAACTCAAGATAAGAAGAATTCTAGATATTTTATAAGCAAAGTCGGGAAGAGAGACGAGGAATAAGGTATAATCGAAGACTTCATAAATGATGTGGTGAATCTCAATGTCCCCATTAACTTGTGGGTCGGGAACCGATTAGTCATAAAAAAGAAAGAGGTGTGAAAAGAGAGAGAGAAAATAAGGCATCAGAATTAGACCTAACCCTTAAAAGTATTCCAATTGAATACGAGAGTGTAACTAGCAAAAAGATAGATAAGTCAGACCATACGATGACGGGACCCCGGCCTTAAAAAGGTAGTGAAGGGCGGCAGATAATTACCGAAGACGATGGATACTCGAAGGCTATTGGCGTATAAGGACCTCCTTAATAAGGGGGGAAGAACATATTATATTAGACTTGAAAGGAATTATGATGTTCTCAATCTCTAGAAGGAGAAATTTATTAGCTTAGGGCCAGAGTTCGAAACATATCGGCATATCAGGAAGATATCAGAAAGAAGCAGAAACAAACGGAAAATAAGTGTACCATGAGGTAGACATAAGAAGAAAGTATGAAAGGTAACTCAAGAGAGCACTTTACGTTAAGATGAGCTACAATATTTCTAGACCATGGTTTGAAACCCCTGTATCGGCCAAAATTGTGCACTGCCTAAGTATGCAGCGACATATCCTAAAGGGTAATAAAAAGAGCAAGAAAGGTCTACAAGCTTAGTTCACAAAGGGTGTTAGAGAGGATGACGAACACAAAGGACACTTGGTATGACAATAACAATTGTAATAAAAGGAACGACGATTAGTAGTTTGGAAATTTTTGAAGGAAAGAAAGAACGCTGCTCCTATGAATGGAAATAAAAGAGTTCACCGAATATTAGAAAATATTTCATGGACCACTAATTATACTAAACATGAGAGCATATGCTATGGAATTATATGAACCGTCAACGTGAAGCTATGTCCAACTATCATTGCAAAAAGGTCATATCAGAAAGCCCATAAGGAATAACGATGGATAAAGTGACCGTCGGTACAAGAAATCGAAGCTAGATATATATATATATGTTGCAAGAAAGTCATAATGGAGTAAGAATTGCCGTAGCCCTATGCTTTTGGGTTGTATTGCGAGATTTGAAGGAAGGAGGTTAAAGAAATAGTTGTCGCGGGAGCTCAAAAATGTGGCGAGCGACAAATTTAGTTGAACTCGGATTATGAGTTTGCCAGAAGTGCAACTGGACTGCGAAGGATAATAAGTGGCGAAGAAATATTACGTATATATGTATTTTGGATATGGATATAGCTGGTCTTGGAAAGGGACTGGGGAAAATAGCTTAAGGATGTTATATCCCGCATTTTGTACAATGGGATATTCCGAGTAAATTGCGGAAAGTTAAGGACAAGGTAACATTTTTGTCGGTTTTGCTAAGAATGCATAAGTTGCATGATCATCTTTTGTTGGTATGGAGTATTAAGGGTAAATTTGGAGTAAGGAAAACTAGAGGCTAAAAGTTGAGAAAAAAAATTTCATGAAATGGACAAGGTGGCCGTGGGCCCCACCTATATGTTGGCCAATTGTTTTAAGCCATAAAGGGAGCCATGTGTTAACTTCATATTGTAGGAGGCATGTGTATGTATGAATGTATAATTCATGACTATGCAAGACTTATTCATCTTTTGTAATTCAAAAATTTCTAGAAAAATTGAGAAAAATTTAGAGGAAAAAAATGGCACATGACCGGCCACGCTTACATATATATATATATATATATATATATATATATATATATATATAAGTAAGGACAATATGAGACACTACTCATCATTTTAACTTCAAAGAAAATTCAAGAAAGAAGGAGAAAAAGAGAGAAGAAGGGGTTCGGCCAAGGTGGTGAACATGGCCATGGAAAAATTGGTCAAGAAAAATTTCTTTCTCCTAGATTTCTACTAATTGGAGGGTCCTCTACAACGTGGAGTAGTTGGTGGAACAAGAAAACCGTTCGTTCTTGAAACAAGTCTTAGCAGTGGAGAAGATGATTGGAAAAGGTGAGGTTTAACTTCCTTTACATGTTGCATAGATGGTTGTGTGTGTTGTAGTATAATGAGATGAATGAAGTTCATGAAGTTATGGTATGTTGTGTGTGTGGCCGTGTGTATGTGAGATTATATAGGAATAAAGAACTAACTCACTTAGCATGTTTGGATTGTTGTATTATGGATAGTTGTGCATGTTGTAATGTGAAAGAATGGATAAAATTCATGAAACCATGGATGTGGGTGTTTGGCCGAATGGGTGTGTGTGTTGTGTAAGAATGGTAAGATAAATTTACTTGGTATTGTAGTTGTTGTTGATATGGAATATGCGATGGAAACGAAGGTTTGATAACTCAAATTGAAGTTGTAATTGGTTGCGGGCTGATTTAGAAGATAATGTGCTTCTAACATGGTTTCTTGTTTTAATGAAAATGATGTTGCTAACGTATGGAATTGTTGATATAGTTTATGAATTCGGAGAGAGAAATGTATTGTGGTTATTCTTATGGCATTTGGAAGTTTCGGGTGAAGTAAGACATGGGTTGGATTGTCTTGGATATTTTGTGAATGGATTATTGATGTTATAAATATGATTGTTGGTTTGGTTGGTTGTTGATTTGGCCAAGATGAATTATTGGGGATGTTGAAATTACGAAGTCTTTGTAGAAATTTTACGTAGATAAAGTGTTAATTTGGTATTAGATTCTTAAATGATTATGATTGATGGTTGATGCTTAATGGCATTATTGTAGATTGTTGGAAGCTCAAGACTTAAGTTCGGATTAGCGTAGGAAGCGGATAAGGTATGTAAAGCTCACCTTTCTTTCTTTGGCATGTCTTAGTGTAAGTAAGCTATGACACGAGGTTAAAGAAATAGTTGTTGCGGGAGCTCAAAAATGTGGTGAGCGACAAATTTAGTTGAACTCGGATTATGAGTTTGCCAGAAGTGCAACTGGACTGCGAAGGATAATAAGTGGTGAAGAAATATTACGTATATATGTATTTTGGATATGGATATATTTGGTCTTGGAAAGGGTAGGAAAATAGCTTAAGGATGTTATATCCCGCATTTTGTACAATGGGATATTCCGAGTAAATTGCGGAAAGTTAAGGACAAGGTTACATTTTTTTTCGGTTTTGCTAAGAATGCATAAGTTGTATGATCATCTTTTGTTGGTATGGAGTATTAAGGGTAAATTTGGAGTAAGGAAAACTAGAGGCTAAAAGTTGAGAAAAAAAAATTCATGAAATGGCCAAGGTGGCCGTGGGCCCCACCTATATGTTGGCAAATTATTTTAAGCCATAAAGGGAGCCATGTGTTCACTTCATATTGTAGGAGGCATGTGTATGTATGAATGTATAATTCATGACTATGCAAGACTTATTCATCTTTTGTAATTCAAGAAATTTCTAAAAAATTGAGAAAAATTTGGAGAAAAAAAAATGGCACATGACCGGCCACATGCTTACATATATATATATATATATATATATATAAGGATATATAATATATAGATATATACTATATATATTTTAACTTCAAGAAAATTCAAGAAAGAAGGAGAAAAAGAGAGAAGGGAAGGGGTTCGGCCAAGGTGGCTGAACATGGCCATGGAAAAATTGGTCAAGAAAAATTTCTTTCTCCTAGATTTCCTACTAATTGGAGGGTCCTCTACAACGTGGAGTAGTTGGTGGAACAAGAAAACCGTTCGTTCTTGCGAAACAAGTCTTAGCCGAGTGGAGAAGATGATTGGAAAAGGTGAGGTTTAACTTCCTTTACATGTTGCATAGATGGTTGTGTGTGTTGTAGTATAATGAGATGAATGAAGTTCATGAAGTTATGGTATGTTGTGTGTGGCCGTGTGTATGTGAGATTATATAGGAATAAAGAACTAACTCACTTAGCATGTTTGGATTGTTGTATTATGGATAGTTGTGCATGTTGTAATGTGAAAGAATGGATAAAATTCATGAAACCATGGATGTGGGTGTTTGGCCGAATGGGTGTGTGTGTTGTGTAGGAATGGTAAGATAAATTTACTTGGTATTGTAGTTGTTATTGATATGGAATATGCGATGGAAACGAAGGTTTGATAACTCAAATTGAAGTTGTAATTGGTTGGGCTGATTTAGAAGATAATGTGCTTCTAACATGGTTTCTTGTTTTAATGAAAATGATGTTGCTAACGTATGGAATTGTTGATATAGTTTATGAATTCGGAGAGAGAAATGTATTGTGGTTATTCTTATGGCATTTGGAAATTTCGGGTGAAGTAAGACATGGGTTGGATTGTCTTGGATATTTTGTGAATGGATTATTGATGTTGTAAATATGATTGTTGGTTTGGTTGGTTGTTGATTTGGCCAAGATGAATTATTGGGGATGTTGAAATTACAGGGGAAGTCTTGAAATTTACGTAGATAAAGTGTTAATTTGGTATTAGATTCTTAAATGATTATGATTGATGGTTGATGCTTAATGGCATTATTGTAGATTGTTGGAAGCTCAAGACTTAAGTTCGGATTAGCGTAGGAAGCGGATAAGGTATGTAAAGCTCACCTTTCTTTCTTTGGCATGTCTTAGTGTAAGTAAGCTATGACACGAGGCTCGAGGTAATTCTATTCTCGCGATCCGAGCATGTCTATAATTCTTATTTGTTTCTTGATGTTCGTATCCTCAATGTAATTGAATTATAGTCTTATGTTTTTGCATGACTAGATTTCAAAAGTTGAATGAAAGTTTTATTTTCAAAAGAGTTTTGTTCCTAAATGATTTCGAAACTACGAACGTCCGTAACTTTCACAGAAAGGCTCGTATCGCTTCGAAATGTCTATGGAAAGTCCTAAAGTGAATAAGGTTCATAACTTTCCGAGGCGGGCTCGGATTGATTTGACATATGGCCATGACCTCTACGACTCTTTGCTATGCTTATGATATATGTTATGTTTCCGAGAGACGTCCGAAAGATTTTTGATATAACTATTGTCCCGATTTTCAAATGACGATTCGTTTATGATTACTTCATTGAGTCTTTGATGATATTTTATGTGCATATGGTTTCTCACTACTCTGCTCGTGCCAGCCTCAATATGTCTTTCTTTGCGTCCGGGCCGGGGCATGTATTCATGCACCTCGTTGCATTTGTTCACCGCGTCCCTCGCTGGGGCGGGGCACGTATATTTACCGCGTCCCTTGCTAGCGGGGCCGGGGCACGTTATATGATATGATGATATGGGGGAGGTGGCCAGGATGGCATATGATGATTCCCTTTACCGTGTCCCTCCTTAGAGGGCCGGGGCACGTTATATGTACATATGATGATTTTATGATTTTACTCACCGCGTCCCTTATTAGAGGGCCGGGGCACGTTATATGTTTCCACGATGATTTTATGACATTGACATGCATGACATATGTTTTCAAAGGGCAAGTCTTACGATCCTCTGTACTCTTTACTTCAGTATGATCCCACTTATTACATTTCATGCTTTACATACTCAGTACATATTCCGTACTGACCCCCTTTCTTCTGGGTCGCGTTTCATGCGCGGTACACCCCAGTGAGTCGAAGATATTAGTAGAAGATGTTCCGGCGGGATTGGCGAGCTCCATTTTCTCGGAGTCTTTGCCGAGTCAGATTATTATGTTATGGTTTCGCGTTCCGTGTTAGAGACTTTGCAGACAGTGTCGTGGGTATAAGATGTCGGTTATGTAAGCGGCTATGTAAGCCAATGTATTATTACGCATAGTGTTATAAGTTTCATATGTTACAAATTTTTATTTGATTTGATAAGGATGAAAAGCATATTTGACTTTCCGAAAAACTTCCGTTATGTATTTATATTATGGCTAAGGGCCCAGTATGGTTATGAACGTCACCAGAGTCAGCGGGTTCGCTCGGCCCTAGGTAAGGGTCGGGTGCCCATCACACCCTATTGGCTTAAGGGTGTGACAAATTGGTATCAGAGTTGTTCGTCCTAGGGGTTGTCTGCAAAGTCGTGTCCGGTAGAGTCCTGTTTATGGTGTGAAGCCGGCCATATTTATAAGTAGGAGGCTACGGGGCATCTAGGGTGGTTACTCTTCTTTCACCTCCTAGATCGTGCCATAGAGCCATGTCATAGCAAATGAGATTTTTGATACTAACCTTTGATGTTAGCAGAAGAACGACATCGATTAAAGAAGGCGACTGACGATATTGGAAGTTACAAAGCACGCAGGTGATCAAAACTGTCCGAAGGGTATACGCCGAGTAAGGCATTGGCGTACGATTGAAATACAAGTTGAAAATTGAAAAGGAAAGTAAAGAGGAAAGTATAACAGGTGCAATTTAAGTTGGATGTACGAGATAAGTTAATCGTTTTCATACTCGTTGATATTGAGAGCCACATGCGGGCTGACACGATACGATATGCTATGATATATGTATGTGATGATGGCCACGTGAGGTAATTGTTGGTATTTCTGGTGCGTGTTTTGGGATAGTAAGGAATACGAGAGGAAACTCGTAAAATTTTTCTAGAAATAATACAAGAATGGGATGTAAGTTTGGAATATGTTTTGATGAAGAAGTTGACCGAGCCGTGAAGTATGGTCTTGCCTTTAGGAATAAGTTAATTGTGGAATTGGTGATAATAGTAACTAGTAGGTCGATGAAGATACGGTGACGAGAAATTTGGAACGGACTAGTGCTATTAAGAGATGATTAGAAAAGGATTGGTAGGTTCGGATAGAGTAATATATTAGGACACCGACTGAATCGATAGGTAGGGGAAAAATATGATGAGATTATAGTCACGGGAAGTAATGATACAAGTAAGACAGGGGTATGAAGAAAAAAAAAAAAAAAAGAATTGTGACGGATAGGAATGTATTGATAAGATAGCTGCCGGGATGCGTTGTGAGGGCGTTTTGGGAATATGTTAAGACTCCGACTTACTCAATATTATGTGCAGAAGGTCGTGCGGTGAGGTGGACGCGATCGTACCAGCATTAAGGCACCCGATTTTATTAAAGTTTCAAGGTTAAGCGTGCTAGGATGAGAGCAATTTTAGGATGGGTGACCCGGGGAAATTTTCCATAAAACCATAAAAAGTCGTACAAATTCGATGTAAGAGGCAAATGAGAAGGTTGGAGTCATTTAAGGAAAATTTGAGTCGCGGAGTGGGCGTAAACCTTAAGAGGACGCGTAGGGCCTAGACGGGGCGGATCAGACCGGTAAAGAGAAAGGGAACTAACGGAAGAAGGAGATAAGAAGAAAGCGAGACGATGGCGTAGTAATAGGTTATAATGTGTATGATGGAGGACACGAGTGCCATAAGTAACGGGATTGTGGAAGGCCAGGTTATGGGGCGATGGAAATGAAGTAAAATGAGTGCTGATTTCTGCGTGCGGGGTTTTGGGAGGACATTTTACGGATAAACGCGGGATGAACGGAAGTGCGTTTTGAAAACGAGAAAAGAATTATATAGGAGTAGAGTGTCCTGTATGATACAGAGATAGCATAAGAATCCTCGTGGGTAGAATAAAAGACGGACATAAACGGAAGAAACGACAAGGGGGTGTCAAAGAAAGCATCAAGATATGCCGGGATAAAGATAATATTCCGAGAGAACTTTGGATACTTATTGTCGGAGTAAGAGTATTACTTAATTGAGATCGGAAGCAAGGACAAGAGGCAAGTATAAATAGATAATAATATAAGTACACCCCTAAAGGGGGGAAGTGTGTGAGAGGAAATGCGAGGATGAGATAGAAATAATTGACATGGTAATGTGTTTGATACGGATGCCTGAGCTATAATGAGACCCCCTCTTACTGAAATAAGGTAGTGAGATCGAAAAAACCAGTAATGAGTGGATAATAGTTGGGATGCTATTTAAGGTAGTACGAAAAGCTTTGCAGCGACTTGGAATGACTTGACACTAGAAAGTGGGCGTGTATGAGGAAAAGAATAGGACAAGAGGACGGTATTGAATAGGCTAAGAGATAGCATGAAGGACAACAATGCTATACTAGATTAAGGGCCAAGATGTTGGCTATAAAGGCGTACATTAATGCTGGGGCAACTTGTCAACATTAAAGAAGAGGGAATAGAAGACCCTTATAGTAGAAAGTGAGGGAGTCAAGAGCGATTAAAGGAAGAAAAAGAAATATGATAAATAGGACGAGCGGGTTTTGGTGTGAACAAGATAGGCAGAGCAGGACGAGCCAGAGGACGAAAGGACCATGTCTAAGATTGAGCGTACTTTATACAAGTTGTACAAGGATAGTAATGTCACCCGTAAGTATTGGTATGCTAAGAATAAGACTAAGTGAGTACTTGGTAAGAAGAATAAAGACTTGGTAGGGACAATGCAATTGTGATGCTTTGGGTATGTTATGGGAAAATGTAACGGTGGTTTAAGTCAATTACCAAAATAGAATTAGTGTTGAAAACAGATAAGACGTGGCTATGGTTGAACCAGGGATCTGTCGCGATACCGGAGGTAAGACAAGAGAAGGGGAGACAAGGTAGAACATAGGGACTAACGAAAAGACCGCTAATATAAGGGAATCGGAGATTCGAATATCTGTGTTGTAAGATAATCCCAAGGGAATAGGGACTTCCATGGCCCTATGTTTTGAAGTTGTGTGGCAAGGTTTGAGGGATAGTAGCAAAGACGCGAAAGAATGGAAACCCGAACTGATAAGCTACAGGCAGTCACCGCAGTGTACGACTAAAAGTAACAGGTATAGAAGGGGGTTTATGGACCGCTAAACAATCTAAACACGAGAGCACATGCTACGAAATCCCATGAAACGTCAACGTGAAGCTGTACCCAACTGTAATGATAAAAAGTCTGCATCAGAAAGCTAACAAGAAATAAGGACTGACGAAAGGATAGCCAAGACTATAATAATGGAGACAAAAATCTGGGTCGGAGCGAGATACTAGTTAAGTTTCGGTCAAATTCATGAAGGCAAAGAAGTGGAAGAAGTGGGTCGTGGGCAATGAAAGAGTCAAGTAAGAATGAGAAGAGGGCGACGTATGTTTTAAGGAAGGATTGAGCAACCGATAATCGAACCTTAAAGAAAAAGGAAATAATTGTTCCTAAGGAGAAAAGGATATTACACCCCGTAATTTCCGTACATTGGGATCCGTTGGAGTTATTATTAATGAGACACAAGATCATAGGCACTTGTGTTACAATTATAAGGGTCCGAGTTCGGGAGGCGGAACAATAACAGGGAGGAGACGACTCAAGAGGCTGAAGACGAGATGGAGAAGAAATAAAATTGGTAAACGAGATTGCGTGTCGTGGTAATAAAGGAAACCCCCCAAGATCCTTGGAAGACCTTATGAGGCCATTGAACATTCGAGGACGAATGTTCCAAAGGGGGGAAGGATGTTATATCCCGCATTTTGTACAATGGGATATTCCGAGTAAATTGCGGAAAGTTAAGGACAAGGTTACATTTTTTTTCGATTTTGCTAAGAATGCATAAGTTGCATGATCATCTTTTGTTGGTATGGAGTATTAAGGGTAAATTTGGAGTAAGGAAAACTAGAGGCTAAAAGTTGAGAAAAAAATTTTCATGAAATGGCCAAGGTGGCCGTGGGCCCCACCTATATGTTGGCCAATTGTTTTAAGCCATAAAGGGAGCCATGTGTTCACTTCATATTGTAGGAGGCATGTGTATGTATGAATGTATAATTCATGACTATGCAAGACTTATTCATCTTTTGTAATTCAAGAAATTTCTAGAAAAATTGAGAAAAATTTGGAGGAAAAAAATGGCACATGACCGGCCACATGCTTACATATATATATATATATATATATATATATATAAGTAAGGACAATATGAGACACTACTCATCATTTTAACTTCAAGAAAATTCAAGAAAGAAGGAGAAAAAGAGAGAAGGGAAGGGGTTCGACCAAGGTGGCTGAACATGGCCATGGAAAAATTGGTCAAGAAAAATTTCTTTCTCCTAGCTTTCCTACTAATTGGAGGGTCCTCTACAACGTGGAGTAGTTGGTGGAACAAGAAAACCGTTCGTTCTTGCGAAACAAGTCTTAGCCGAGTGGAGAAGATGATTGGAAAAGGTGAGGTTTAACTTCCTTTAAATGTTTCATAGATGGTTGTGTGTGTTGTAGTATAATGAGATGAATGAAGTTCATAAAGTTATGGTATGTTGTGTGTGGCCGTGTGTATGTGAGATTATATAGGAATAAAGAACTAACTCACTTAGCATGTTTGGATTGTTGTATTATGGATAGTTGTGCATGTTGTAATGTGAAAGAATGGATAAAATTCATGAAACCATGGATGTGGGTGTTTGGCCGAATGGGTGTGTGTGTTGTCTAGGAATGGTAAGATAAATTTACTTGGTATTGTAGTTGTTGTTGTTATGGAATATGCGATGGAAATGAAGGTTTGATAACTCAAATTGAAGTTGTAATTGGTTGCGGGCTGATTTAGAAGATAATGTGCTTCTAACATGGTTTCTTGTTTTAATGAAAATGATGTTGCTAACGTATGGAATTTTTGATATAGTTTATGAATTCGGAAGAGAGAAATGTATTGTGGTTATTCTTATGGCATTTGGAAGTTTCGGGTGAAGTAAGACATGGGTTGGATTGTCTTGGATATTTTGTGAATGGATTATTGATGTTGTAAATATGATTGTTGGTTTGGTTGGTTGTTGATTTGGCCAAGATGAATTATTGGGGATGTTGAAATTACAGGGGAAGTGTTGCCGAAATTTCTGTAGATAAAGTGTTAATTTGGTATTAGATTCTTAAATGATTATGATTGATGGTTGATGCTTAATGGCATTATTGTAGATTGTTGGAAGCTCAAGACTTAAGTTCGGATTAGCGTAGGAAGCGGATAAGGTATGTAAAGCCCACCTTTCTTTCTTTGGCATGTCTTAGTGTAAGTAAGCTATGACACGAGGCTCGAGGTAATTCTATTCTCGCGATCCGGCATGTCTATAACTCTTATTTGTTCTTGATGTTCGTATCCTCAATGTAATTGAATTATGGTCTTATGTTTTTGCATGACTAGATTTCAAAAGTTGAATGAAAGTTTTATTTTCAAAAGATTTTTGTTCCTAAATGATTTCGAAACTACGAACGTCCGTAACTTTCACAGAAAGGCTCGGATCGCTTCGAAATGTCTATGGAAAGTCCTGAAGTGAATAAGGTTCATAACTTTCCGAGGCAGGCTCGGATTGATTTGACATATGGCCATGACCTCTACGACGCTTTGCTATGCTTATGATATATGTTATGTTTCCGAGAGACGTCCGGAAGATTTTTTATATAACTATTGTTCCGATTTTCAAATGACGATTCGTTTATGATTACTTCATTGAGTCTTTGATGATATTTTATGTGCATATGGTTTCTCACTACTCTGCTCGTGCCAGCCTCAATATGTCTTTCACTACGTCCCGGGCCAGGGCATGTATTCATGCACCTCATTGCATTGTTTACCGCGTCCCTCAATAGAGGGTCGGGACACGTATATTTACCGCGTCCCTTTCTAGCGGGGCCGAGGCACGTTATATGATATGATGATATGGGGGAGGTGGCCAGGATGGCATATGATGATTCCCTTTACCGCGTCCCTCCTTAGAGGGCCGGGGCACGTTATATGTACATGCATATGATTTTATGATTTTACTCACCGCGTCCGTTGGGCACGGCCGGATTTTTATGCACGTTATATGTTTTCACGATGATTTTATGACATTGACATGTACATGATTATGTTTTAAAGGCAAGTTTTACTGATTTTCTATATTCTTTACTTAGCCCGATCCCGCTTATTACATTTCATGCTTTACATACTCGGTACGTATTCGTCGACCCCCTTTCTTCGGGGGTCTGCGTTTCATGCCGCGCGGTACACCTGTGTGAGTGAAGATATTAGTAGAAGATGTTCCAGTGAGATTGGCGAGCTCTATTTTCTCGGAGTGCCGCGCGAGTCGATTATTATGTTATGGTTTCGCGTTCCGTGTTAGAGACTTTGCAAACACTGTCATGGGTATAAGATGTCGGTTATGTAAGCGGCTATGTAAGCCGATGTATTATTACGCATTGTGTTATAAGTTTCATATGTTACAAATTTTTATTTGATTTGATAAGGATGAAAAGCATATTTGACTTTCAAGAAAAACTTCCGTTATGTATTTATATTATGGCTAAGGGCCCAGTATGGTTATGAACGTCACCAGAGTCAGCGGGTTCGCTCGACCCTAGGTAAGAGTCGGGTGCCCATCACACCCTATCGACTTAAGGGTGTGACAAAGGAGCATAACCATTATGCCCATTAGTGACGGAGTCATCTTGGATAAATATTTAGAATGTTTTGATT
>NC_081346.1:49349903-49370127 GCF_029784015.1 Lycium ferocissimum
GTTGTTAATTCTAGAATGTATCTTGGGTTGATTATTGAAATTGTTAGTATAATTGTTGGCATTGTTGTTGATAGATTGGCCTTGCAAGTTGAATTCCTGGATTGTTGTTGATTAAAATTTGCTAAGTTGAAGTTTTGGAGATGGTGTATTTATAGGGGAGGTCTTTAAATTTCGGTAGACAAGTGTTACTTTAAGATTTGATTTCTAAATGCTCTAATTAATGTTTCGCTTAACGTGACCAAATTGTAGATTTTGGCGAATTTGGAGCTTGAATTTGGAGAAGTATAAGAAGCGAGAAAAAGGTATGTGAGGTTTACCCTTCCTTCTTTGGCATGTCTTAGACATAATAGGGATGAAATACGAGCCCTCGGGGACGATCCTATTCCTGAGAAATCCAAAATTGAAATTGACCCTTTTTCATTCAATAGAATTGAATTAAGTTTTCATATCTTATTGAAACAATTGCATCTAACATCTATGATTTGTTAAATGAAAGTTGAGTACACTAGAACCTTTATAAGTGTTGTAGTTATCCTAATGAATGTATTTCCATGATGATTATGATGAATATGGTTTCATAGTTGAAAATCTCTATAGCCATGGACTCAATATGAATACGAGAATATAGAGTTAGTTCCTAATCCTAAACCATGTTTCCTTGAACATGACTCTGCCTAAAGATCGCAAGAACATAAGTTGACGCCTTATGAAGTTGTGATCTTCTGTATGTTCCCTCTTATTACTACCTCTTCGTTATGGCCTGCCATATTACTAGTTCCTTCAAGGTAGAGACAAAGCGGTAGAGTTATTCCATAATGTGATGGAGGCTACCGACCTTATGTCACTCCGATATGGACCTATTTTCCTTGGGCTCTCATGTATGCTGTAATATGTTATAAGTATAAATATATGTATATGGGGAAAGTTGGGAAAGAGGGAAGGCGCTATAGACGCATAGCCACCTGATCAGTTGGAGTATGATACATGATTTCGTCCCGGACGCGGGATGGCCGGACGCGGGATATGTGGTTAAATGGATCGGAGCCGACGCCTCGGCAATATGATATGGTTATTTTCAATATATATATATATACATATGAAAAGAAGTGTTTTCAAAGAAAAGCAAAGTAAAGAACATGTATATGGATGAAGGCACGTTCCGCAAAGATTATATATATATATGGATCGGGCTGCACGTTCCGCAGCACTAAGCATGCATGGTCCCGCCTAAAAGGCACTCAGATGTACAGGTTACTCTTTATTTCATGATATGTTCTATATTTTGTCTTGTTACTATTCATGCTTTATATCCTTCCATATGTTATTACTCATGCCTTACATACTCGGTACATTGCTCGTACTGACGTCCCTTCTTGTGGACGTTGCGTTTCATGCCGCGCGGGTATACCCAGATGAGCTGAAGATTTTAGTAGAAGCTGTTCCAGCGGGATTGGCGAACTCCATTTCTTCCGGAGTGCAGCCGAGTCAGAGAGCTATGTTATGACAGTTGTTCTATGCTAGAGACTTTGCAGACAGTGTCGTGGGTATAAGATGTCGATTATGTCAACGGCTATGTAAGCCGACGTATTATTATGTGTTGTATTATACGTTTCATATGTTACAAGTTTTATTTGATTTGAACAAGATGAAAAGTATGTTTGACTTTCGGAAAAAAAAATAAAAAATTTCCGTTTGTAATTATGTTATGACTAAAGGCCCAGTATGATTATGAATGTCACAGGAGTCAGCGGGTTCGCTCGGCCCTAGGTAAGGGTCGAGTGCCCATCACACCCTATCGGATTAAGGGTGTGACATATCTACTCCGGTTGGTGATCCCGTGATAGCTAGATAAGTGTACAAAAATTGTGTAATTGTGACATGCGACTGCCAGACTAAAGCTGATTTAGTTGAGCTGGAAATGTTAGATTTCGATGTAATTATGGGCATGGATTGGTTGGCCTCATGTTATGCTAATGTTCATTGCCGAATGAAAGTAGTTCGATGTCACACCCCAGCTTTACTAGGGTGTGATGGGAACCCGACCCCACATTCGGAGCCGAACGAACCCACTAACTCTTATTGCAAACATAATCTCTTGAATTCTTAGTCAAATGAAAATGACAAATACAACAAATACTTAACTATTCTTTTACCGTACTCAAATCAACGGTCCGTAATCATATGGAACTTATTATACAATACGGGACGACAAATCGAGTGGAGTGCCACAAACCGACATTCTATACCCACGACTGCGTCACCAAAGTCTCTAACAAATAATCGAGAAAACATAACACACAAGCTCGACTCGGCAAAGACTCCGAGTGAGCAAATAGAGCTTGCCAACGCCACCGAAACAACTTCTATAATGTCTTAACTCCATCGGGGTGTACCGTTGCAGCATGAAAGCCGCGACCCCAAGAAAGGGGGTCGGTACGAAAAGTGTACCGAGTATGTAAAGCGGAAATGAAACCAATATAATCATAGTCGGGAACAAGAGTACGAAATGTAAATCGGAGACCACCGTCGGAGCCGAGATAAAAAGGTATAGCTAAACGTAGCCATACTCGGGAGTCGGAGATCCGAAATATAACAAACGGGGCTATAGTCGAGTCCGAGGGGTACAAAAAGGTGAGTACTTTATCCGGGACCTCGAAAACGAAATGCCAAAGTATAAATAATGCATGTCGGATCATATAACATCATATGAACATATAACGTGTCCCGGCCTACGATAAGGGACTCGGTAGGCTAATTCATGTATAACAAAATCACGTATCATATGTGCAAATAGTGTCCGGCCCTTTGTTAAGGGACTCGGTAATATAGGATCATGCATGTCGAATCATGTATCATGTATGCATAACGTGTCCCGCCCTACTGGGTCTCGGTGAATAATCATCATGTGCCATCCGCCGCCATCCCCGTATCATCATATCACAAACATACACGGATAACGTGTCCGGCCCGCAAATACGAGGGACTCGGTAAATAATGCGAGAAGTGCGCACGAGATCATGTCCTGGCCCGGGCTCAGTGAAAAGACATACTGTGACTTGCACGAACAGAATAGTGCAGAAACATATGCATATAAATCAAACCTCAATAGACAATCCAAATAAAAGGTAATAGGATGTACCTTTCGTAAGTTGCGACGCATTATGTCAAAGCGAAATTTACGAGATTGTTCGTACATATCAAATATACCATGGGGTTCAACGGAATAGTCGAATGGTCGTACTTTAACAAACGGAGAACAATTCAAATGACGGATCATCTTAAAGAAGTCGGACGTCGGTCATAGCGTACATGTATGCCCTTTTTAGATGGCACGAATAAGTATATCAAATCGTGTTTCTAGGATCGTAGCACGTTTGTCAAATTGTATTGTAGACTCTATGGAATGGTCGAACGTCTTGTCGAATATTCGTAATGATGTACTTAATCGGAATGCTTATATCGAAGACTTATATCAAAATGCTTATAACGGATTACTTATGTCGAATACATATATCGGAATAAATATATCGGAATCCTCGTAGTTGAGTACTTTTATCAGATTACGTATATCAAAATATTTGTGTCACAATACTTGCATTCAAATACTTATATCAGAGTTACCAGATACTTATAACAAACTCGCAACGATAGCCAAGGTTTCCTTAAATTTTTACGAAATAAGTCAAATAGAACTATACAAATAGGTCTCGGGGATTGCGGGCCCACCTCGGGTCAAGTCGAGGTGGCATACGTAAATTTACGAACACCAGGCTCTATGGAGCCACCGGTGAAGGTCTTAGAGTAATTCGGTTCCTTTTATGAAAGTTTTGGGTGTTTAAGTTATTTTTTCAATAAAGTATAGAAAATCTAATTCAATTATATTGAATGAAAAAGGGCCAAATTCAAACTCGGATTTCATGAAGGAAGAGAATTGTCCCCGAGACTTGTAATCAAGCCTATTACAACTAGGACATGCCAAAGAAGGAAGAGGGATAGCTTTATATACCTTATTCGCTTACGCTCATCCATATTCAATTCCGTTTCGCCAGAATATACAATGGTCATATTTTACCAAATGTTATCTATAAGGCTTTTAAGTATTCAATCTTAAATTAGTACTTGTCTACCGAAATTTCGGCAGCACCTCCCTGTAAATACAACGCCCCGAGAATTTAACTCGGCCCAGAATATCAACAACAACAACACAACAATACCAACAACATCAATAATCGTCACAAACACACCTATGGCGTAAATAGTCTTTTTTTTTCTACATAAGGCGACAACTTCCATTCTAACTTCACAATTCCAAGCTAATACCAACATTTCTATAGTCATTTACTAATAAAAATCATTCCAATACAATCTAGAAGTATTCCATATCATTATACAAAATATTTGCAAAATATACAAGAATTCCACCAAAACCATAATCCATCCAAAACTTCTAATCTTCAACATACATATTCATAACATATTTCCATCTTCCAATTTCATCAACCACTAATCATAATTTACATCTTAACAATTTCATTTCCATAATATCACAAAATCATTCTAAAGTGACATAATCTTCTACATTCCAATTCAATACCAACTTAAACCATTTAACCTTCATTTACATTATAAGAATCACAACAACACAACTAACATATTAAACAAAATTAATTCATTTCCATTTCTATCTCCACACCACATGGCCATAATTCCCACTTCCCAACTTCAACCAAATTCATTCAACTTTCATTTCCAATATAAATTTCATCATAACCACAACTAGAATACAACATAAAATTCAACTCGTATTATATATACAACAATATACATACACGGCTACACCCTTACATACATACCCACTTTGCAAACTTCCATATTTCCATAATTTCTACTCATTTCTACATACTACAATATAAACAAACCTTCATAACATAAGAAAAAGGAATTGATTCTTACCCTTTTTTTTACAATCTTCTTCACTTGACCAAGTTGTCAACTTGAAGAAACAAGTGCTCTTTCTTCCAAAACAACTACACCAAGTTGTAAAGGACCCTTGAATTAGTGGAAATATCACAAGAAAATAATTTTTGGAGAAAGATTTCAAAGGGGCAAAAATTCAAGAGCTTGGCCGTATGGCCCTTTATTTTCTTCTTTGTTCTTGTTCTCTTATTTCTTGAAGTTTCTAAATGTTTCAAGACAACTTAAATGATCCCTTATATTAATTTGCCACATGGAAAATTCCCATGGGCTTGGTCCATTACACCATGGCCGGCCAACCTCAATTTTGGGCCTAAATTTTCTCTTTTTTTTTTTTGGGCCAACCCGGTTGGTCCCGAGTTGGGCATAGCCCACTGACCTTTCGACCTTAAAATGTCCATATCTCCTTATACCGATGTCACCTGGGAACTCACGACCTATGGTTGGAAATCTAATTCAATTATCTACAACTTATATTTCTTGGTATTTTTCCAAATTCCAAACTTATAATACCGTTTTTTCTCCTCAAAGTCGAGTCACCGAAAACATTTTCTTAAAAATATTCGTTTGGAGGGCTTCCACTTTGATTTGGCCCAAGGGTCCTTCTTGAATTGTGTTTAACTCCACATATGTGATTCATATAACTTGTCACATGTTCCAAAAAAAAATCTTGACGTGTGGGCCCCACCTCAGCTTACAAATAATCCGATGTTAAAAAAAAAACGGGATATAACATTCGATTTCAATTTCACGAGAAGGCCGTGCTAGAATGGAAGGGGTAATGTTAAATCTCCAAGAGGTAGGTTTATTTCCTAAAGGTAAGAAAGATGATACAATGACCTATATTTATCACTTTAGTTCAGTTAATTCTTGATACAAAGTTGCCAACTTTCCAATCCGTTCCAGTAGTGAATGCATTTTTGGATGTTTTTCCAGATAAACTTCCAAGCCTTCCTTCGGAGAGAGAGATTGATTTCGCTATTGATGTGTTGCCGGATACCAAGCCTATTTCTATTCCTCCTTACCGAATGGCTCCTAAGAAGTGTCGGAAGAGCTAAAGGTGACGATATTGAAGGATTTTCTTGAGAAGGGTTTATTAGACCTAGTTCATCACTCGGATAGGAGCAAGTCCTATTCGTGAGAAAGAAAGATGGTTCCTTACGGATGTGTATCGATTATAGGCAGTTGAATAAGGTGACGATAAAGAACAAATATCCTCTCCTAAGGATTGATGATTTGTTTGATCAATTACAAGGTGCCAAGTGATTTTCCAAAATAGACCTAAGGTCAGGTTATCATCAAGTAAGAGTTAAAGAAGAAGATATTCCCAAAACAGCTTGCAGAACCAGATATGGCCATTATGAATTTCGGATGATGTAATTTGGGTTAACTAATGCTCTGGCAGTGTTCATGAATTTGATGAATAATGTATTCGGTTCTGACCTCTCTTGGATTTATTTGTCATAGTGTTCATTGACGATATTCTAGTATGGGAGTACGAATCGAGCAATACGGATCATTTACGTATTGTTCTTGGAATTTTCGAACTCGAGAATTGTATGCAAAATTTTCAAAGTGCGAGTTTTGGCTGAATTCTCGTATGATTTTTGGGTCATGTTATTTCAGATAATGGCATTCAAGTTGATACTCGAAAAATTGAAGGTTTGAAGACTTGGCCAAGGGCTACGATGCCTACGAGAGTTCGTAGGTTTACGGAATTGGCGGGTTACTATAGAAGTTCGTAGAAGGATTTTCCTCTATTTCGCCCCATTGGTGAAGCTAACCCAAAAGTGGCTAAATTTCGGTGGAATGATGCTTGTGAACGCAGTTTCCAAGAGTTGAAGGATAAATTAACCTCGGCTCTTGACACTCCGAAGGGCCAAATGGTTATGTTGTATATTGTGATACTTCGGTGTTTGGGTTAGGATGTGTGTTAATGCGGCACGGTAAAGTCATCGCTTATGCTTCGAGACATTATGCGAAACATGAAAAGAACTACCCAATTCATGATCTCGAATTGGCTGCATTTATACATGCATTAAAGATGTGGAGACATTACTTGTATGGTGTGCATGTTGATATCTATACAGATCACAAGAGTCTTCAATACATATTTCAAACAAGGGAAATGTTGGAATTGAAAGATTATGATGTGAGTATTTTGCCTTTCCGGCGTGGTCTTTCGGAAACAGCCGTCCTACTTCTCGGACGGGTGAATTGATCTACCCTTCCCAGGACCTCACGTATTGAAAGATTATGTTGTTGTTGTTGTATGATGTGAGTATTTTATACAACCCGGAAAGGCAAATGTAGTAGGCGTCCTATTTAGCCGCCGATCGATGGGCGGCCTATGTGAAGTTCCTTCGAAGAAGAAAGAATTGATTCATGAGCTCCACCAACTAGCTAATCTTGGAGTACGTTTAATTGATTCGGAAGTGCGGGATTGGTATTAATAATCCCGCTTTCGTTCTTGAATATGGAAGTGAAAGAGCGTTAATATGAAGATCCTCGGTTGAGCCATTATAGAGAACACATTTCATGAAAAAGAGAAGTCTCCATTTGAAATTTCTATAGATGAAATTCTTAGATACCGAGGGCGGTATGTGTTTCGAATGTTGCGAATTACGTCGGTCGAATTCTAGAAGAAGCTCATTATTCTCGGTATTCTATTCATCCCGGGAGCGACAAAGATGTATCATGATCTCGAGTTAATTTATTGGTGGGATGGAATGAAGAAAGACATAGCAGAATTTGTAGCTCAATGTCCAAATTCCCGGCAAGTGAAAATCGAACATCAAAAGATTTGGAGGATTATTGCAAATAAAAATCCCTACTTGGAAATGGGAAGTGATCAACATGGATTTTATTGTGGGATTACCCCATTCCGATCTGCAAGTATGATTCTATATGGGTGATTGTGGATAGATTGACGAAAGCAGCTCATTTTCTTCTAGTCAGAACCACATACTCAGCGGAAGATTATGCTAGGTTGTATCTTAAGGAGATTGTGTGACTCCATGGTGTTCTGATATCCATTATCACAGACAGAGGAGCACAATTTACAGCCAAGTTCTAGAAATCTTTTCAAGAAGGTTTAGGTACCCAAGTAAAGCTTAGCACGGCATTTTATCCGCGGTCGATAGACAAGAGAGACGTACCATTCGGACCTTGGAGGATATGCTACGAGCATGTGTACTAGAATTTGGTGGTAATTGGGATGACCACTAACCCCTTATTGAGTTTGCGTATAATAATAGCTACCATTCCGGTATTCAAATGGCTCCGTATGAAGCTTTATATAGAAGGAAGTGCAGGTCTCCAATTGGATGGTTTGAAATAGGAGAAGTACAGCTAATAGGCCCTGAGTTGATCCAACAAGCAGTAGAAAAAGTCAAGGTGATCCGAGATCGATTGTTGACCGCCCAAAGTCGCCAAAAATATTATGCGGACAACCGCCGAATTGTTGAGACTTAGAATTTCAAGTTGATGACTGGTATTTTTTGAAGGTGTCGCCAATGAAAGGTGTGATGAGATTTGGCAAGAAAGGGAAATTGAGTCATTGATATATTGGACCCTATAAGATTATCCGCAAGGTGGGACAAGTAGCTTATGAATTGGACTTGCCTCTAGAACTTGAATCAGTCCATCCAGTTTTTCATGTCTCAATGCTTCAAAAATGTGTTGGAGATCCTACGAGTATTGTTCCCATAGATGATGTTCAAGAGACGGAAAAAAGCTAGTCTATGAAGAAGTGCCCATTGCCATATTAGACGGGCAAGTACGGAGACTTCGAACTAAGGAAGTAGCCTCGATTTAAAGTCTTATGGCGAAATAACAACCGAGAAAGAAATGACTTGGGAAGCGAGAAAGAGTATGAAATCAAATACCCGTACTTATTTCCAGTTTTTGAGAAGAGACCCACGATGAAACATCGGGATTATGAGGTATGTATGTTTTCTTTTTATGCATATGGGTCGTGTGTGGCCAACTTATATTGCTATTGTGTTGTGCCCCTGTGAGGCAATGTTATTGTGGGCTGTTGTGACAGGATGGTAGTGCCATATTACAAGAGAAACTCTGGCAAAATTTTTATAGAATTCCCGAGTGCTTAACATTCGAGGACGAATATTCCAAAAGGGGGGAAGAATGTTACACCTCGAAAAATTTTCCGTTAACGTACAGTGAATAGACTAACGAAGGGCACGACGTATACGATGTTTTTATAAGTAAGAAATAGCATTTGATGATCCTAATCGAGATTTCAAAGACATTTGAGGTAAGGGAAGAAAGTTGTCAAGGAAAGTAAGGGATATGTTGTGTGTCGGGCAAGATTTACGAGTATCGAATTAATGATGGCTTAATGATGTTTTAGAGAAGAGTTATAATGTCCCTTAGATTGGTAATGAGGTGTTAAACAAGTGTCAAGAAGGTTCCATAAGGATTGGAGGTCAAACGAGTCGACGAGAACGAACTTCGGAAAGCTGGGCATTATACGGCCCAACATACTGGCCGTATAAAACATACTGGCCGTATGTTAGGCCGTATGTTGTGACCAGAATGGGTCTTTCACTGGACCAGATCTACGGCCATACATACGGCCAGTATAATTTATACGGACCGTATGTTGGTCCGTAAATACGATCGGGTCAAATTTTTCAAATTTATATAAGGGACCAATCTCATTCCATTCATTTCATTTTTCTCTCCACACTTCAAGAACACTCTAGAGAACTCTCCACTCTTCATCCACAAGAACCCAAGAGAAATTGATGATCAACTTCATCAAACCAACAAAATCAAGTGTATGAAACAAATTGAAGTTCATCCAAGCCAAGGAATTCCAATGGAAGTGAACTAGGGTTTTGGTGCGAGAAGTATTTCCAACTCAAGGCTTATTCCTACACTATCTAAGGTAAGTTTTATGATCTTTTCATGTTGTTTAAGGTAATGAGAGGTTGAAAGACTTAGATTATGGAAGGAGATAGAAAATGGGTCACAAAGATAGGAATAATGAGATTTTGAGTAGTAGTTTGGAATGAGTCATGAATATTGATATGTTGTGATTGTAAGTATGCTATAAGTGACATTAGAATATGGGATAACTATTATATATATGAGAAAATACAATAGTGAACTATGACCATGATTATGGAGGAATTGAAGTGAAATTGTGAAATGTGGATAATGTAGATGAATGATGATTGTTGCTTATAATATTGTGAATGTTGTTATGGATGTTTGGGAGTTGATATGGAATATGGGGAAAGTTGTATAAACAAAGGAAATGCTGCCCAATTTTCTCTAGCATTAGTAAGCACGTTCATATAATCGATTAGCTAATGTTGATGCGAATTCTCTTGAAGGTAGAAACGTGAGCATTGAAGGAGAACAATTAAGCAAGAGAATTGTTAAACGAAAGAGGTATGTAAGGCTAATCCTTTCCTCCTAAGGCATGACTCCTATGACATGAATCTTCCTATTTTTCTGTGATCTTCCTAAATAATGGAAATTAAGAGTCCATGACTATAAAGAGCTTTATACGCATATCATAAAGAAAAGAGATGAGATACGAGCATGACAATGTTGATAATGAGTTTAAGTATAAAGAATCCTAGAGTAATATACAATGTCCATGAGGTTAGCGATCCTAAGTATGGTTCCATTGATGCTTTTCCTTGTGTACACTCACCTTAAAATGTTAGTCCCCTCAAGGTGAGACATAATGATTATGATCACTCCATAATGTAATCGGGGGTTCACGACCTTTTGTCACCCCGACATAGCCATAGTTGCCCTCAAGTTCTAATGTATGTTTTGATGATAAATGTATAATGATGCTAAGTTATGATAAGGTCATGATATGCCTATGAGATGTATAATAATGTTAAGTTTATGATGAGTATATGACGATGCGATTCCACCGTGCCTAAACGGCCGGGCATGTCACCGCAAGGGCGGGCTGCATATGATTCCACCGTTCCTAGATGGCCGGGCATGTCACTGCTAAGGCGGGCTGCTATGGTTACATCGAGCCTAGATGGCCGGGCATGTCACCGCTAAGGCGGGCTGCTATGGTTATATCGAGCCTAGAGGGCCGGGCATGACACCATATATATGATGTATATATATACGCGGGTTAACGATGATGATATATATATATATATGATATGATGATACATGTACTACGATTATATATGATATATGTATGAAATGCATCCACTCTTAAAAGTTAAGCAGGTTATATCTTCATCTTATGTCTTATGATTTCTCTGTTATGTTCATTTCATTCATGCCTTACATACTCAGTACAATGTTCGTACTGACGTCCGTTTTCTTTGGACGCTGTGTTCATGCCCACAGGTAGTGGCGGGGATCCGACTCGTAGGAGCTATTAGCGGACTTTGATAGCACCCCATTATTCCGGAGGTGCCATTGATTTATTCTTTTGTGTATATATATGTTTTGGGCATGACGGGGCCCTGTCCCATCCCTATGTCTAGCACTCTAGTAGAGGCTTGTAGATACGTATGTGTGGGTAGTATGGTCTCACGATGTCCTTATTGTATGTACATTATTTTGATAGCCGAAGGGCATATGTATATAAAGGTAATTATGTTTCGAACTGAAAAGTGGTTTCTTCCTATGATTTGAGTATAAGATTAATGAATGAACGCTTAATATGTACGATGGGTAATGGTATGAGCGGTTCTCGGTGGTTAGCCCCGAGTACCTGTCATGGTCCCTAGTCGGGTCGTGACAAACACCTTTGCTGGGAAGGAGAAAGAAAAAACATGTGAGGAAGATCGAGTCAGATGAGGTTAGATGCTTTCCCACTTCAAAAGTCCTGTCTATGTTGTCTTTTGTTGTACGCATTTGAATAGTGTTAGTTTATTTCTTTAATTTCTTTTGGTTTAACAATTCTTCTATTGTTACTATGTCAGCGAGGCATACCCTGACCAAACGTAATAAGGAAATGGTCTACTATGTCACTATAAAAAAATATGGATGTTGAAAGGACATGAATTTTTGAGATGGAACATCAAATGATACCAGCTGGTTCAATACATCATGCGAGGTTGTTAGTACTTAGGAGTATGAAGAAATGGAGAGATGATTACTTACTTAAAGGATTGAGCTTATAATTAACTCTACAAGTTATGTTTATGTTTACAGCATATTGATTTTTATACACATGTTTTTTCACACTTCGTAGTTTCGTGCAAATACACACTGAGAACGTTTGGTTATTTTAGACCTTTCAAGCAATGCCACTAATAAAATTAAAAATAATAAATAGAAAAAAGCAATTCAGTGGTTTGTTTGTTTAATTTATTCCCTATCCCTAAAATCTGATTTCTTAATTCTAATTCATTCTAATCCACCAAATTAGATTTCATATTGACAGGATTTGAACTTTCAGATCTTAGTGAGTTTATCTTATCTTTTAGGATAAGTTTTGCACATTTTTCTTACTTTACCTTTTCTTGGTGTAGTTTTAAAAATAAATGTGTTAAATATAGTCTGATGTGATTATGGTGTGAAGTTGACCTTAAATTTCTTTAAAAAAATGCGATTGTTACTTGAATTTATTTAGGCTGTGTTCTTGTGTATTCATTTTGCTTTTATATTTTCACTCTGTTTAGCATTTTTTTTTTGTTTACAGTAGCTTTTCTCGGTGTAGTTCTGAAAGTTGAGTATAGTCTGATGTGATTACGGTGTGAACTTGACCTAAATTTCTTTAAAAGATGCGATTTTTACTGAATTTGTTAGTTGTGTTGCTATGTGAATTTACTTTGTTTATACAACTACTATGTTTTGCATATTTTTGTTATGTTTAAATTAGTTGTGTTTGGTGCGTAAAAATATTTCTTTTTTGGGTTTAGTAGCTGCTGAATTTAGTCCATTGTCATTGTGCTAAATTTAGTCCGCTGAATTCACTTAAAACATAATCTAAGTAGCGGAAGTCCAATTAATGAACGATACAAACCCAACATCTTCACATACACAGTGTCATGGAGCATCTAATACTATCCATCGGTAATGTTGTATTTCCAACTGTTCGAAAACAAGTATCCTTGGTAGTTCTATGGTGCTTCAACTAATTGACTGTTTTGTATTTGTAGCTTGGATAAAGGTTTGGCTACGTGCTCTTTATAAAAAGAAGAAAAATTTAGATATTTTTTTCATCTAGATGCTCCTACACTTTTTGTATCAAAACTCATGTTGTTTCTTCTGTAGTATTGTATGTCTTTGAAAGTGAGATGATGTCTTCTTTACAAACTCCATCAAGAAAAGCATATCAGAAAGTGGATCGTTCGTGCTAGAAGATGGTGATGATTGGAATGCAAAACTATCTACCAAGATAAGCAAATCCGTAGGCAGATCTTCAATGCAAGAACATGATGATGAGTTGAATGCGAAACTATCCAGCAATAGGGTTCGGAGAGTGATTAAGAAGGAAAAAAAACACGAGTTCTTCACTTATAGGAGACTGTAGTAACTAAATGCACACTTTTATTTCAGTCAGGTTTTTTTCTTTGTTAAACATTTGTTTTACAATGTCTATAAGCTATTTTGGATATGAACAAGTTTTATATTGTCGTTGTTGCTGTTGGTATTGGGCATTGTCTTCATAACAATACCTGTTTTCATTATTCTATATAAGGCTTTTTCCCCTACACTCATGCAAATTGAGTTATTAGTTTGCCTCCGAAAAATACCAACGTCATCTTTACAAATATTTTAACGCATATGATCTCGGAAGTATGTGCAAAATAATAAATAATAAACCTTCGTGCTACGAAAACAAAAAAGTCTCTCTATATCAGTTACTAATTTTTAAGCTATTGTTTACTGTTTTTTAATATGATATAAAAAATCTTTCGATGAATGTGAAATTGAATGCGTTCTTGAAGGCTAATTCTTAGCACAATTGAAATACCTGTTGAGTTTTGGTGTTGCACTCAGTTTCAGCTACTACATCAATTTCTTTTCATGGATTTTCACCCTGCATTCAGGCAAAGTGAGTTATTAATTTGCCTCTGAAGCACCCCCAACGTTATCACAATCACAAATAAAGAAGAAAACAACCACTCTATTTGTTTGTCTTACTTTCCTTTTTAGTACGTTACAAAAAGAATCTCTTTCCCTTTTTGGCAACTCTTTAGTTATAACTTTTCACATGGCATGTTTAAGACTATAAGATTAAAGGACATTTTGGTACATGTTACTTAATTTTAGTTTAAGACCACAAGCTTAAAAAAAATTTCTTTATTTTTTTAAACTCCGTATCAAGTTAAAAACAGACAAACAAATTGAAATGGAAGGAGTAATAAAATAGACAACTATATATGATATTATTTTAGCTATAAAAAAATGAGTGAACGCAACTGTAAAACACAACATTGATAAGTTCATTGCTTTCCAAATCTTAAGTAGTAAATTTTAACGCCCGGGTTCTAATACTAGTATATAAAATAGGATAGGTATAAGCATTGTGATTAAGCTAAGTGGCAAGCTAATAACAAGCCACTTAGCAAATTTAAGACAACAATAATAAGAATTAAGACAAAATTTTTTAATAACCAAAAAATATCTCATAATAATTGATATATTTATTTTTAAAACTAAAAAATAAATTTTAATTGAACTTTTGAATTCAAAGCCAGTCTAATTTTTTAAAAGGTGGTTACAACATCTCATCTTTATCCTTATCAATTACAAAATTGATATATTATAATAGAAAGAGAAAAAAAAAAAAAAACGGTGGATTGAGAAAACTATGGCTATTTATGCATTGATCCATTTAACAAATATAAAGTGATTAAATTTGAATTGAAAAATAAGCACTAACAACATTAAATTCAAATCACATTCAATTCAAATTCAAAAACTATAAGTCACCTCAAACTTCTCCAATTGTACAAAATTCTATACGGATGAAATTAGACTTCAATTTTAATTAGAACATATAAAATGACAATTTAGCCAATAAAACCCACGTTTTTGGCTCCTTTTTATAGCAATTAAATCACGAGTTTTTGTCTCCTTTTTACTTTGTTTTATAACATTGTGGTTATCCAAATCAACACAATTGAAATTTTTGAATTTGAAATACTTAATTTATAATATTATTTTTTAAAATAAGTTTAAAATTTTCAATTTGAGGATAAATATTTTAAAACGGGTAATAACAATAATAAACTAGATATTGTCATATAAATGATAGATATTTATTTACTATTTTAAATAGTTTTATTTTGAGATCAATTTAGATATGTTGAATTTGATTCATTTGAAATATAACAGTATTTGAATTTACAAAAGTTATTAAATCTCAATTGGGCTTGAACATAAAATTGAATATGGATAAGGAGGGAAGAAAGAGAAAAAAAGGAGGAAAAAAGAAGAAGATAAAAGTTGCATTTTACGCATCAATATTTTGCTTGCATCATAGTATTGTGATAATCTTTTGATTTAAATTTTAATTTGAAGATAGAGTTTTTACTTAAGTTGGATACTTTTTTTTTATTTGACTTCTATATCTTTATCTGTAGCTATAATAATATCTCTCTTTCCTTCACCTATTTAATCTCCTAAAATATGAAGTAGAAGCGGACATTTACAAAGCTCAGTACGTTATTAATTGTAATGAGTATGAAAATTTTAATTCTTATTGATTTATTGTTTTCATTACTTATGAAGCTATTTGATTATGCTTCTCATCAATTATTATTCTGTGTGATATTTTCTTTACATGTGGCTTAATTTGGAATTCGTTTGTGGTCTATGGTGTTACAATTTCTTTCCTCATTATTCATGTTTTTAGTTATTATACTTTATGTTAATTACCTTATTGCTGCTTTTGGTGATACAATTTAACCTTTTTATGTTAACTTTTCTCGCTTCTTCTATATGCAGTCATGCAACAACATCAAGTTTATCATCAGTTTCTTATATACGGTATATTAAATCTACTAACTCTCTCTCTCTCTCTCTCTAAATGAATTTCCTCATCTTTTGAATGCTTTGTTAAACTTGAAGAATGTTGCTCTATT
Source organism: Lycium ferocissimum (assembly GCF_029784015.1). Lineage (NCBI taxonomy): Eukaryota > Viridiplantae > Streptophyta > Magnoliopsida > Solanales > Solanaceae > Lycium > Lycium ferocissimum. Next base: position 49,365,935 of record NC_081346.1, read on the forward strand.
TTTTAATTCTCAGTTTTTAAAAAGAAAAATGTAGTAGAGGCACATGGACACAACAAAAGGCGCAGAAGAGTACTTTTATCTTCCGGCATATCATGAGATCTAACAAAAGGAGATGAGACAAGCAAAAAAAAAAAATGGTATTTTTTTATAGCATTATTAGTTATAACTATTTAGATTTTATTTTCATTTCAAGAACAAAACCTTTTCTCGCCGTGTATATAATATTGTCTATATGATCTTCACGTTAATTGTTGAATAGAAATATCAATACCATTGTTGCTAATGTTAAAAAGCTTTATTATATTATGTTTAATAGTTGTTTTTAATTAGTTGTAAATATGTCAAATTGGAGATGATAAAAAACATTAGTTTTACTAAATCAAAGTTTAGTTATATTAATATTTTATAAATTGAATATTTTTATATATGTTACTGGGATATGATAGAAATGTTATTTTTGTTATATGGAAACATCTAATGTAATCGCAACCGCGATATTTAATATTGAAATCTTGAATTAGAAAATAAAGTCTTAAAATTTAAATAAAATCTACTTTTCTAAAATGGTTTTCCTTGAGTCGAGAGTTTATCGGAAAAGTCTGCGTACACTTGGTGGGATTATACTGGGATTTTGTTGTTGTTGTTGGATGCTAAATGTTTTAAAATCATCAATATCTACCGTATGAGTTTATTAAAACATGGCATTATCTTGAAACCTATAAATATAATAATCAACCTTAAGGTTAAGCCACTCCACAATTTTAGGACAATATTTACTGTGGGTATTAGTAACATACAATTTAAACTAAGAAATAAAGATTAAACTTCTCACATAGAAATTAAATCATTAAAATTAAAACTCAAATTTATATAAAAAATAAAAGAGACCATTTAAGCTTGAAATACCTACATGTACGTTAAGATATTTGTTCTACTTTATTTATTATTTTATTAGATTTTTCTAGGATAAGTTAGAATATAAAATTAGTTTGGTAATATAGTTCATACAAGTTGAACAAGATACAACTCTGTTGGTCTATCCTCTCGAGAGTTTGTTTACAATTCAAAATATTAAGTAGGCGTTTTGCCATAGATTCCAAAATTTTCACTTTATTTGGAATTTATGGAGTGAGTTGCGATTGATTATATTTTTTGAAAAGAATATTTGGAATGATGGTCATGTTTAAATGTACTTAAATACAATTTCAAAAGTGAAAAGTGAGTTGAAAAATAGGTTATGAGTCGTTTTCCAAATTTGAAATACAACTTCAAGTTGAATTTGGATTTTTCAAGGGCAAACGCCGATTTTCAAATAAAGTGAAAAATTATTCTGAAAAAAAAAAGTAAACAATTTTTATAGCCAAACGGGCATGACTTCTCCTAATGAATACAGACGAAAGTTTTTTTTAAACAAATCAGATATAATTTTAAAATTTGAATTCTAATCGTAGTGTTTTATTATTAGTGATAAACATACGTTTTGGGTCCTTCTTCTCTCTATAATAATAGCTTATGATTCCGGAAAGGTTGATACAATTACTAGATCATATATTCGTGCTTATCAAGTTTCTCATGACGAACACGTGGTAATAAGAATTGCAGATTTTCTTGTCAAATATTAACTTTGATTCTGTTCGTGAATTTCAGGTTTTACAATGTTGATATTTACATGAATTGCCATGACCACAAACTTGAACGTATTAACGACAAAGAAAGGTAAGAGTGTAGTTCAAACTCTTGAAAATTATTTCCAGTCAATTTGGCTACAAAAAATTTAAGGATATGAATGATGATAGATTTATCATCTATAAAGTTATGTGATCATTTTTATTTTCATGGTATGATATGTTTATTGATCTCTAAGGAGGAAATAAAAGTAGGATAGCATCTTTCTTAGCATTAGTATGGACATTTGCAGTTATTCTTTTTTTTTTTTTTTCCATCTAATCAGTTGTTTGTTTCATTATTACTTTGTTGATTATGAATTGATATTTCTTTTGAAAAACTATAATAATTGATATAAAATGGAGGTGTATGTATCTAAAGACTGAATGAAAAATGAGGGTAATGAAGAGATTAATCAGTAGCTATTACTTATGTTTGAGTTTCAACAATAAATGACTTTATTTTATGTGGTTATTAGGCATTATTAATAGCATAGACGTTAAGAAATTGAAACTTAGCTTGATACTTAGCAAATTTCTCCTAATCTTAGTTTTCTCAGCTTATATTTTATGTTTTAAATTGCAGATCTATCCAACTCAAAATAAGTGAGGCAGGGTCAAAAGCACAGAGAGGAGATATGAACTTTTTTTATGATGGGACAAAGTTTTCATGTATGTCCAATTGATACCATGGATGCAAGTATTGAGCATAATGATGTGTTTGGAAGAGCACTCATAGATGAATATATAGATGCAAATTGCTTCATTTAGACTGCTATTTTTCTATTTTAGAAAAAAATAAATAACATTAGACATCAATTGGTTGTAAATAAATGAAATTAGTTGTAGAAATTTGATAGGAGAGAGCTAATTTGGTATTGTGAGACGATGATAGTTATTCTTCCTCATTTAGTTGTTCTTTTACTTCTCAAAAGTTAGTTTTAATTTTATAGATAACATGATAGTAATCTATACAGATGATTTCGAACCTAATTTTCCCTACCAGGTCGGAAGGTTTCTCGTGATCAGTCAATTGTTTGACTTTATGAATATGAAATGTTCGACGTGTATATCAAATTAAGGATTTTAAATCATATTAATATACTTATGACCACTTAATTACTTAATTAACTCAATTGATAAACATACTTTATTAAATTGAAGCCATTTAGGAGTCGTTCTCCTTTCTTTTCTTTTACTTTCTCTAATGGCTAGCTTAACAATTAATACGAAAACATTTCAATTGTTTTCGTATATCTTTGAATTTGAATTTAAACTGGATATGGCTAATTTAAAATTGCCTATATTTATATAATTTTGCATTATTTAGAAAAATCATCTTGTGGATGAGATCAGGTAGCTAAACTTTTAGAAAATGAGATAAAATAAAAATATTGAATAATGAAAATAAAATGGAGATAATATAATGGTTTTTATTCTTTGAATTAATTTCAAAAATAAAATGAACAAATAAAAAAGCTGAAAGAGTCTATTGATACACACTAGGGTGATTTATAGAATTTTGAGCTTTGATTACCATAAATATATTATTTTCTGATTATATGAAATTCATTTAAAGTATACTATCGAATCACTAAGGCTATTGTTATTAAATATATCGTTATTGTTAATAACTATTTTTGTACAGTATATCACATGCATTAGGTATATGTTTGGAAGGTTTCTGTTTTCTATCTCAAATAAAAAGTTTGAGTTTTTACTACTATAAGTATAGATAAGTCCATAATATATGTTAAAGAGAGAAAAAAAAAATCGTAATATTAAAAAATTACAATAAGAAATTATTTAATAATTTAAAGGGTAAAAAGGTACTTGAAATGTTCAATTGGGAGAGGGTGGGGTGGGGGAGGGGGTGGCAAGTGGAGGTTGGGGGGGGGGGGGGGGCGGGTAAATCGTTAAAAGTTGAGGGATGTGTTTGATTTTTAAAGCAAACTAGAAAGGGAAAAATAATTTTCACCTATAAAAGATTGCGATATATTTTTGAGCAATAGTTTAAATAATAATATTAAACATATAAAAGAATAAAATAAATTAGATATCTATTTAAGGAACTAAGAAGATATTCTAGCACTATGTATCATTTGTTTCATTAATTTCATAATGTCACGCCCCAAAACCCACCCTAGACGTGACCGGCATCCGACGTCACGAACAACATCGGAAGAACCTAAACAACACAATAATGATACTTGAACCCGCCAGGTTCAACATTCGCCTCAACAATTTATAAATTAAATGCAACACATCATGAACACATGAATTAAATCAACGGAAGTCTTTATAAGTCATAGTCATAAACGTGGCAAACACCCATTAAGTCGTACGAGACTTTGACAATCTACCCACAATTACTACAACTATCTATGGAGCTTCTAAGAGACATAAAAATCGTCAAACTTCGGGACGCAACCAAAATCCCGAATAATAAACGAAAACAGAAGTGTCCCACGAACAAGAATGTGGGATCACCAAATCCACAAGAAGAGCAAGTCCTCTTAAGCGTCGAAA
>NC_081346.1:49370227-49390423 GCF_029784015.1 Lycium ferocissimum
ATATAATCGTAGTACGTGTATCATCATATCATATATATATATATATCATCATCGTTAACCGGCATCCGGGTAAACATCATACGCCGCCCACTAGTGGTGTCATGCCCGACCTTCTAGGCTCGATGTAACCATAGCAGCCCGCCTTAGCGGTGACATGCCCGGCCATCTAGGCTCGGTGTAACCATAGCAGCCGGCCTTAGCGGTGACATGCCCGGTCATCTAGGCACGGTGGAATCGTATGCATCCCGCCCTTGCGGTGACATGCCCGACCGTTTAGGCACGGTGGAATCGCATCGTCATATACTCATCATAAACTTAACATTATTATACATCTCATAGGCATATCATGACCTTACCATAACTTAGCATCATTATACATTTATCATCAAAACATACATTAGAACTTGAAGGCAACTATGGCTATGTCGGGGTGACATAAGGTCGTGAACCCCCGATTACATTATGGAGTGATCATAATCATTATGTCTCACCTTGAGGGGACTAACATTTTAAGGTGAGTGTACACAAGGAAAAACATCAATGGAACCATACTTAGGATCACTAACCTCATGGACATCGTATATTACTCTAGGATTCTTTATACTTAAACTCATCATCATCATTATCATGCTCGTATCGTATCTCTTTTCTTTATTATGTGCGTATGTAGCTCTTTATAGTCATGGACTCTTAATTTTCGTTATTTAGGAAGATCACAGAAAAATAGGAAGATTCATGTCATAGGAGTCATGCCTTAGGAGGAAAGGATTAGCCTTACATACCTCTTTCATTTAACAATTCTCTCGCTTAATTGTTCTCCTTCAATGCTCACGTTTCTACCTTCAAGAGAATTCGCATCAACATTAGCTAATCGATTATATGAACGTGCTTACTAATGCTAAAGAAAATTGGGTAGCATTTCCTTTGTTTATACAACTTTCCCCATATTCCATATCAACTCCCAAACATCCATAACAACATTCACAATATTATAAGCAACAATCATCATTCATCTACATTATCCACATTTCACAATTTCACTTCAATTCCTCCATAATCATGGTCATAGTTCACTATGCGTTTTCTCACATATAATAGTTATCCCATATTCTAAATGTCACTTATAGCATACTTATAATCACAACATATCAATATTCATGACTCATTCCAAACTACTACTCAAAATCTCATTATTCCTATCTTTGTGACCCATTTTCTATCTCCTTCCATAATCTAAGTCTTTCAACCTCTCATTACCTTAAACAACATGAAAAGATCATAAAACTTACCTTAGATAGTGTAGGAATAAGCCTTGAGTGAAAATACTTCTCTTGCACCAAAACCCTAGTTCACTTCCATTGGAATTCCTTGGCTTGGATGCGCTTTAATGTGTTTCTTACACTTGATTTTGTTAGTTTGATGAAGTTGATCATCAATTTCTCTTGGGTTCTTGTGGATGAAGAGTGGAGAGTTCTCTAGAGTGTTCTTGAAGTGTGGAGAGAAAAATGAAATAAATGGAATGAGATTGGTCCCTTATATAAATTTTAAAAGCTGTCCCGACCAGATTCTACGGACCAACATGCGGCCGTATAAATTTATCGGCCGTATGTATGGCCATAGATCTGGTCCGAGTGAAGGACCCATTCTCGGTCACAACATATGGCCTAACATACGACGATATGTTGGGCCGTATAATGCCCTTGCCTTTCCAAAGTTCGTTCTCGTCGACTCGTTTGACCTCCAATCCTTATGGAACCTTCTTGACACTTGTTTAACACCTCATTACTAATCTAAGGGACATTATAACTCTTCTCCAAAACATCATTAACCCATCATTAATTCGATACTCGTAAATCTTGCCCGACACACAATATATCCCTTGCTTTCCTTGACAACTTTCTTCCCTTACCTCAAATGTCTTTGAAATCACGATTAGGATCATCAAATGCTATTTCTTACTTATCAAAACATCTCATACGTTGTGCCCTTCGTTAGTCTATCCACTGTACGTTAACAGGAAATTTTTCGAGGTGTAACAGTGTTGCCGTAATAGTGCTACCAACAGGTGCAACAACTGAACTGACATCATTCATCATCTTGCGATTATACTTAAATATTGTCGTCTGATCAGGTCCTAAAGAATTTATCTTTTATTGACAAAGAAAAAGAAGTCGTATTCCTAAAGAATTTATCATTATTGTTGCACTTGCACATAACATAATTTCATGTGTAAGGTGGCAAAAATAAATGCACTTAGAAGTTAGAAGAGAAAAAATTGATTTTTTTTTTTTTTAAATTTGTATCTTATCGATCATTTAGAAGAGAAAAAATTGATCTCTTTTTTTAAATTTGTATCTTATCGATCATTATAGTAATATTTTGCCTTATTTATCTAGAAATGTATACTAATGCACAACGGGTTAGACATAAGGTCACAGAGTCCATAAGATTGCAGTCCTTCTAAACTTAATATGTGGCATTTTAAAGTAGTCCACATAACTAATTACAGTTGAAATTCTAATTTAATTTCAAGATCAATGTATTTGTGAATAGGAACGATTAAATCAGTCAGTAGCATTGAGTAACATCTCAATAATTCATCTTTGAATATTCACATTTTTTTGATAGTGATATAGCAGGCAGTCGTCTCCACTACTTATAATCATAGTATACCTTGTTGATATATTAACAATGCAAGCACATGAGAAAACTTAAATGTAACTACAGATAGAAGTATAATACATAAAATAGCTTTTGAGACTATAATTCCACTAGTGAACTTGCAGAGTAAGTGTTCTATGTTGCAATACACATTAGATATACTTTTAGAGTGTAATCCTGGCCCCGTCATTCCAGAAAAAGGGGCGAGTGTAATTTTAGCATAATAGAATATAGGAATTTGAAAAGAAAATCTGAACAGGCACGCACTACTTCAACGAATCCCATCTGCACCAATCCACAGGAATAAAATATCTATAGGTAGTGAAAATTAAAATTATTTTATAATCATCTTACATATAAATGAAATTTCCTTACCTTGTGAACTATGGTAACTATTGCTATCAAAATCTCACCTATGAAAGGTTGAAATGCAACACATTGATATTTCACCAACATTTTTTTCAATTTGTTTGTTGTCACCAGCATGAACATCATTGCCATAGCTTCAAAGAAATCACCATCACTTGGATCCAGAAGTCCAACTACTTAGTTTTATCTTTTCATGACCTTTTTTTACTTGCATAGAAAAGTCCCTTGAATTGAATTTATTTCAGCATCACAACTTAAACAACAAACCTATTAGTGCTTTCTAAAGAGAAGGTTTAACAATTTGAAGGGATTTCAAGAAGTGCAGTGAAAAAGAATGAGAACCCTACATATACAAACAATAATCAACAAAAAGCAATGAAGCCCAAAAATCCAAAAGGCAGAGACAAAAGGAATCATCAAAGGAATAATAGAAAGAAGAATACAAAAAACAGATCACATACACTAAACTGCTGGTAAATTTGAAAAACCCCATAAGGTAAAAAACAACACAAACGCTCAACCTATTTGCATAAATTTGAAAAATACCCCGGGAAAAAAAATATAATTGAAACCTGAAAGGAGAGGAATAATCTTCAGAGTTTGGGTTTCCTTATCTACACAACTGAGCCGATGTTGCCTCTCCAGAATAATCCCTGCGATCCATTGGGGTTCACCGATTATTCCTTAACGGGTTTTTTTTAATAGGGTTTTCAGCGATGTAAAATATAAGCATATGAAAAACTATATTCACATACTCATAATCATTGTAGTCATCGACTTCGTCTCTATCTCCTATTTTGCGATAGTCATATTCTGTCCTTTCCTTCTCTTTGTCGGCGTTGTTTTCTTCAACGGGGTTTTTAAGATATATATTCATACTCATCGAAGTCCACTGTGCCCCACTCCAGAGATACGATGATGAAGTACTTTGCGGGTGAGAGTATTAGTTAGTTGGAATAAGAGAACCCTAGAGGAGTTTTGTGATTAGGATTAGGATTGTTTACAGATGAGCGAATCTAGAATCTAGAATAGATGTAAACAATGTTAACTGCTAATACGTGAAACAGTATGTGCAATTATATCCAAGCCGTATATTGTGGAAATACAGTTCCACCATGAAACTGACTTTTGTGTTCCCCACAGACCTTAAAGCTGTCCCATTTTGTGAGCAGAGACAATCAATTGTGAATAGCATTATTCTACCGTACAATTATTTATAGAATAAAAATAGAAAATAAGTACACATTTTTACACAAATCATAAGTATTTAATAACACAATTTTCAAGGAAAAGAAAAACCTTGCAGTGGTCATACCGAATAATTTGATGAAAATCCATCATGAGACTTTAAAAAAACCCTAAAAACCGCCAAACTCTAATTCTATGTTTCCAGCGATGAGAAAATAAATTGTGGAAAGGAAAATCCATCTTTCTATGATTTATGCTATGGGAATTTGATCCTAGAGTTTTGACGAGAGAGAGTAGACGGTTGAGAAGGAGTAATTTTTGTTTTCCTTCAAATGGATATAACCGTGACTTGGAATATTTGTATTTGAAAACGGGGGAGGAATTTTAGTAGTATGGTTTTTTGTGAATTTGCTGTTTCCTTTTTTTAATTTTATTTTGCATTTTTAATTTGATTCTTGCAGTGTTTTTTTAAACTGCTACAGTGTTAATTTAGAAAAAATATATTAAAACGTGTGTTTATTGAATTTATACTTTTTAGGTATGGGACGTGGTAGTTGTTTTTCCTTTTTAAATCTTTTTGTCTTTTCTTTTCATTTATTTATTATTTATTTGTTGTCTTTTTTATTTTATTTTAATTATTAAATATGATTTTTCTGGTGATGACACTTTTCATCACATCATGCTTTTGCCTCTCCTATTATATATAGATAGATATAGATATAGATATAGATAATTTAACTTTAAAATACTCATTCAATTTTACTCTTAATGGGGTAATTTATAGCAACACAATTATCCATGGCTTATTTTAGACCACAAGTGTCAAAAGTCAACTTTTCTTTCTTAAACTCCAAGTCAAACACCATCACATAAATTGGGACAAATGGAGTAAATGTTAGAGTTTAAAATTATTTAAAACATGTAGTATAGCTGTTTGGAATTGATTTTTTTTTTTTTGCTTTTCTTTTAGGATTTGTTTGGAAAGCCACCTTGTAATTGGATTTTGTGTAATTATTAGGGTTGTAATTACACAGTCTAGTAATTATAAAGACCTGTTTGTTTGGCATGTAATTACATTGTAATGACAAACGTATTGTTTTGTTGCACAAATGTAATTACACAGTTAAACCGTTTAAATTTTAAAAATAACTGTTAATTAATAAAAACTAAAAATGTTAATATTCAACAAGTATATGTCTATATAAGAAATATTACTAAGTTTTATATATCACTAGGTATTTGGGATACATGTTACTAATTTTTATAGTATACCTAATATTGTAAAAAACAATTGATATATAGTTTTCAAATAATATTTAAATTGAATTATTAACAAAAATTCTAACTAAGCACACAATTTGCAAGAAAATCATGGATTGCATGTTTGAAAAAAATATTATATTTACAACAGTATTTTCATAACACTATTCAAATGTTTAATAAAAAGTCATCTATGTTTCTAGCATCACTCAGTATAAGCTAAGTTTGTTTATAATCTCATTCAACAATGAAATTTAACTTTAATGACATCACTAACTTTAGAGGTTTAAATTCAAAAAATTAGAACAATAACATAATTAACTAAGTGAAATGTAGAAAATAAAAAGATAAATAAGAAAGAAACTAAATATGAGAAATAATACCGAAGCACATGAAGTAAAGGATGAAAAATGAGAAGTAAAGAAATGAAAAATAATATATTTTTTTAAAAAATTATTAAGTAAAATAATTGAAAAAATAATAGATATAAAAGAATAAATTAAACGAATAGAAATTATAATTAAAACAAAAAAGAAAGAAACAAAAAAATTAACCTTGTAATATATATATATATATATATATATATATATTTTTTTTTTTTTTTTTTTTTTTTTTGTGACTAAACTTGGGGTGTTTCGTGAAGATATACATCTATCATCGAGGGGACCATTTCCCTTTTATGTTTATGCTTGATTCGCTTTGGCTTATATGTAGTCATTTGTCAAAAATTTACTACCTTTGTCTCACTTTTTGTGGCACATTTTCGATTTTGAGAGAAAAAGTTTTTAGTTTAGACCGTGAATTCAGAATAGAATTTTTAAGTTCTTAAAAATAAAATTTACGTATATATTGGAGAACTACGTAAGAAGTACTACATAAGTCACAATAATTAACAAATTCAAAATATTGAAAAAGTCTATAAAATATTTAATTAGTAAGGGAAGTCCAAAACTTACATTCAATCTATGAACTCCTATGAAGCTAGCTTCCAAGTACATAATTTTTTACAGAATTCCAAGTAGTAGCTCAACAAAGTTGTGTATTGAATCAAAACTAGAAGCAAGAGAAGTGCACACCACAAGTTTTAGCATTTTATGTCTTGCAAATCCATGTCTAAAAATACGTCGAACGCAAATTAAACCACCCTTTACATGTCTTAAATAGCAGATTAATAACCAGTAAAAACCAAAAAGATATACAAAAAATGATACCGAATTATTTGGTGTCGTGTGTTGCGAAGGCAGTTTAATTAATTATGTGTGAACATATACTCAAACAATTGGTATACTAATATTATTATAACTAGAATTAGAACCTGATCAGATAGGGAAATTTTCTTTTCTGTTTTGTTGACGTGATTATTTATGTTAGTAAATGACCACTTGAGTTCCAATGATAATAATGCTTGGTGTATCTGAAGGTTTGGCTTCAATGCTACTTTACCATCTGCAGACCTGAATTTGCCATCACTCCATTCCTATAACAAGGAACAATTTGAGTTTAATCACATCAGATTTTGCGAGTAACACTTTTCCTTTTACATATTGGTTGTCACAATTTGCAATTAAGTTATTGCTTCATTCATTAGAGTATTGATGCTTTCTCTTTCTTCAACACCAAACCAGGATTTCCAAGATTTTTTTTTTTGAATTGTCAAATTTTATAATTTGTAGTAACATTGTCAGTCTTTACTCTATTTGGTCCATATTATCTGAGTTGTAATCTCTGCACTCATAAATCAGCCTTAATTGTATGAGTATTTGCCTAAAGTAACCTTTATCTCTCCTTAAATATCTAATCTATTTAACACTTCACTAATTAAAAGAGTCGGTGTAGATTCTGTAAAATATATATATATATATATATATATATATATATAATGTATTGAAAGAAATACTGCTTGCTAAAGCGATTAATATTTAAAATCGAAGATTGTAAATTTCAAAATTATCTGTAAAAATCCTTCTAATTTATGATTAAGTCGACTCTTTGAAAACGTAAAAAGAGTCAAATTGGCATCAAGAGAGATTCCTATAGAGACAATCTATCAAATGGTGAAAAACCAATCATCAAATTTAAATTATAATATTACAGGTTTGAATTTTAATGGACTCCTAACCAATATCTGAGTTAGATACTTTCTACTCACCCTTTAACTCTTTTGGGGAAGAAAATGGCATCATCAGGAGAGAATTAATTTTTTTTTGTTCGTTTGAAATTAATATTATAGCTAATAAAGTATATATGAGAAAAGGAAAAAGAAAAAGGACCAATATTTATATTTTTTTGTAAAAATAAGTACCTCAAGTTGATCCCCAATAGTGACAATGATTGTGTCTGGGCTAGTCTTGAACGGCAATCGACCACGTTTTGAATGCACAGAGAATTCAAGGGGTTCCAATGGGAGATACAAATTTAAAGCATATCTAAATGAATCTTGAAGTGTTAAATTGTGGGGCGGAAGCCATGTATGGTCCACGTTACTTGATTGATTTTTTGTGCATCTGTATATGTACATTTTCACTTCTTCTGATTCAATTTTCTTCCAAGATTGCTCATTGTCACTCAATCTGATTATTTGATCCACTTCTTTTGCTATTCCTTTTAGTTTGTTCAATACCTGTTCCAATTTTTGCCTGCATCAAATGTAAAATTTATTTTTTTCCGAGAAGGTTTCAAATAAAGAAGAGGAAAAAATAGAATATGAAGTTTGTTAAGAATAACAAGAAACAAAGGCTTCTAATCTTACTGGTGAAAATAAGTAGAATAGCGAAGCATTGAAGCCCAAATGGAAGTTCAAGCGGGCAATTTGCACAATTACCCTTCTTCGGGGTGGTCTTTAATTTTTGTCCCTCAAATTGCTGGTCTTTAATTTTTGGACTTCCCTTAAAAAATCTTGGGTTCCGGATTCGAATCCCGCTCAGTCAAAAATTAAAAACAAAATCGCTAGGCAAAGTTTATCTTCAGGCATAAGCCAAAATCTGCCTTCCGATTTTTTTTTTTTTTTGATTGAACGGGCGTTTGGAGCGGAACCTCATGATATTTTCAGTCACTTTCTTAAGCGAAAGGCAAAAATTAAAGACCAGTGCCTTTGAAGGACAATCCGCGCAAGAAAAAGCAGTCAAGCGCATAGGCTTGGCCCAAATTATTAGAGGCCTTTAGTATCAATTGTTTCCAAGTAATTGCACGGTTTGTTCTTCAAATAGACTAGTCTTTATTTTTGGCCCCTCAAATGGGATGGTCTTTAATTTTTGTCCTTCAAAATTGAACTTATGCTTAGTGGGGCATAAATTTTTTAAAGCCGCGGGTATAATTAATGGATATTGTGATGCATAACTTATGTCCCTCTAGGCATAAATTCAATTTTAAAGGATAAAATTTGAAGACCAGCCCATTTGATGGGAAAAAAAAAATATTTTTCTGTGCGGATTGCCCTTCAAATGCACTGGTCTTTAATTTTTTCCCCTCAAATTGGTGGTCTTTAATTTTTGTCCCTTTCACCTAATACCATGAGGCTTGGGGTTCGAACCCCGACAAAAAAAAAAAAAAAAAAAAAAAAGAAAAAAGAAGAAGACAATTTCTCACGGCAAAGTTTTATAGCAAAATTAGGCCTGTTCGGGCCAAAGGTAGGCCTTAAGGCAGAGTTTTGGCATGCCTGAAGGCAAAACTATACCAGTTTTGCCTCAAAACTCTGTTAATCAGGTAGAGTTGCCTTAAGTAGAGTTTCAAACTCTGCCTGAAGGTAGGAAAACTCTGCCTTATGAATTCAAACTCTACCTTGCGAAGTTTTTTTTTTTTTTTTTTTTTTGATTGAGCCAGGGGTTCAAATCCGAAACCAAGGAGTTCTAACGAAGGTCAAAAATTAAAGACCAATAATTTAATGGGTAAAAATTAAAGACCACCCCAAAATAAGGCATTCCTGCGAATTGCCCAAAAAATAAGCACAAAATAGAACAAAAGTGCAAATGACCCGTTATTTCTGGTCCAAGTTTCAAAATGGCCCATCAGTGTTTTTCTATCTCCTATTGTAATCAAAGTATTCATTCCCTTTTAATTTATATATCTTGCTTTCTTTTTAATTTATTTCAAAGAGAATGAAACCCTTTTTTATTTAGTACCTTTTAATTTAAACCTTCTTTAACCTTTAATAGCGCTACCTTATAGGAATGACATGAAATGTTTACTATCACAAGATTCAAAAGATATGAAAATATTATATACACATTTAGTTCAAAGTCACAAGATTTAAAAGTTGTGTTTTTACATTATTTTATTCGTGCTCGGCTAAACCAAGCCACATAAAATAAAATAGAGGGAGTAACAATTTTTTGGCACAAAGTTTACGTGTTATTTAGCAAAGCTATCACGTCCTTAGTCTTCAACTAAGCGCATATGCGGAACTTGACAACTAGTTCATGTTCTTGCACAACTTGCTCACGATCTTGCTATACCAAGTCAACCCAGATTACTACAGTCAAGATCGCAAAGGGAATAGTAGATGAATAAGGCAAGAGAAATTTGCTAGAAGGAAGTTATTTATTATAGAAGACTTGATTGATTTTTGCTTGATGGTTTTTACAAATGGATGCCCCTCTATTTATACTACTCACCTAGGGACTAGTATGCAAATAATAATTAATGTATAAGTCCCTACATATTTACAAAGAAGTCCCTTCTCTAGAATTATCCACTAGGCTAGAATATTCTAAGATCTTCCTAAGAAATCATCTAGCAAGTCCATAAAAATCTAGAGTATTTCCTTAAGAATCTCCATAGCTCTAGAATCATCCAACACATGCTAGACTTTTTTTCCATGTAAGCATCCACATGACAAAAATAGCTCCAAATGGCACCTAGGTGGCATGATGACGTGGTGGGTCTTCACTATCACACCCTTAATTCGATAGGGTGTGATGGGCACCCGACACTTACCTAGGGCCGAGCGAACCCGCTGACTCTTATGACATTCAAAATCATACTGGGCCCCTAGCCATAACATAAATACTTAACGGAAGTTTTTCGGAAAGTCAAATATGCTTTCCACCTTCTTTATATCCAACAGTATCTGTAATCGCACGAAATCTGTAATATAACATATAACAACACATCGGCTTATGGAGCCGCTTACAGACCGACATACTATACACATGACACTGTTCAAAGTCTCTAACATAGAACAATTGTCATAACATAGTTCTTCGACTCGGCCGCACCGAGAAAATGGAGCTCGCCAATCCCGCCGGAACAAACCTTCTACTAAAATCTTCACTCATCCGGGTGTACCGCGCGCATGAAACGCACCCCCCCGAAGAAAGGTGGTCGCACGGAATACGTACCGAGTATATAAGGCATGAGTAACAACATATGGAAGGATACAAAGCATGAATAGTAACAAGACGAAAATATGGAACGTATCGTGAGATAAAGAGTAACCTGTACATCTGAGTGCCTTTTAGGCGGAACCATGCATGCTTAGTGCTGCAGAACGTGCAGCCCGATCCATATATATATATATAATATATTATCGCGGAACGTGCGTACCCCCGATCCATATAATATATATAATATATTGTCGCGGAACGTGCAGCCCCGATCCATAACCACATATCCCGCGTCCGGACGGTATCATATTATACCAACTGATGTGTGGTTACGCGTATATAACGCTCTCGCCCTTTCCCATATTCCCCATGTAAAATACATATACATATACATATATCATATTCATATATCATATAAGTAGCATTTACGAGAGCCCAAAGAAAGTCATGTATTTATCGGAGTGACGTAAGGTCGGTAACCTCCGATTGTATTATGGAATAATCATGGTCGCTTTGTCTCACCTTGAAGGAGCGATTATTATAAGGTGAGACTTTCAATGAAGAATAACTTCACGAGGAAACATAAAACAGGATCATAAGGCATCAATTCATATACTTTGGAATCTTTAAAAATAGTCATCATTTATGAATAAAATTGAGAAATCAAGAAATAGCTCAACATTCTCATATCGTCATTGAAATCATAGACTTGGAACCTTTAATCATGGAATCATCATCATCATATTCATCGTAGGGAAAATATTCTCATTTTTGACATCATCGTTGTCATTGTAAAACATATCCATCATTGTTGTCATGAAAGCTTACGGAGTCATAAACCTCCGTTTTGGAAAGATACAGACATTTCAGAATTCTTTCAAAAACAGGTCGTTAGAACCAACAAAGGAAAGTCGCGGGGCCCACGGACGAGCATCAACCCGATCCGGGCCCACTTATGAAAGTTAAAGATTATTACTCGTTATGAAATCTTCTACGATGGTTTCGAAGCGATCCGAGCCCATCTGTGAAAGTTACGGGCGTTCGTAGTTTCGGACTCGTTTAGGAACAAAATTCTTTTGAAAACAAAACTTTTGAAAACAACAAAGTTATGGAAGCATTCATGAAATCGTAATCTAAGAACCATGCCTTTGAAAGAAAGGGACGAGCCTTAACATACCTTAGCCGCTTCCTAAGCTAATTCGAGCTTATGTCTCGGCTTCTCACGATCTACAATAATGTCATTACGTATCAACCATTAGCCATAAGCACTTAAGCATCCAATACCAAATTAACACTTTGTCTACGTAAATTTCGTAAAGCATTTCCCCTATAACTTCAACATCCCCGAGAATTCAACTCGGCCAAATCAACAACAACCATACCAACAATCATAATAACGATATCCACAAGTGATTCAAAACGCATTCTAACATTAAAAATTCCTTTCTACACAATTCGACAACATTTCAATTATATTCGAATAAGCTACATACGATCAATTCAATATCAATGCTCGCATATTCGACTACTAATCCGCAACCATTCACACGTGATTTAAGAATATTCCAAGCAAGCCTCAACATTTCCAAAACAATCTAAACCATACACCACCTTACCCGAAACTACCATTTTCCATAGGGACAACAACAATACGTTTCTTTCTTTCGAATTCATAAACTATACCAACAATTCCATACGTTAGCAACATCATTATCGTCAACACAAGAAACTACCTTAACATCCCATTATCCTCTAAATCAGCCCACACACGATTACAACTTCCATTGAACCATTAAATCCTCATGTCCATCGTAGAATACATAACAACAATAACCAAAACACTAAATAAGATTAATTCTTCACTCCTACATAGCATTATACATACACGGCCAAGCACACACAACACCATATTTTTATGAACTTCATTCATTTTCACATATCACAACATGTACCAATCACCCACAACACATGAAAGAAGATGGAATCCTTACCTTTTCCATTCAATTCCTCTTCTCGGCTAGAACGAAGAATCGCAAGAACGAACGGTTTTCTTGTTCCAACAACTTCTCCACGTTGACGAGGGCCTTCCAATTAGTAGAGAGACAAGGAGAAAATAATTTTTCATGATCAAATTTGGGGAGCAATTTTCGGCGCCCCTTGGCCGTGTGGCTCTCTCTTGTTCTTTCTTTTTTTCTCTCCAAGTTTCTGGATTTTTCCTTGAGTGAAAATGATGACTTATGTCTCATTTAGTCATCATACACACATATATATATATATATATATAATTTCATGGAACATGGCCGGTCATGTGAGCTTCTTTTCCTTTTTTTTTTTCTTTTTCTCCAATTTTCTAGAATTTTCTTGAATTTACAAAAGATGAATAAGTCTTGTACGGTCCTCTAATATCCACACACACACACATATATATATATATATATATATATATATATATATATATAGCCCTTACAAATACATGGTGTACACATGCACCAACTCATGGTATGAAACAATTGGCCAACCATGGAGTGGGGCCCACGGCCACTTGTGGCTTCTCCAACAAGTCATGAATTAATAAAAATTTCCAATTTCCAAGTTTGCCCTTAATATTCCATGACAATAATATTTATAAGCGACTTGTGCATTCAAACGAGACCGGAAAATGGCCTTGCCCTTAACTTTCCGCAACTTGCTCGGAATATCCCAATGTACAAAAATGCGGGATATAACATTCACATTGTCCCCCATCTGATGTTGCGACGACCGGGGCGTATTGCTGCAACATAAACTCTCAAATCTTGTCTTTAAATTGCCACAAGTTTTCATAATGCTCCGATGTGGCCTCCTCCGGTGATTGCCCGTTCCAGTGGTCGAGGAACATGGCGGTTTCTGCCCTTGTCTTCGCCTGGCCTGGTAATCAACGATAGCTTCAATCTCCCTATCGTGTGAAGCGGTGATGTTAATCGGTACATGACTTGATCCTTTCCCCGTTCATGCTCCAACTCAATCTTATGATCCAGCTCATGCCTAAGAGGCAAGCGCTCAGGTAGCTCTTCAGAAATACCATCTTTGTTTTCTTCGAGCAAATTATCTATCCAAAGAGGCAGTGTCTCTTGGGTACCATTATGTTCCTCCAAACTTGTAAAGGTCGCCATGAATGTTAGCTCCTCTTTCTTGAGCCCCTTGACAAGCTGCATAGCCGAAAGTTGTGCATAGCCCTGTCCATGTGACATAGTCACTGTAGGCACCATACAAGCAGCTTATCGCTCCATGACCAAGAGACGTTGGAGGTTGGGATCAATCATCGCGTGGAAATGTCTAAAGAATTCTTTCTCCAAAACAATGTCAAAGATATCCATAGTAGTAATGGTAAAGTTTGTCGTACCTTTCCAATCGCCCAATTTGACACCAACTCCATTGGCTACACCACGAGCATTTTCTGGCTTAGCATTCATGGTCTTCACGAAGACGTTAATTGGAGCGAGCTTCAACTCTTGTCTCTTCACTGCGACCTCGGTCACAAAATTATGAGTCGCCCGTTGTCTACCAGTGCATGAGCGGGCTTTTTATTGATAGTGAGAACCACGTACTGGTTTTTATTATTGTTGGTTTGACTATCTTGCTTCGTGACAGCGCCACATAGTCTAATCGTCCCCAACTGTGCGATTGCCGTACTCTGTGCTTGCGCCTGCTCGTGACTTCCATGCACCATAGGGCTAAGGCTCTTTAGGTTAGGTCAATTTTTGAAGTTGTGTGGCCCTCTGCATAATTAACATCCCTTCTTCTCGTTCTGAGCCTTCTTTTTGGCGTAGCCCTGACGACCACTTGACCTCTTGCCGTCGAACTTGTTCGCATTTTGAGTCTTAGAGTGTTGTTATTGTGACTCCTTGCTCTCGCCACGGTCTCCCCCACCTTTGGCATCGCTACTCCTTGACTCATTGCCTTGTCCTTTGTCGTGCTTGTCATGCCTGAAGTCCATCAAAGACTCGGCCTCCACTATGGCTTGATCTATGTCTGTGACTTAACGGCGTTGCAACTCCTGCTTAGCCCAATTTTGCAACCCGTCTATAAAGTGAAACAATAAGTTATCATTGGTGAGGCTGGGAATTTGAAGCGTAAGGGTGGTGAACTCCTTAACATAGTCTCGTATGCTTCCTATTTGCTTCAACTCCCTAAGTTTACGCCTTGCCTCATACAAGACATTACTTGGTAAGAACTGTCGCTTGAAGTCGTTCTTGAACTGATCCCACGTGCTAATTGTGCATAGACCTCTCTCAGCATCGGCGACCTTTCTTCTCCACCATAACATAGCGGTGTCTGATAGGTACAACACGGCGGTGTTGATCTTGGTCTCATCGTCCCTCACTTTTCCATGCCTGAAATAGTTCTCCAAGTGCCAAAGAAAGTTCTCCATCTCTTGTGCATCACGAACCCCTTTGAACACTAGTGGCTTGGGAGCCTCGATCTTAGCCTCCCTCGTCACAACAACATTGTTGGCTGCCTCCGTCACGCCAACATTGACCTGCTCTTCAAGTGCCATTATTTTGCCTTCACGGCATCGATAGTACTTAATGCCTCCATGAGTCTGCACTCTAAGGCAGTGATGGTTTGCTTTACCTCAAGCTCAAACTGCATTTGTCCCTCCAAGTTATTTCAGATGTTTTCAATCTCTTCAAGAGTATGCCCCTCAAGAACGCTAAGAGTGCCCTTCACCTTGCCCAAACGTTGGCCAAATATGTCGATGGAGTCCATCCCCATATTAACCTTCATAACCCACTCTTTACCGAGCGAGACATCCTCGGACAGGACCTCCACGTCATCCTCGCTCTCCTCAGTGGTAGATGGTTCTTGGGATGTAAGCCCTTCATTTAGCACAGCCTCTGACGGCACCTCCACCTCCTGGCTCTTGTTGGCGGCATTCCTCTTTTTGTTATGGCCCTTCTTGCAGCAGCATCCTAGATAACGTTGTCTTGGGTTTTAGTAGCATTGATTTCTCTATCGTTTGTCATTCCCTTAGTCGTAACCTTCGCTCTGATACCACATTATCACGTCCTTAGTTTTCAACTAAGCGCATGTGTGGCACTTGACAACTCGCTCATGTTCTTGCACAACTTGCTCACGATCTTGCTATGCCAAGTCAGCCTAGATTACTACACTCAAGATCGCTAAAGGAATAGTAGATGAATAAGACAAGAGAAATTTGCTAGAAGGAAGCTTTTTTATTATAGAAGACTTCATTGATTTTTGCTTGATGGTTTTTACAAATGGATGCCCCTCTATTTATACTACTCACCTAGGAACTAGTATGCAAATAATAATTAATGTATAAGTTCCTACATATTTACAAAGAAGTCTCTTCTCTAGAATTATCCACTAGGCTAGAATATTCTAAGGTCTTCCTAAAAAATCTTCTAGCAAGTCCATAAAAATTTAGAGCATCTCCATAGCTCTAGAATCATCCAACACATGCTAGACTTTTTTTCATGTAAGCATCCACATGGCAAAAATAGCTCCAAATGGCACCTAGGTGGCATGATGACATGGCGGGTCATCACAAAAGCACTCCATAAAAGAATTAGAATCAAGTATCAGTCCTTTTATTTGACCAAAAGGTTACGAGTGCAGCGTGACACAGAAGCTGTTCTTCTAAGAAAATAAATTAGGGATTTCCTCTTACAGTACTCCTATACTTTAACAGGATTTTAGCAAATGTGATATCTAAGTTTATAAATATCTCTGGGACCAATTTTATGTAATCAATATATTGAATGCTTCTGCTCTTTTTTTATTTCCTTTTCTAATGTTCCTTCTGTTTTTGGGTGCATGACAAATCAAACTCTATGGCAAGACTTGGCCTTGGATCAATATCAACAATTAGTGACAGACCCAAAATTTCAAGATAGTGGGTGCTCACTTCTTTAATCTAAATACACAATTATTTGAACGTGAAAATTAAAAAGTTAAGGTAAAAGTGACGATTGATATCATTATTAGAAAAAGACTTCTAATCACAAGTCACATTGAGAAAACTACAGTTAATATTATCATTTTAAAAAGACTTTTAGTAATTAAGAGTCGACGACGTTTCATATTTTGAAGATGATGTTTAATGATATCATTGCTTTTGCAAATATTGTACGCTCTAAAATCTTCCGAAAGCTAAAGTTTTTATTTTATTTTTTAATCATAATGAATAAGATATAGGAAATAAAAAAAGTGAAAAAAATAAATTAAAACAAATGGTCAACAAAGGGTTGAGATTGAAAAAGGAAGAGTATGAAGCAGCACAATCAAGCCCTTCTAAAAAAGGCGTTTCACCCAGGATCTAACCCTCGACCCTTATAACATGCTAAACACCTTACTTCCAGCTTCAGAACCAAAGCACCCCTCAGTCAATTTTGTTTACGGGTGGTCAACAGTACCCTATAGCATATCTCCAAAAAATTCTGTCTAACTAACCACTAGTCGCGTCGGGGTCAATGGGTGCTCGAGCACCTTGAACTTACAACGTAGGTCTGCCATGTCAACATTTATACATCTTTTTCATCCGTCTGCTTATAATTAATCTTCATAAATTTAAGAATCATAAATTGTTACCTCATTTGACTATCCATTAGTTATGTTAATTTTGTATTCTTAATCCATATTTGAGGGTACTATAATTTTAAAATTAGCAAATGTAAATAATTATTAATATAAAGGGACGGAAAAAACACCCCTTTCAATAAAATAAACGTTAAAAATGAAATTGGTCATATATATCACAAGAATCAAAATTATAATTTATCAATAATTGAGGGACCAAAAAATGTGATTATTCCAGTAATAACACAAGCAAATCTATGTTATAGAGCTTACCTGAAAAGTAGAAAGTTTCCATCCCCTATGGCAACCTTGGCCTTTTGCACCATTGCATTATCAGACCAATCCCAAAGGAACTTGTCATAATTAGCATACTTTTCACTTAATCTAAACAACCATTCATTCTTAATCAGCATAGTTCTTAACTCCTCACCCGATATCCCATGACCAATAATCCGAACCACTCCGAATTCAGCAGCGGAGCTCAACAACCTATTCATCGCGTCATTTTCCCTTTGCAAAAGTGATTTATAATGGATTTCATGGGGCGCCCAACGATGTGGGAGAGTCAAGCGAGGAACGTTTACAGATTGATGAATGTACTCTCCCAATATTGAATCGACAGCTGAACGTGACCCTTTCCCCGTGGGGATCGGAGAAGGTGGTGGAGCCGAGGAGTAGGAGAAGGAGGACAAACGTTTTCTCATGTTGATCAGGAAGAATATCAAGGTAGATTGATGATCAATGTTTGACTAAATGAGAAAAGGGAAGTTAAGGGTTGAGAAAGTTTTAGTTTGATTTGAATGGAACAACTTTAGTTTGGTGCATGGTGCTGTGATGACGGGGTGCACATCCAAAGAGTACTAGTAGTAGTGAGCACGTCTTCCCTTTTCATATTAGTGTTAACTAGTCAAAGTCCCTTCACTAATTTGCTCTTTTTTCCTTTAGTCGAATTCATTTGTTTTTTGGTTCGTTACTAAATTGAATATGTTTCCGATCAATATTCAAGTATGCAGGTATGAGTAAGTTTTATACAGGAGTGTCACCTAACCTGCCTTAGTAATGTATAAGAATGGTCTCACAATTAAAGTAAGGTACTTTAAAGTAATTTTATGTTTCGTCCTCCTCAAGTAACTTAAATGAGATATGTACTTCAAAATAAGTCAGATTCCCTCGCCAAAACTGGGATAGCAGGTAGGTCATGAATGAATTGCGAGGCTGAAAAATGTGAGCTGAAAGGACATTATTTGAAGGCTATTGCACATACATATAATAAAACGATCAAAAGAGCTATATTTGCTATAAGATTCTATGTTCCTATCATAGTGCGTGATTACTCACTCAAATATTAGATTGGCTCATTATTACCAACATAATGGTCTTTACTACTATCTTTACGTAGCCAAGACTCCTTTAGTAGTTTATGTGAAACACAGTGTAAAAAATTTCAACTTTAGAGTTGTTTTAGAATAAGACAAAATGTAGTAGACCACAAATATCGGAACAAGATGTCCCCAAAATTACAGAAAATGACAAGGCCGTGACTGATAAATAATTATGATTAGTATTGTTGATGGAATACAGATATAGATATAAGCAGAGCACAAAAGCAATTTTCGGTATCAAATTTAAATGTAACGTAGATAACACATAATTACATATTTTAATCAAATATAAGATCGATATGTATCTCTTGAAGCGTGACCATGACAACTAATCGAGACTTGAAGTATGAGTAAGAACCATCCACGCGATCATTCTCTAGTTCCACGATCTTCTGTTGTGCAAGATATTACCCGAAATGTGCGAATTTTGTGTGGGCGAATTTCTCCATGAAATCGTATGACTTTTGGTGTGAGAAAAATATGTCCCTCAATTATGGCATAAGACCTCGTATATACTCAAATGTTTTAGGGTTAAAATCCTTTCTAAAACCTGCTAGGTCTCATTTTTCACCAAGAAATTGGATTCCATTTAATTCCTACTTATTGGCGCATACAACAGAGACCACAAAATTAACTAATGAGGCTTCCTATTATGGAAATAATTTATTTTGGGTCTGAATTATTCCTGCCATAATAAATTACAAATTATTTCACTAAAAATTTGTAATTGCACTCTTCAGTTGAATTTTGGTTTTTATTTAACTCTCCGTGCTAAGATTACAGATATCAATCGATTAAGTTAAATTACTGACAATTTAATTTATTAATTAATAAACTCCTTTAGACTTTTGCTTAACTTATTTCATGTGCCAGATAGAAAATTCGTTGTCCGGGTTACACATGAAAATTTATTAGATTTCATAAAGGGGTATCATTGATGTGTCGTGGAATTATGACACATTTGATGCTTTTTAACGGCGATTATTACTTGTTTTTAAGTAAGTTTATGTCGTTTTGATGTGTTTTTGTCATGTCTCAGGTGTTTACTGTCAAAATGGCAAAAGACGGGAAAGTTACGTGAAAACAGCTAAAAGTGAGAAAAAAGAAAAGTTCGACTGAAGGAACAGATTCACGGCACAAAAGACGGACACTACAAGAACAAGGCTTTATTATTTATGAATAGGTATTGGGAATATTGAAAAATAAAGAAAGAAAATTTCAAAATGGGCTGGGAAAAAATGCGGAAGGTTAGGGGTAAAATGGAATTTTTGGGAAAACAAAGGGGAAAAAGGGAAATTTTACAAAATATAAAAATGTTCTAAAGGCCACTTTGGGGTGTGGGAAAGTAGGGGGGGTATGCCACTTTTTTTTTAAATTTAAGGGGCTAAATACAAATTTTAAAAGGATGGACCAAACCCTTAAAAAGACATTGT
>NC_081346.1:49390523-49396978 GCF_029784015.1 Lycium ferocissimum
AAATTTTTGGGGGAAGATAACCTTGAGAGAAAGTTCCATTGCTTTTCATTCTATCATTCCCTTCCCCTTTATTATTGTAATCATCTTCATGGGTCTTTAATGGTGAAAGTGAAGTAGAAACCTTAGAATGTCAATAAACCTTCTAAACTTGATGGATTGGGGGTTATTATCGCTTATTTATCATTTAAATGGATTGATTAGTTGCTATTTGTCATAAATTGAACATTTAGAATCATAAACTAAGTGATTTGAGACCTAGGGTTGTAAAAAAATGGTGTCTTTGCCATAGAAAACTGTTCGTAATGGGAATATTTGATAGAATGCTGTATAAATTGATGGTAAATGAATACTAGGGGCCTTGATAGGTTGTTTATCACCTAGAA
Organism: Lycium ferocissimum; assembly: GCF_029784015.1. Lineage (NCBI taxonomy): Eukaryota > Viridiplantae > Streptophyta > Magnoliopsida > Solanales > Solanaceae > Lycium > Lycium ferocissimum. The sequence continues at coordinate 49,390,907 of NC_081346.1, forward strand.
AATCATCCACCGTTAGAATGGGGGAAGGGAAGGGTGTTCTTGCTTTGGTGTTTGTGAATTGAGCAATGTGACTCATTGAGCCTTCTATTTTTAGACCGTGAAAGTATTGAGGCTTTAAGGAAAGGAAAGGTTGAAAAGCGTGCAACTTTCGCGTGTTCCGGCTACTTTGAGGCAGTTACGGTTTACTTAAGTTATACTTTGGTTAGTTGATTGTATGTTTTGTGATCTCCTAGAGAAAGCATGTTTAGTTTTCATGCATGGTATTGTGTGGCTAAATTCCTACGTGAATGTGATTGAGTAATTATGTAGGCTCCGGGCCATTATTCCTGTGTGATTGAACCTACAGTGGATGTGTTGTGATGAGAAGCTAATATAATCTTCTCAAGGATATTGTGACATGAAATGATGAGTTGATTTTTGATATTGGAAAGGTAAGAAATACTGTTCTGTAATGTTACATCCCGTATTTTGAACGACGGGACGATTCGGGTTAACTATGATAAGTCAAGGTCAGGGCCATCCCGGGGTGCGAAGTCGGGACGTGTGACCTTCGATTTTGTCATAAGACCTAAGTGTGTATGATTTTATTGACATGGATCATTTAGAAAAAAATTGGGACCAAAGATGGAATATTGGAAAATGGCCAATTATTGAAAAAAATGGAGGGAGTAAAGTATGGCCATGTGGCCGGCCACCTTTGAGTGGGCCATGGCCACATGGTTGGCTATTATATGAAATATAAGGATGACTAAGGGACCATTATATCATCATCTTCATTAGCAAGAAAAATCAAGAACCTTAGAGAGCAAAAAAATGACCAACCATTCGGCCAAGAGCCTTCAACTTCAAGACCAAGATTAAGCCTTCCCAAAATTTTTTCTTCTAAGCAAATCTACTAAATCAAGGGTGCTTGATAACGTGGAGTTGTTGTTTCAAGCGTTGGATCGCTCGTTTTCATCCTTGGCCAACTTTGGACAAGTTGAGGAGCTGTGAAGAAAGGTAAATTCTAATCTTGTTTTATGAGTTATGGAAGGTTTATGTGTGTTGTTGTATGTTGATATGGATGAAATTCATGAGATATAGCATGATGAAGTTGAAGCCGTGTACATGGTAGTTGGCCGTGTGCATGAGTGTTGTGTGTCTAAGTGGTGAATTAAGTTTATGTGGCATGTTTGGTTATTGTGGAGTGTTGAAATGAATGAAAATCATGAATTATATATATATGGGTGTGTTGGCCGAATATGGCCTTTATGTGTGTCAAGAAATGAATTAGTTTTCTTGGAATTTTGGTTGTTGTTGTTATGTGGATTCTATGTTGAAAATAAGAGTTTAATGATTCAAATTGGTATTGCAAGTGTTATGGGCTGATTTGGGAGGGTTGGTGCATTTAGTGTAATTTTTATGTTTATGGAAATGGCATGGTTAGAGTATAGATTGTTGGAGTAAATCATGTTTTGAAATCAAGGAATGTGTTAGAGTTGAGGTTCTCGGGTTTGGGGACCATTTCGGGTGGTATGGAGTATTTGTTGGGTTGTTGGAAATATTGTATGAATTATTTAAAGAGTTCTTGAATGTTGTTTGAATGGTTTTGGATTGATAATTGAATATGCGTTAGTTAGATTACATGTTGGTTTGTAAGTATGTAGTTGTAGTAAGCATAATTGGAATATTGTTGGAATGTGGAGAAGGATTATTAATGTTCGAATGTGTTTGAATTAATTATGGATATTGTTGGAATGATTGTTGGTGTTGTTGTGTTGTTGAATTTGGCCGAGTTGAATTCTCGGGGTTGGTCTATTTTCAGGGGAAGTGCTGCCCAAATTCCTACAGAATTATGTGTTAGTTTGGAAATGAGCTTCTAAATGCTTGGTTGACGTTGGAATTTATTAATGTTATGTAGATCTTGGAGAATTCGAGATATAAGTTTGATTTGGATTAGCGTTGTGTGCAAGCGAGGTATGTAAAGCTTAACTCTTCTTTCTTTTGGCATGTCTTAGTTGAATATAGGCTACGATACGAGCCTCGAGGAAATTCCATTCTCACAATCCGAGCATGTCTATGGTTCGCGTTTGTCTTTTGGTACTCGTATGTTGATGTGAGAGAATATTGGTTTTGATGTTGTTGGAAAAATTGATTTTAAAGTTGCATAAAAACTTGGTTTTCAAAAGAGTTTTATTCTTAAACGATGTTGAAACTACGAACGCTCATAACTTTCGACTAAGGAGCTCGGACAATGCCTCGATATCGTTATGGGAGGTCTGTACTGACGTGTGATGAGTATGTTTTCCATAGGCGGGCCCGGCTCGGGCTGACACCCGTCCGTGGGTCCGCGACCTTCCTTTGTACTTTTACGATGACGTTTGAGAGAGTTTGGTATGACGATTTCCCGATTCCCAAGTATGGTCATTTTACTTACTTTTTGAACTTATGATAACGATTTTATGCATATGGTTACTCACGACTACGCTCGTGCGTGTTGTTGGTACATCTTTCACCGGCTCCCGGCCGGTTTGTTGTCGTGCGCACTATTATATATTCCGGTGTTATCTTGTGTTCGGTTCCCGAGACCGCCATGGGGTGGCGGTTCCGTTTATGGAGTTATGCCGTGATATGGCTTATGATGTGTTGTGATGATGCGTTGCGTTCGGGGTTGTACGGAGATTTGAAACCTTAAGGGTGTGTTATCTTGTGTTATGGGCGCCATCGACGGCGGGTGACCATATTTCACATGCCGGCGTACGCTTTGTATTTTGAAAATAAACCTTTGACATTTTGGAAATGTACTTACTTCGGTACTTGTTTGCGTGACTCATATTTGTTTATCGTATCTTCTCGCTTTGCATACTCGGCACATATTTCGTATCGCCCCCTTTCCTCGGGGTCGCGTTTCATGCCCGCAGGTACAGACGACCGTTTGAGCGATCCGCGCTTTAGGAGACCTATCCCGCTGTGTTGGAGTGCTCCTTTATCCGGAGTCTATATCTGGTACATACTCGTTCGTTGCATATGTGTGTGTGTGTTCGTGGGGTACGCGGTCCCCGTCCCTTCATATGATTCTCGTTGGTTTGTTTAGAGGCCCCGTAGACGTATATGTGGGTTGTGTGCCTACGTACGTGTGTGTGTGTTTGTATATATATATGCTTTGGGCCAATGCGCCATCGGACAGCCTTGTCGGCTCCCGATATATATATGATTGAGTTCGAGATGTGTTTGAAACAGTTTGATTTTTGTATACGCGTAAGTCAGCTGTGTGTGATTCGGGTTCGATGAGTGTGTTTGGGTGCCCAACTCGGGCACTAGTCACGGCCTACGGGGTTGGGTCGTGACATGTAAGAGGTATGGAAAAACACTCATGTGACCTAGATTATGGGCTCGTGGTCCAAGGATCGTTCCGAAAATGAGAGGTACTTTGATATGTCCCCCGATCGAGGTTCGTTCCGGGGCAGAGGTTTGTGCTCGGGTCCGAGGAGTGGATCTGGAATGAGTGGTACATGGACACCATAGGTCCCCTGCAGGTCATGACTGCTGAGCTAAGACATCAGCTAGCATATATGTACAGCGAGTGAGGTTATTGTTGTCACAACCCAAACCGATGAGTCGCGACGAGTGTCTGACCTCTAGCGATCAAACACCCCTCTACTCATATCTGAACCTTTTTGAACGTCAAAGGCCCATAAAATGACTTAGACTGATCTCATAAATAGGGGACATCATGAACTCTAAACAATCTGTATATATACATAAACATGCTGAAAGAACAGTGCAAGCCAACTAGGCTGCTACATATACTGTACACAAATGAATAGAAGCCGACAAGGCTACATAATCTAACTAATGCATACAACTGTCTACAGACCTCTACTGGAATACAAGCTGTAGAAGGACGGGATATGGCCCCGTCATACCCATCTATATTCATCTCAAAAGAATGGCATACCAAAATAGACTGCAACTCCAGGTCAAATGGAGTGCACTGATCACTGCTGGATAAAAGTCCTACTAAGCTAGACCACCTGCCTGTCTACCTGTACCTGCGGGCATGAACGCAGCCCCCCGAGCAATGAGGAGTCAGTACGGATAATGTACTGAGTATGTAAAGCATAGGAGCAACATATAAGTAAGAGTCATGAATGAAATCCGGAACTCATAAGCTGAAATGACTGTCTGTATGAATCTGTATAAACTAGTATCTATATGTATCTGCATAAATCTGTATAACTGACAATGCCTCTGTGGGCGCATAGTATATACATATATATATATATATATATATATATATATATATATATATATATATATATTGTCACGACCCAACCCCGTAGGCCGTGACTAATAGTGCTCGAGCCGGACACTCGTATACACACGTTAACTATAATCGGCCCACAACTAGCATAATAAAGAACTTATATAAAAAGACAAGACGTCGTCTCAAACCTGCCGCATATATATATATATATCGTAAACCCGCCTCCCGAGGAGTTACAACTTTCGACGTATAATATCGCGCATAAGCCGGCAAGGGTCGTCATAATATAGGGGAACGTCCCAGCCATACACGAGCCGACAAGGCTACCATAACACACAGCTTCCAAAACATATATATATATATATCTACGCAAGCCGACAAGGCTGCCACTACACACAACATCCCAAAACATATATATACGCAAGCCGACAAGGCTGCCACTACGAATGGGAACGCCCCAAAACATAAGTCATAACGTACACGACTGAACAATAACTATATACAACCCACACATATGTCTCACGGACCCCTAAGAGTAACAACAGTATCATATGACGGGGGACGGTGGGCCCCGCCGTACCCCTGGATAAACACATATGTACAACAAAAGGATCTGTACCAAAAATCTAGGCTCCGGAACAAGGGAGCACTCCAAGATAGCTGAATAGGTATCCTAAGCTGGCGGATCACCAAAACGAGCGTCTGTACCTGCGGGCATGAAACGCAGCCCCCCGAAGAAAGAGGGTCAGTACGAGATATGTACTGAGTATATAAAGCATGAAACACAATAAGAAAGATCATAACTGAAATAGGGATTCCAGGAGACAAGTATAATAGTCAAGAAGTCACTGCACCTTATGAATGAAATTATGCATATCATTATCATATACCGTACTCGGCCCATTATGGGACTCGGTGAATAAAGTCGTGTACACGTATACCGTACCGCCCATCATGGGGACTCGGTGCCATATCATATCATCATATCATCATATTATTATATCATCATATCATCATATAGTGTACCCGCCCCTTAGCCGAGGGACTCGGTGGATAATGTAGTAAAATGTGCGTGATAACATACCCGGCCCGGGACTCGGTGAAAGATATAACAACAGTATGCACGAGCAGAGTAGTGAGTAACCATATGCATATAAATCATCTTTTGAGACTCAATAGATAAGTAGATTAATCAACGCTTGAGTATCAGGATGATAGTCATACTCAGCACTCTTTGAATATCATCATGTACTGTACCAAATAAAGCCTCAGGAATCATTGACATGTATCAAATTAATGCGAAACAGCTTATGAAAGTTATGGTCATTAGTCCTTATAGAGTCTTTCAAGAATAGGGACTTTTATGTATCATCTACTATCCAATCGTATAGGGACTCGAGGCGTTAGCTCAACTACTTTAAGAGTTCTGACATCAATAAGTGAATAAAAATCATAAATCATGCTCGGAACTTATGAATAGAATTACCCCAAAGCTCATATCATTCATCACTTAGATCTAAGACATGCCAAAAGAAAGAAGGGACAGTTTTACATACCTTTAGCGTTTACTCGCAACACAACATGTATACGCTGCCCAATAGTGTCTCAACCTATATTAAGACGTCAAGAACTACGATTAAACTACGGGGAGATTCAAAATGTATCCTAACGTTAATAATTCCTTTCTAGATAATTAGACGACATTTCGCTTATATTCAAACCAACCACATACAACCAAGCCAACATCATCATACATTCAAGTATCAACCCGAGACTATTCAAACAAGACTCGAGAACACTCTGGACAGCCCGTACAACATTCCAAA
>NC_081346.1:49397078-49401854 GCF_029784015.1 Lycium ferocissimum
TCCCGACTCGTCCAAAACGGAGGCCTTTTTGTGCCCCAAAAACGTCATGCTCTTCCCGTCACCCCCCCGGACCTCGGGAAGGCCAAAAAACCCGGAACCTCTCAGCGAGGTGCCACCCTCTCCCCTTTGAACCCTGGACTGCTCTTTTCGGATCGAGGCTATAGCCCTTTCTTTTGGACCGGTATGCTGGCTTTGCTGCCCGTACACATCGCACCTGCATAGCATCTGTATACCGCGGTCCACTCGGTGGAATTAATATTATTGTTTTGGGGTCGTCATCTCCCCGGGTCTTTAGGGACCCTGGGGGCCGGGGTCCCAACGGGGCCGCCCCGGGGGGCCCCCCTCCCCGGGCTCTCTCCTCCCCTCCCTCGGGTTCTACCGTGCGTGTTCCGCCTCGAAAAATGAAGGATCGTCGGATCCAATTTGAATCGCAAAACCCAATTGGAATAAAGTAGCACAAAAGAAGAAAGAAAAGGGATTTTTCCCCTGGGAAGGCGCCTTTAAAGATAATACGACGTCTCGGTAGATCTCAAGACTACTAACATGTCCTTGTCGATGAGATCGACGAACTAAAGCTCGATACTAACTCGCCGCCCCAAGGAATGGCCCCGCTAAATCTGTGAGCAAACCCCGCATATAAACAAATCCATTTCGATTTTATAAAAACCCAAGAAAAACAATTATTACTTTTAACATCAAAAGAACAAAGTAAATCATCCATAAATCGAAATAAGTGTGGAAGTTCTTATTACATCCCAAAAATCGAAATCTTCGGGACTCGAGCTAAAACATGTCTAGAAAACGAAAAACAAAAAGTAATCCCTAATGTCAGTCGAAAAGACATCATAGCAAGAAGATCTTCGGTGACCTAGCATGAGAAAAGCTCACCCAAAAAACTTTTAACAATTATCCTCCATAACATAAGGGCGACAAAGATCATATTCCGCCCAAAAAAATCGGGAAGGTAGTATCGTCAAACACTTTGGTAGATATCATAGGAATAAGATTAGTATCTATATTTTGTAAAATCAATAAATAAAACAAACCAGTCAACAGACATGAATATCAATAAATCACAGAAAGTCAAGCAAGGACAATCACAATCAAATCACCAAGAATGTCAAGCAATCACAGTCACGTAAGCCACAACGGAAATAAATTTGTATGATTTCCTGGTCGGGTATGCCTTTGGAATAAAGATTCGTGTCCGAGTTTTGGAGATAGAAAGTGTCTTACCCATGTACAAAGGTACCAACAGGTATTCACGCAGTTTATAGGATTAAAAGTTGAACGAATCGAATCGACGCGATCTGAACGGAATCGAAAAAGTCTGCAGACACCAGTCATCATCGACGGGGCCGTCAACATATCGACAGGCCGTCATTAATGCGGCGTTGATGGGCTTCTGCAGCCCTGAATCTGCAGGAGCAGGTTGACGGAGCACGTTCATGGACCATCGACACGTCGATGGGTCGTCGACCAGCTGGTCGAACCGCACCGCTGTAACTTTTTAACTTCCAAGTATAAATATATGATCCATGACTTTATTTCTCATTTTCCTCCATTCCAAATTAGAGAAACCCTATTATTTTCTCTTCCAACATTTTTCATCATTATTAGTGGAGATCGACATTTTTCATCATTATTAGTGGAGATTTGGTAAGATCCGAGCCCCGTGAACCAGCGCTTGTCAAGATGAAGGTTGTTTCTAGGGTTTCTTCAAGTTGGAAAGCTTAGGAAGTTGGAGTTGAAGTTGATTCTTGGAATCTTAGACCCCTCAAGGTATGTAAATGATTTCTATCCTTGTATTTAAGTTAATTATTAAGGATTTTAGTGGTTTTAAGTGAAGAGAGGGTATTTGTGGAAGTGGCAAGTTGATGAAGGTTAAGATAGTGATTTGGGGCTATTTTAAGAGATGATTGGGAATAGATTTGAGTATATTTTTATATATAAGTGTTGTTATTGTTGTTGTGGTTGATGTTGAATTGAACAGGAAGTTGAAGGGTTGTAAGCTTATAAGGGAAATGTTGCCCATAATTGGTTAAGCTCTATTCGTATTTAAAATGATTAGTAAGTGAGGTAAATAGTCTAATTAAGGTCTACGTTATCTTGATTGTAGACTTACGAGCTCGAGGATTAGAAATTAGACGATTGGATATAGTTCGAGGTATGTTAAGGCTATCCCTTCTTTCTTTTGGCATGATTCTATAATATGAACCAACAAGCAAGCAAACGAGCTTCCCTACTACTCTACTCTTAGAAGCATTAGGAGTACTTCAGTCTTTGATGCCCCTATACCCCGATTATGACTGCTCCTTCTGTTCATGGGTCCGAGTTTATGTACACGTTATTCATACATACATTCATTTACATATATTCATATGCATATTGACCGGACGAAGGCGTTATATACGCGTATATTATATGTATATGGGTATAAGGGAAAAGCGGGAAGGCGTTATATATGCATTACCACCTGATCAGGTGGTGCACAGTGATGACGTTATTGATGATATTGATAATGGCTGCAGAGAGGCAGATGGGATATGAGATATGGATCGGACAGAACGTTCCTCGGCACTACGACATATATATATATATATATATATATATATATATATATATATATATATGTATGTATGTATGTTATATCTCGTATTTTTGTACATTGAGATATTTTAAGCTAATCGCGACAAGTTAAGGACAAGACTATTTTGGGATACGAGGTAGAGACTTTTAACCTCCGATTTTGTTTTAATGCACAAGTTGCATATAAATTTTATTTGGTATGGAAATATTAATGAAGATTAGGGGTTAATTAACCATTATTAGATTATTAAGTGGGATTAAAAACTTAATTACTTCACTAATTAGCCATTAGTGGCCGTGTAGCCCCAATGGCTTGGCCAAATTTGATTGGCTCGACCATGAGTGGGACATGTGTCCAGCCCATGGACATCCTATATATAGTAAGTTGATGACTCATTCATCAACCATCTACTTCACTTGTTCATCTTGCACCTTAGAAAAACATAGAGATAGAAAAATGGCTCTCGGCCATGGCTGAGCTTTAGGAGAGTTTTCAAGCTTTGATCCAATTAATTATCTTGGTGTTTCTAATCAAATAAAGGTCATGGAAACAGGGATTAATCATGGAAGGGCAGCAAGGATCCTTGTCCTTTTAATTTGCAAATTCTAGCCGTTGAAAGGTCAAGAGTCAAGGTAAGAATTGATCACTTCCTATAAGTTTTGGGAGTGAGTTTGGATGCATTGTGAACATATATAAATGTGAATTGAATGTGTAAAAATTGTATGTTGATGTTCGACTGTCCAAGCCGTAGGAAATTTGTTTTGGGAGAAAATGATGAATTGATTTTACTTAGAATTTTGATTATTTGTCACTTGAATTCTATGGTGAGAATGAGGATATTTGATGGTTAAAGTTGAAGTTAAATTGTTTGTGGGCTGTTGTAGAAGTTAATATGGTGTTAGTATAGTTTCTTGCATTAAATGAATAATGTTGTAACGTGTAGTTGTTGGTATGATTTATGAAATTGGATAAAAAGAATGTGTTGTTGTTGTTGTTGGTCAGAGCTCCAGGGCTTCAGGTTCACAGATGCATAGGAGTTCGGTCTTTGCCTCGGTGTTCTCGTTGTGGTAGGCCTCATTTTAGGGAATGTCATTTCGCTACAGGTGCTTGCTTTACTTGCGGCCGTCAAGGCCATATTATGAGGGAGTGTCCGTTTGGGGGTAGTCCAGGTGGTGCGGCCCTCGGCCTCTCTAGGTCGATTCTTGGTTCGTGGTTCATTAGCACGGCAAGTATCGTTTATGGGGCGAGGTATGCGACACCGGTAGGCCGTGGTAGAGGCCGTGGTGGAGCTTCCGGTTCTAGCGGTCCTTCGAACCGCGTATATGCTTTAGCTAGTAGACGAGATCGGGAGGCGTCACCAAATGGGTTACGGTATATTATCGATCTTCTCTCGGGATGTATATGCATTGATAGATCCAGGCTCCCACCTTGTCTTATATGTCTCCCTTTGTTGCTAGTAGAATCGGGATAAAACACAGATCGATTGAACCATTTGAGATAGCTACACTAGGTAGGAGGGTACATTATAGCAAACGGTATATAAAAAGGTGTTCGATGAATATATATAGTCGTCATACCTTGGCGGATTTGATAGAGTTATATATGACCGAGTTTGATGTTATTATGGGTATGGATTAGTTGACTTCTTGTTATGCTAACGTTGATTGTAGAAACAAGATAGTTCGGTTTCGGTTCCCGGGGGGAGCCAACTATAGAATGGCTAGGGAATACGGCATCGTAGGGGGTGGTTATTTCTCGCCTCGAAGCGAGGAAGATGGTTAGAAAGGGTTATGTTATCATCTGGTTCGTGTGCATGACTTGAAGGCAAAAGTACCGACTCTTGATCGATCCCGGTAGTCAATGAATTTCCAAATGTATTCCCGGATAGACACCGGTGCCCATACGGCGGGAGATAGAGTTCACTATAGATGTGTTGCCGGATACTCGGCCCGTATCTATTCCTCCTTACGAGTGCACTGCGGGCCCGAGAAAAATTGAAGGAGCGTGAGGTTTGTTAGAAAAGGGCTTCATTAGGCCCGTACATCACTGGGAGCACCAGATCTGTTCGTGAGAAAGAAAGATGGGTCGCTGTGGATGTGTATTGATTATAGCGTAGAACAAGGTGACCATAAAGAATAAATATCCCCCCCGATTGATGATTTATTTGACCAGTATGCGGTTTTAAG
>NC_081346.1:49401954-49448837 GCF_029784015.1 Lycium ferocissimum
GGCACACCGAATTGGCATATGAGATTGTTCTTAACGAAATCAGCCACGAATTTCTTAGTTACCGACTTGTGGGAAGTTTCTTCCACCCATTTGGTGAAGTAATCGATGGAAACCAAGATGAAGCGATGTCCATTGGAAGCTGATGGCTCAATGGGCCCGATGACGTCCATTCCCCATGCGATGAATGGACAGGGTGACCTCATTGTATGTAGCTCTGTCGGAGGGACCTTGATCAAGTCTTTGTGGATTTGGCATTGATGGCATTTTTGCACAAATTTGCAGGAATCGTGTTCCATGGTCATCCAGTAGTAACCTGTCCTCAAAATCTTTTTCGCTAGGATGAAACCATTCATATGGGGCTCGCATGCCCTCACATGAACTTCCTTCAGCAGTCTTGCTGCCTCTTCGGCATCCATACACCTGAGCAAACCGAGGTCGGGTGTTCTTTTGTACATCACTTCTTTATTTAAAAAGAATCCATTAGCCATCCTCCTAGTGGTTTTCTTCTAATTTGTTGAGCTTTTTGGAGGATATTCTCCTTTTTCCAGGTACGTTTTGATGTCGGCGTACCACGGCTTGCCATCCGGCTCGGCCTCAATGTGGGCGCAGTGAGCCTATTCTTCTTTCAGCGTGATCTCCAATGGATCAATGTGGGTACTTTTGGGATGCTGAATCATGAAGGCTATTGTAGCCAAAGCGTCAGCGAACTTCATTCTGAGCCCTTGGAGTATGCCTGAAGTCGATGCTTTTAAATCTCCCAAACAGCCTTTGTACTAGATTAACATATGGCAGTAATTTGTCATTCTTGGTGGCCCAATTTCCTTTCACTTAGTTCACGAGCAAGTCAGAATCCCTAATTACTAATAATTTTTATATGTGCATGTCCAGCGCCATGCTAAGGCCGAGCATACACGCTTCGTATTTAGCTATGTTATTGGTACATCTAAAGTTGAGTTTTGCAGCCATCAGGTAGTGTTGTCTTGTTTCTGATATTAGCACTGCTCCAATGCCCGATCCTTTGTAATTGACTGCTCCATCGAAGAATAGTCTCCATCCTGAATATGGCTCGGCTACCTCTTCCTCCATAGCCATTATTTCCTCATCCGGGAAGAAAGTCTTCAAAGGTTTGAGTTCATCATCAACGGGACTCTCTGCTAGCAGGTCAACCAATGCTTGTCCCTTTACCGATTTTTGTGCTCCAAATACGATGTCAAACTCGCTCAGTAGTATCTGTCATTGGGCTAACTTCCCTACGGGCATCGGCTGTCGATAGATGTACCTCAATGGGTCCATTCTGGAGATGAGGTAGGTGGTGAACACGGACAAGTAATGCCTCAGCTTCTGGGCGACCCATGTTTGGGCACAACATGTTTTCTCCATGAACGTGTATCTTGACTCCCAGGATGTGAACTTCTTGCTTAGATAGTAGATGGTATGTTCCTTTTTTCCTTCCTCGTCATGTTGGGCAAGCATGCATCCTAAAGCATTCTCCGACACTGATAAGTACAGTAGCAATGGACTCCCTGGTCTCTGTGGTACCAAGACAAGAGGGTTGGACAGGTATTTCTTGATTTTATGGAACGCTTCTTGACATTCCTCTGTCTATTTCGTGAGAGCGTCTTTCTTGAGCAATTTGAGGATTGGCTTCACATTTAGAGTTGACTGGGCTATGAATCGCCTGCTGTAATTTAATCTTCCTAGGAAGCTCATGACTTTTTTCTTGGTTTGTGGAGGTGGAAATTCTTGAATTGACTTGATTTTGGTTGGGTCTAATTCAATGCCTCTGCGGCTAACTATGAACCCAAATAATTTTCCTGTGGGTACTCCGAATGCACACTTTGCTAGGTTTAGCTTCAGGTTAAACTTGCGAAGCCGGTCGGAGAATTTACGCAAGTGCGTGATATGCTCCGAACTCTCCCTAGACTTTATGATGACATCGTCCACATAGACTTCGATTTCTCGATGTATCATATCATGGAACAGAGTGGTCATCGCTCTCATATACATGGCACCGACATTTTTGAGGCCAAATGACATTACTCGATAGTGATAGACTCCTCAGGGGGTGATGGAGGCTGTCTTTTCAGCGTCCTCCTCACTCATGAGTATATGATGGTACCCTGCGAAACAATCCATGAACGCCGAACAGCCCGGCATGAATCCCTCTTTTTGTCCATATATTGGTCCAACAATCTCCTTACAAGATGGATAGCTACCATAGTCGAACACCCTGGCATGAATCCGAATTGATTCTTAGAGATAGACACACTCTTCCTCATCCGATAGATTCGACCACCCTCTCCTAAACTTTCATAGTATGGCTTAAAAGCTTGATACCCCTGTAGTTATTGCAACTCTGAATGTCACCCTTGTTCTTGTATAGCGGCACCATAGTGGGGTAGGATCCGGCATTTTAGCTGTCCTAAATATGACATTAAATAATCTAGTCAGCCATTCCATACCTGCCTCTCCTGCGGTCTTCCAAAAGTCCACCGGAATCTCGTCTGGTCCGGTCGCTCTTCCACTTCTCATTTTACGAATTACCCCCTGAACCTCTACAGCCTTTATGTACCTACAATACCCAAAATCTCTGTGCATCTCGAACTGTTCTAACTTCCCTATCACGGTATCCCTATCCCCTTCTTCATTTAAAAGCTCATGGAAGTACTCTTGCCATCTCCGTCTAATATGTGCTTCTGCCACCAATACTTCGCCATTCTCATCCTTAATGCACTTCACTTGGTCCAGGTCACGGGCCCTCCTCTCTCTCGCCTTGGCAAGCCTATACAACTTTCTATCCCTGACTTTGCACCCGAGCTCTTCATACAGGTGCTCAAAAGCTATCGTTTTAGCCTTCGTGACTGCTAGCTTCATTTACTTTCTCGCCGCTTTGTACTTCTCTCAATTCTTCCTCTTCTCCTCGTCATCTATACTTTTCACAAACATCGTAAATGAAGTCTTCTTGGCTTCAACCTTTCCTTGGACCTCCTTATTCCACCACCAATCCCTTTTATTCCTACTAGTGCAACCCCTCGAGACCCCTAACACCTCTCTAGCTGCTTCCCTGATGCAGCCAGCTGTTCTAGCCGACATACTATTGGCATCTCGACTGCTCCACCAAGCACCCATACCAACTAACTTCGTCCCAATCTCCTAGGCTTTGGCCTCAGTCGTTGCCATCTAATCCTCGTTAGTCATAGCGAGAATATTATTGTTATTAAAGAAAAATAATGATTTTGGGTGAATCAAGGCTTCTCATCAACTTTAGAAAATAACTGATTACAAACTGCGATCCTGATTCGGAACAACATCGGACCATTCTCATTTTAAAACATCACGAGGTAAATTTTGAAAAGAGTAATTAGTCGGGCCTCAACCAATATCGCCGTATTTAGAAAAAGCTTTTCTAAAAAAAGCCCATCTCTCTACCGAGGAGCCAAGAAGGGATTGGTTGTCCAATTGTCCAGGCGCTCCCCTGGCCTCAGACTGCCTATGGTCGACATCTCTCGGTACTCTTTTATGATCATGCAACATTCTTGAAACAACAATCCAAGACCCTCGTTAGCTTCATCGTCCGTCTTCATGGGCACTTTCTTAGGAAACGTCTAGTATAGCTCTGGGATAGGTTGAGGTATGTTCCTCGTTCTTTGTTTCCTTTGGATGAATTTCGTGAGCTCATCCTCGCTAGGGATATAACCAAGGCCAAAATGATAGTTTTCTTTTGGGATGGGCACAGGTTGAATTATGCCTCTTAAATCTTTTCCCAAACTTTTCCCTATCTCAAAACCACTTCTCAGCATCATGGAGGAAATCATTTTGTATACTGAAGGCATTGGTTGGTTATCTTTCTCTTCATTTTGGGTTGCCCCCATATATTCCACAGCGTGGAAATCAGACCTGTTGGGATTTCCTTCAATCACCGGTATGACGTTGTAATGGTATTTCTAGATATCCTTTTCAGCTGTGACTACAACCTCTTGCCCCTGCCATTCAAATTTCATCGTCTGGTGTAATGTTGATGGTACAACCCTGGCAGCGTGTATCCACGGTCCTCCCAAAAGTAGGTTGTAGTTGGTAGTGACTGCCATCACTTGAAACTCTGCTATGAAGGAAACAGGTCCTATCTAGATGTGCAGGTCGATTTCCCCTAATGAGTCACTCTGGGATCCATCAAACGCCCTGACATTGGTCCTTTTCTAGTGGATTTTGCCAATGTCATAACCCAGTTATGTTAAGGTGGTCAAAGGGCACACATTGAGTCCTGCTCCATTATCCACAAACACTCTCTCTATTACTTTGTCTCGAAATTCCAGAGTGATGTAGAGAGCTCGGTTGTGGGTTCCTCATTCGACTGGGAATTCCTTTTTGGAAAAATAGATCTTGTGCTCTCCAATAACATGGGCGACTAGCCCAACCAAGTCCTCACTACTCGTGCCTGCCAGCACGTGTGTATCATCCAATATTGTAACGACCCGTTTTGTTGTTACCATCATTTTTCTATTTTTGCCCTCGTGGACTCGTTCCTGAGTCTTATTAGAAATATTTTGACCCGACGAGATAGTTGGCATGACTTCCTAGGCATCGCCGTGGGCTTTAGAATGTTCTCTAGAAAAATTTGACTTTAAGTAAAAACTATTTGATCGGGAGTTGACTTTTGGGTAAAGGGACTTTTTTCGAAAATTCATTAATTCCAAGAGGTCCGGATGACCATTTGTGATTGATTGGTGGAGTTTGTTTTGTTTCCTAATGCACTCAGTTGCATTTTGGGACTTGGATTGGAAAATTGATATTTAGGCTGTCGCGAGTTGACTTGGTCAACGAAGCCTGCGTATACGGAAATTCCGAGGCCACGAGTGCATTCGTAGCATATTTGGTTTGTGTTCAGGAAGTTCCGGGATTGTTCCGGGTGTCGTTTTCAAGTTTGGAAGACACCAGATTTTTCGGGTGTCTGGTGTGACCGCCGCAGCGGTACCGCTGCAGCGGTAAAGGTGACTGTCATACCCTATTTTAACCTAGGTCAAAATAGTTTACAACATCCGGGTAATTCCGGGGTTAATTAAAGTTAAGGAGTCGCCACCTAATTATTTACGGTGAATTAGGGCACCTAAGGTAATTAAAGTTATTATCTAAAGTTAATTTGTTTTTAAAGTCTACGAAACCAAGATTCTGAGTAAGGGTTCAAACTAACCTAGAGGGAAGGTATTAGGCATCCTCTAAGTTCCATTAATAATGGTTAATCCGACCGGACTCAAATTTAATTAGGCTAAGTGTAGATGTAGTATGGTAGAAAAGAAAATAACTTTATAAGCGTTGCTAGAGTTATAAATATAATGATGTTAGTTAATATAAGACTTGTAGAAAATATAATAGTTTGTGTAAAAGAAGAACTTTAACGGCTATTTTAAAATATGACTTATAAAGGTTGTTAAAGTTTTGAAGAAAGGAATATAATGATGCTATTAAAATGCTTGTTAACACTCAAACGGAAATACAATAATGTTATTTGAAATAAGATTTATAGTAGATATAACAATTTGCATAAAAAAGGAACTTTAAATACCATTGAAGTAAATTAAAAAAATGTAATGATTTGCATATAAGCGATAGATTTAACACATTTGAACTTTAACTAAAATAGTATTAATAATATGGATGCAAACTAAATCTAGCTTTGCTTTTATAAGGATGTGAATTTCTTTCTCTTTATTTAACTATGTTTGGCTAAAAATATGCATAATTGGTTCAAAACTTAGAGAGTTATTCATAAAATATATTTGATTTTATATTTGTGTATTAGTGATGCTTCGAAATTCCGAAAATAGTAAAAAGCGAATCATGATTCTTTCGACCCAAAATATATAGTCATGTT
Source organism: Lycium ferocissimum (assembly GCF_029784015.1). Taxonomy (NCBI): domain Eukaryota; kingdom Viridiplantae; phylum Streptophyta; class Magnoliopsida; order Solanales; family Solanaceae; genus Lycium; species Lycium ferocissimum. Next base: position 49,407,824 of record NC_081346.1, read on the forward strand.
ATATGGAAAATCCGTCATTCTAAAATAATATTATAGATTATAAACCATTTCATCCTAAAAAAAAAGAGGAATGAAGCCCATGGGGAGGGGGTAACTGCCGTTTTCTCTTCTAAGTCGACTACCATCGTACTAACCTACTAATTCCGCTAAGGTTCATCTAATCTAAGCAAACAAAACAACTAAGGTGTTAATCATGTAGTTGCAAGTCAAATACATAATAAAAATAGAGGAATAAGAAAATGATTGAACGGACTAAGGCCATTTAGGACTGCTGCTGTTATTTTCGTTATTGGGCCTTTGGCCCAAATCTCAATTCTCTCTTTCGAGGATAGGTTGCGGACTGAGTTGAAGGAAGATGGCCCATGAATATTATGTTGGGCTTTAGCCCAATAGCGAATGCGGGAGATGAGCAAGCCCCCTCGGGCTCGTATGCGATGTTCATGCATAAAAAAAGAAAGAAAAAGGATTAGTATATGATCAATAAATAAGGTCAAACACATATATAATGTAAACTCCAAATAGACACATCAGCAGATCTGTATCTATTCCAAAAATCCTTCGGCCAAACGTGTACAATGCCAAACAACCAATAGAATCATGTAGATTGCATATACGTTGTATATACTAGGAGTACTTCACATACTTCCTGGCACGCCCAGTGGGATATGCAATCGAGTACTGTAAATAGCAGGGCAGGACTAAATTGAACCAGGAAAAGGAAGACAAAACGTGATAGCCGCTAGACTTGAACACGAAACAAAGACTTAAATACCATACTTAACGTGAGGACACTGAACTAAAACAAGCCTCAAACACCACATACAAATAGGGTAAGACCAGCTAAACAGGGAAAGGAAATCGCACACTATAACGAGAACGATGAGAAAGCCACATAGTACAGAAACAAAACTATAGGAAGGACGGAAACAGTAATAACAAGGACGGAGAACAATTGTGGAGAAGATTCATTCTCGATCTATTTTAATCGCATACTCAATATACCTAAGATATACACACCACGATGTGTATATCAGATATATATTGAATGGAACAGGGACTGATCAGTTTGGCAACTCAAATCACTTATTCCTTTTTGTGAACAGAATTTAGACTCCAGCAAACTTATACAAACCGCTATGCAACTTGAAATGTCAGCTTTTACATAGTATACGGATATACATATCTAGGGTGAGCTTACACTACCAAATACCAAGCAGCCACTTAACTAATATGAGCAAAGCATAATCAGCAAAATTTAACATACGTAATTCTTAGGCTAACTACCTGTTTAATTGATGCTACATCATATTAATTAGGCTGAGCTCAACTAAACTGAACGAACACCAACACAGGCATTAATCAACACACAAACACCAGTTAAACTAAAAGAAATTGCAAAATACCAAAATAAAGTGAAAGGAAAAGATTTAGCCGACTTTTAACTCTTTTTCTTCGATATCTAACACATGAAATTCTAAAAAATCAGCAGTCTCAACACATACTTAACAGGACATGACTACAACAGAAATTTTAGATTCACAATAAAAGACGATATACCGACCTTTTGTGGGTGCGGTGAACTGAGACGGGGTCACGAATCAATTCTCGCAATGAACAGGTCCGAAGCTCGACAAAATGAACTTCGAACAATTCGTTTAGGACTATCCACCAACAGAAATGAAAATCAAACCTTTGTCACGGCTAAAGTTCCCGAAATCAAGAAGGTATATTTAGAAGGTGGTAGTGTACTTCGAGTTGGGTGACGGCTCCTCTTCCCCCTCCCTTCGGCTGATGGCTTAAAGTCATTTTATAGGTGTCAAAATTCTAGGGTTTCTATTCGGGCGGGATTTTTGAACTTGATTTTGGTTCTGAGTCAACATGGCCGTTTGAATCTGAATGTTGAAAGCGATTTCTGGCAGATGGTCACATGATTCAAACTTCAGTACACCCGAAAATGGTTTGATTCTCTGTCAATGACAGAGCTGAGCTAAAGCAAACATGTGGACAATTTATGTATGAAAACGGGTGAGAAAACGGAAGGCATTCTTGTTAAAGGGAGGCGTTTTGTAATCGAAAATGGTGAAAGAGAGAGAGAAGAGGATTGCACGAAAATGGAGTGACCAAATCGGCCATGGTTGAAAGTGGTTGAAGTCTTGGTCGAAAATAGACAAGAAAGAGAGAGATGAGCAGAGACGGAGGAGAGAGAGAAGAGAAGGGAAAGGAAAGAGAAGAAAATGAGAGGTGCGGCTAGGGTTTAGGTGATGAAGAGGTAAAGGTTGGGCCGGGTCGGGTCGGTTTTGGGTGATGGGCCGGTCCGATTTAAAATGTGTAATGGGCTGGTCGGGTATGGATTTCAATTGGGCTGCGTATGAAAATGTGGGCTACTTGTTTGGTCCGAAAAATGTGGCCCCTTTCCTTCATTCAATTAAATTCCCTTAGGGTTTCTAATTTAATATCTAATACAATGTATATTATGTGAAGGTAAATAGTAATTAGTAGAAATTAAAGGATTCAATAAAGTAAGATTAATTGTAACGAGTGCAAAATCCGAAAATGAAACGATGATGAGCTATTAAAGATTTTGTGATAAAGTAACGAAAGTAATGTTGATAGAAAATAGTAAATGAAAGTAATGATATTAATAGCAGTAATAGTAGCGAAAATAAAATGTTTAGTTCGTCAATAAATTTAGAAGCCCGCAAAAATAAATAGGAATAAAGGAGGGACAAAATTGGGTGTCAACAGATGCCCCTCTTCGATCGGAGACGATGTAAGAGTTTTCGGGCGAAGAAGTTGACGAAGAAGCCGATTTTGTTCCGACCCACGAATACGAACCTGTTTCGGGTTTCGCGAGAATCAAATTGTATGTAGTTCAAAAGAAGCGGACGATATCTACGCTACGCTTTTGCCCCAGTATTGAATTATGGTGAGACTGGGATATAGGAATGGACACAAGATTGTGAAAGGAGCTGCTTGAGTAGAGTTTTAGCGATGGAGATGAAAGAGAAATTAACCTACGTATCACGTATTTGTGGACGTAGGTGGAGTTGAGTTCGAGAGTAGATCCGTGACCCTTACTTGTGAGTTTGATATTCCTCTTCAGCAAGTTTGCCCCAGTTCACTGCGTAAGATAAAGTTCCACGTTGTGCTATGTCTCTGTAGATTGTACTTTCTCGTCAAAGGCGAAATTCATGTCAAAATTAGTAATAAAGTGGAAAGTATAAAATTATAAAAAATGTAACATGATAGTAAATATGAGTGTGAGAATGAGGATGAAGCCGTGTGGCTTATAATGAAGCAGTGTGGCCCAAATGTCATCTCTGGTTGTCTTCAGGGACTTGAATGAATGCGCGATGTTTATGCTGACTATCTCCGGTTGTATTTGAGACTTTAATGATAATACGGCCTCGTGTTTGTCTTCCGGACTCGATGATGAATGATATCACGGAATTTAAAGTAAAATCGTTAAAGTAGATAAAGTGAATGGTAAAGTAAAGTAGTAAAATAGAGAGTAAAGTAAAAGTGTAGCCGTTCGGCTTATACGAAGGAGGCCGTGTAGCCATGCGATGTCTCCGGTTGTCTTCGGGGACTTGATGAAGATTTCCGAAAAGTCCGGGGTAAAGTTGTAAAGTGGATGATGTCTCCGGTTGTCTTCGGAGCCTTGATGATAATTCTTGTGCATGTGAGGCTGTGTGGCCGAATGATGCCCCCGGTTGTCTTCGGAGACTTGATGGTGATCCCTCCGGTTGTCTTCGGAGACTTAATGTTGATTCCTGCAAAATTCAGGGTAGAGTGGTTAAAGTAGGTAAAGTGAATGATAAAGTGGAGAGTAGAGTTATAGTGTAGCCGTCTGGCTTATGCATGTGAGGCTGTGTAGCCAAATGATGCCCCCGGTTGTCTTCGGAGACTTGATGGTGATCCCTCCGGTTGTCTTCGGAGACTTCATGTTGATTCCTGCAAAGTTCAGAGTAAAGTGGTGAAAGTAGGTAAAGTGAATGATAAGAATGTAGATTCCTGTAAAAGAGAGGGGAAAGTGATAATATAGCCGTTTGGCGATGATGTTGACGGTATCGTGATAAGCCAAACAGCGACACGTAATCCTGATTTAATTCATCTTCAATCTCGGTAACCTACAAAACAGGTATAATTGTTAATAAAGTCATGAAATCATTGTAATAAAGAATAAAAGTAGAGATGAAGTTGGAAGTAAAGCCGTTTGGCTTTTAAGGCGAGGCTTCTTGGCCATGATTGATGGACTTGACTGTTGATCTCGCGATTTTAGGTTCCTGCACTCAAAGAAAAATTCTTAGTTTGGGAGGGGGAAGTTGATTCATGTTGACTCGAAGCTTGACGTTGTTGGCACTCCATTCGTCTTGTTTGTTTGGATCCTTGCGATCTCCGTTCAAACCTCGGTAGATGAACAGTAGTGAAACAATTGAAAGATTTTTTTTTTGTTTTTTTTTTGTTTTTTGTTTTTGTTCTTTTTTTGAAAAGTTAGGTATGTAAGTATATGTCCACTTCTTCAGAGTCTCTCCTGGTTCGGCACCCGGATGGTCGGTGTTTCGGTGTTGTGAGTAGTTGTAGCAACAATCTTCACTGGTGCAACAAAGTTGTAGACATGCCCCTCTCCATCTTTCCAATTGGCGCAATGGCCTCTTTCAAATTCTTGACTTCTTCGATAGTTATCATGTTCACGTTTGCGTTTTCGTGAGTGGGCGAAGGGATTGTTGTTCACATTGGGCCGAGCTCTAGTGAGTGGATTGCTCCTTCCTTAATCAAGGCTTCAATCTTATTTTTGAGCCCATAGCAATCTTCAGTGTCGTGTCCAACGACTCCAGAGTGGTAAGCACAGCGTTTGGAACCATCAAACCATTTTGGAATAGGATCGGGAATCTTCCCTCCAATAGGTTGTACCACGCCTGCCGCTTTCAGTCTTTCAAATAATTGAGCCAAAGGTTCAGCGAATCGAGTGTAATTTCAGGTATTTTTGATATTCGGGTTTGGACGGGCTTTATGTGTGGTATGTGGTCGATTTTGGTAAGTGGGAGCTTGAACAGGTTGGTATGGACGTGGGTTTTGATAGTGAGGTGCTCGGGGTTGGTAGTAATTTTCTTGGGTATTGTAGATAGGGTAAGGAGTTAGTGGAGCTTGGTAGAGTTCAGTGTAGTGGTAAGGGTAGAAGGGTTGTTGTGGATAGTTATAGTACGTAATGGCTCGATTTGGTGAGTTTAGAGAGAGCGATTGTAGGTGGTGGATTAGTGTTGGTGGGTAAAGGAATGTAAGGAGTGTGAACTTGTGATTGATTTGGTGGGTTGACGGTGGTGGATTTGCAAGGGTGATTGAAGGAAAGTTGTTGTTGGTAGATGCGTTATTTCGGGAGGAAAATATTCGGGCGGAAAATGATGCGGGTTTGGTGCGACGTTCATAGGTTCGGGAGGTGGACTTTGGAGTGTAACGGATAAGTTGGTCATGTTTTTAACCCGATTTAGTCTCTGCGTAGATCCTCGATCTCTTGAGTCAGGCGGGCGATATGTTCATCCTGTTGAATGGTAGTGCTATGTTCGGAAGTCCCAAGGGGATCACTAGAGACCACGATGTTTTCTGAATCAGTTTAAATAGACGCGGCCGGATCAGACATAGTAATTTCCTTTCCTTGAACCATCCAACTTCGTTGAGGTAACGAAGACGTCTTTGACCTTGTGAGGTAAGGATGGTCAGCCATCTCGAGTGTCAACACGAATCAACTTTTGGGAATAAAAAATAAGGAAACATAAACAATGCAAATGATATTAGTTTTGTGATCACATAAAATCAAGCAAGTTATGTAGCAAATAAGTCTCCAAATAAAGTCAAACAAGTTGTCACACAAATATATCAAACAATAACGCGTCCTAATTATGCATGTGACCTCTTTGTGCCAGAGGTAGGCCTAACGTTTGTTTGAAGGGTAAAGTGTGCCATAATACGTCATTCCATTGCTTTTGATTAATTAAACAAATTCTATTTCCCAAAATAAAGTACAAAATGTAATATTTATTACATATTAAATGAATACAACATAAAGTTTTCCTAATCTGAGTAAAGTAAATGCAATTTCCTATGTCTAACTTCCAGCTCCATTTGTGATGTCTTCGATCTTCGTCACTTGTTGTACTCCAATGCAAATCCATACCTGCCATAAAATGTTAGTTGCTCCCTCCCTCCTAAAGTTTAATTAATTAAAGCAAATAGTCAATATTTAGGCACAGTTACCCTTCAAACATGCACATAAAATATGATTTGTGTCACTTGGGGTCGTGGACCCACTTGGACGTTTGGGTAAAGTCATCTAATAGATTTAATACACCAAGGGTATTAAACCTCCTAGGTCATGAAATGTATGCCCCTAATAACGGGTGTTGGTTTAGCTCTATCTTAGGCCGACTAAGAGTTGGCTTCCTATGACACAAGGTTCCCCAAGCGGACAACTTGGGAGTGGAAAGTCCGTGGTCACAGCGATCGCACCGCCGATCGACTAAATCCACAAGATCAATCCGACTAAAAAGATTTTTTTTTTAGTAGTGCACGCCGCGAACCGCGAAACCGCTTTAAGTGTGTGAATATGTGTGAATTTTCCAGGAGTGGAGGAAAATGATACGGAATGACAGTTTTATCAAAGCAAGTAACATATAAACAGTTTATATCAAAACAGTAACATGTAAGCAGTTTATATCAAACAAACAATTAATAGCATGTAAAATCAGTTAACAATCAATAAAGCAATTAAAGTAAGCACACAAAGCCTATTACTAAGTCCGTTATGGTTAGAACCTAAGTGAGTCCCCAGCAGAGTCGCCAAGCTGTCATACCCTATTTTAACCTAGGTCAAAATAGTTTATAACATCCGGGTAATTCCGGGGTTAATTAAAGTTAAGAGTCGCCACCTAATTATTTACGGTGAATTAGGGCACCTAAGGTAATTAAAGTAATTATCTAAAGTTAATTTGTTTTAAAGTCTACGAAATCAAAATTCTGAGTAAGGGTTCAATTAACTTAAAGGGAAGGTATTAGGCATCCTTTAAGATCCGTTAAAAGACGGTTAACCGACCGGACTTAGATAAATTAAGGCTAAAAATATACATGTATAATATTTTAAATGTTTGGGAAAATAGTGGGTAAATATTGCTAAAGTTATAAATAGAAATATAAATATGCTATTTTAAAATAGGACTTCTGAGAAAAATATAATAATTTGCATGGAAGAAAGCTTTAGATGCTATTTAAAGGTAAGGCTTGTGAAAGACTTATTTGTCAATTAAAAATAAGTATTACCGCATGCTAATGTTTAAAATGTTATAGATATTTGAAGCAGCATTAGTAGTGTATATGTTGCAAATAAGATTTAACGTATGAGTAAACAAGGTTTGGCTAACCAAACGAAAACGAGGAAAGGCCAAATGATTCAAAAAGAAACTAAGAGAGCCTTAACCAAATCCATTGATAATTACCCTTTTTTTTTTTTTGCATGAAAGAGAAAGGCACTTGATTTAGCCTTCGACATTTGAATTCGAAGATAAGTTTGAAAGTAATAAAGGGTGATGATAAAGAAAATATTAACTAGGGAGGAATCCTAAATGGGTAATCAAACTTTATTCCATTATTATCACGAGATCCACAGATAGCAAATGACTTAAAGTAGACCTTAAAGATAGCACACAAGCAACACATAAGCACACCAACATGATGAAACAGATTATTTCAATGGCTTTGTGCAAGTTCCACAAAGGGAAGAAAATGGGGTAGCGACAGGTAGCGGACAGCTTGCAATGCCTCGCGAGGTGGCGTCGAGTCTTAAAGTAGACCCTTCGACTCCGGTGTGCCATGCAAGCAAAGAAAAGAAAATGAAAGGAATTAGCAAAGGGAGATTTAATTCTCAACAAACTATAGAAAGTAAAATAGATGTCATCAAACAATTAACTCCAAGTTAGTGTCCACCAATTTAACCATGCCATGACTAGTCATATTTTCACCCAATGTTAAGAATGATGACCAAACCAAAGTTAAGGAGACGCTAGAGGATACTAAAGCAGACGACTAATCAGAAAAGTACTGGCCGTGCTTCCAACAGAAAGAGTAATATACACAATAAGTTCGAAACTACAAGTATGCCACCTCATCAACAGTGCAATGAACTTCTCAAATGGACATATGAACAAACATCATAGTATTTTAATTTGATGTCCTGATCAAGATCTAGAGCAGAACCCACAGCTGTCGTCAAATACAAAATCCAATACCTGCTAACTGAGTATGATACATGATATAACCCACAGACTTCTACTCTTACAACCAAATGTCATCGAGGAACAAACATAATATCACACATGCTAACTGCCCAATAATTGACGGAAAATAGCAGACGAAAGATAAGAAAGTTCTGAGAGTTTAATAACAAACAGCGGACTACAAAAAGGGAAAAAGATGAGACTGTCTAGCGATAAAAGACTTGCAACAAGAAAGGTTCCTAGTCATCACACCGAAAATTTAAGGACAGATAGATAGCGTACAACTAGAAAATAGATTGAAAGAATGCTAATTGCTTCTCACAAAACAAAAGTTATTTTTCTATAAGATGGCATTAAGCAAGAAAATAGAATTTCAGTCGAAAGCCCCCTGAAAGGAAACATAATTTCAATCGAAAGTCACTATCAAACTCTTTAAATAGATTATAATCCCAAAAGGACATCCTAAACCAAATAAGTACGTCGTTTAAGCCTAACGCTACATTATCCTAAATTGGACTTAATCGCAAGGTAAGAAATCAAATCCACTCATCATAGACAGCTTCAAAAATGCTTAAACATGCTTCAACAACAACTTCTTCTCAAATTAAACAAAAATCATGCTTTAAGGGGATCTTGTCATTGTCATGTTCGAGCAAGAAGATAAAGGATATTTATTTCTAAAGCAGTTGAGCTACTGATCAAGTTCGAGTCTTGGTAAATTAATCTATTTAGGCTAAGCTCATATACATATAGAGTACCGCAATGTAAACAGTTCGCACTTTCTAAAATCAGAAACTGAAAAGCGGAACCAATTATCATTTCAAACTAAGGTTAACTGGATCAAACTTATACTAATTTTGAAACAAAAATGGAAGAAGAACTTCACATTCAAAAATTCTAGCAAATGGAGTTAACATGATCTGGTTTGTAGGGCTTTTATAAAAAACATATCTAAATATTAATGAACGGTAAAAACTAAGACGCGAACCTTAATGTCTATTTATCATTCGTCAACTACAGCTACTACGCGAAATAAGCAATGCAAACAAGTTTTCGAATCACGAATGGCAACAGCAAGATATCAAACATGATTTCCCTATGCTAACATATTTCAATGAAGACGATCGGATTTTACCTGTTGGGGGTGCAGTGAACAGGGTACGGTGGTCTCGGATTTATCCTCGACTCCAAAGTAAAAGCCGAATTTAAAAATAAATAATTTACCACTCCAAAATGAATATTTTCAGATGTAGTGATAGAAATATGAATACTTCAAGAGGGCTCCGAAAAATTGAAAGAACTCCCTCAGCTGAAGATTTTAAGATGTATTTATAGGGTGATTTTAGGTTTCATTTGGGCGAAATTTGTTGAAATCTAAAATTCAAAAATTGAGTCAAAGAAACCTCGCTAATCCGAACGTTGAAAGCCCTTCACGTGACTTGCTTCGAATGTTTGCCCGAAATGGACCGAATTTCGTTCCTTGTGAAGCTATTGTGGTTGAAGCGAGGAAAGGAAATCTCTCGCCATTTCAACGACGGACGTACGCGGAGTTAAGTAGATATGGGACAAATTTTGCGTGGAAATGGTGTGGGCAAAGCTGTTCAACAGCTAAAGAGACTCTGTTTTTTTGCTAAAAATGAGGGGAGAGAAGAGAGAGGGAGGAGAAGAGATTGAGGGTTGCGGCTTCCATTAGGTTTCTTTTTGTTTAGAAGATGACATGTAGATTGGGCCGGGTCGGGTAGAATGGATGGTGTAATGGGCTGGTCTGATCAATTAAAGTGTGGGCTAATAATTTGACTAAAAATTGTTGATTCTACCTCCTTTATTTAATTATTTTTGGGCTTCTAATTTAATAACAAGTACTATGATAATTAGTGATTAATCTGTAGAAAATAAAGGACTTGATAAAGTATAACTAATTTAACGAATATAGAATCCAAAAATAAAATGATGACGAATCATTTCGAAATTTGTGATAAAGTAACGCTAATGATGTTGATAGTAAAAAATAGTAAATGAAAGTAATGATATTAATAGCAATAAATAGTAGCGAAAATAAAATATTTAGATTTAATTAATTTAAAAGCCCAAGGAAGTAAATTGGAATAAAGGAGGGACAAAATTGGGTGTCAACAGTGACTACTGGAGCGGTAACCGCTGGAGCGGTAAAGTCGACCGCTATAGCGGCCGACGGGCAGTTTTCTTATTTAAAAGCCTCCAAAAATCTTTATTTCCTCCCATAACTTCTATTATATTTTCTTACCACCTTGGAGGTGACTTGAGGGGTTTATGGTCAGAATTCTCTTGGAAGTAAGTTCCCTAATCCTAATCTCTTTCATTTTCTTTTCTAAGTAAGAATCAATACTAGAAATTCCTAGAATCAAAGAGGGTTTTTATAGGTTTTCTTCCTAATGGGTTATTGGCTTTGAAATCTTGTATTGTTGGTTGGGTTAGCTTCATTAAGCATGAATTTGATGATTATAAACTATATAAGCATGTTTTTTCCATTTTTAGAGGTAAAATTCTGGGATTAAAGTTAGGGTTCTTAGACCCAAATTTGGGACTTTTCTTAATAATTGAGTATTCCTATGATTAATGTAGGGAAAAGGGTTCAAAACACACTCAAACTATGGTCAAAGTTGCCATAACACACCTGAACTTTGCGGGGATCCTATGACCCCCCTGGATTTATTTTTTGTGTATTTTGTATGCCTTTATATGGTAACCTGTATAAGCGATTGTATCTACTCTCTTTGAGCGCGTAAGATTCCATATAAAAGTGTATATAATACACAAGAATAAGTCTAGGGGGGTCATAGGACCCCCGCAAAGTTCAGGTGTGTTATGGTAACTTTGGCAAAATCTGGGCAGCAAATTACTGTTCATTTTCTTCATAGAGAACTGGACTGAAATTTGATCCTAATGCACTTCAAATCTCAACCAAACATCACCAAATTTCAGATGCGAATTCCTCTCGACGAATCGGTTCTTTTGATATATCACCCACTCGAAATGGAGCTCATTTGCGGCAACCCGAAAATTCGAGTTCGAAGCTTCAAGCTTTGTTCATGGCAGTCATGGAGTTGTTGAAGTTCTTCTTCACGTTCCAGACGTCTTCTAAGCTCGAGTTCGCTTCAAACAATCGGCAACCAAGAATTTTATTCATCAAATCCGAGTTTGAAGACCCAGATCTGAAAGCTTCAAGTCGAAACTCGACGTCCCTAATGGAGTTTTTGTTTACTAGTTCTACTATCTTAATACACTATTATTAATCATGTTTTCAATGTCGACAATGTCACAAATCCTATATAATATCGAAAAAGATCCGTTTGATTTGGTCGTTACAATGGAGTTTTTTTGGGTTTGAAATTTTGGAAAGTGGAGAAACGAAAAATACCCAATTGAAGAATAATTAAATCTTTTAAACTCAACACAAAGGAAAGCAAAAGGCACAAATTCTTGAACAGTCACAAACTCAACACAAAAGGCACAAAGCAAAAGGCACGATAATTGAAAGAAAAATTAGCTCTAACGACTGGAAAAAAATTTGGTCACTATAAGTGCACTTAAAACGACCGGATACATCTCCCTTCGTTAAGAAGTGGTCGCTAAAAATCAAATTTCCTGTAATGGAGCGCGTGCATACACTCAAACGAGTTTGGGTGACTTTGTCCATTTGAAAGCGTAGATAATACACAAAAAATAAGTCTGGAGGGGTCATAGGGCCCCCGCAAAGTTCAGGTGTGTTATGGCAACTTTAGCCATATTTTGAGTGTGTTTTGAACTCTTTTCCCATTAATGTAATGGGTTTTGACCTTTTAGTATTGAATTTGGTATTGTGGTCATAAAATTCCCGTTTTTCCCTTGGGGCTCATTTTTCCTAAATTAAGGGTTGGAATTTGACCCGAATAGAAAGTAGCCAATATGGGTACCATTATTCATGGTTTCTTACATAGAGTTCATATGTGATAGAGTTTGATTATTTGGAGACGCTTCGAAAGGCAAGGCAACGTGTGGGTTCGTGGCACCTGTTGGGCTGCCAGGTAGGTTATGGCTTCCCCTTTTGGTAGACTCCGGTTAGTTTTCCATATTCGTGTATTAGAAGGAACGGAGAATGCATGTGTAGGAATTGGAGATTTGGGATGGAATCCTAAGATGGTATTGATGTGTGATTGTGTGTTCGAGCTTGTGGCCTGTAGATTATATAGGATGGATGATGTGGCTTCATTCAAAATCGGTGGATTTTATGTGACTTGGGAGTAGCGGACGAAGCTTATTTTTGTGCCTAATGATGAACATTTCCTGTAATATGTGATTACTTCTGTTATGCCATTAAAAGTTAATCTAGTGGATAAATGGGAGGATAAAATGTACCAATGATTGTGATTGAGTCCAAATAAGTTGTGAAGAGGGATTTTGAGTGTAGGGTGAGATTTTTGTTCCTAACTTAAGGAAATTGCAAAAATGTATATCAATTGGTCGACCTATTGTGTGTGGGAGTAGCCACCCTGTTGTGTTGTGTTTGACTGTTCTATTGTGTTGGCTTGATGCCATGTGTAGTTGGTAGATATCGAATTATGTTTTGTCGTCCTGATTAGGACAGATTTGACATACCCACTATTGGTATTGTGATATAGATAAATTGTTGGCATACCCACCGTTGGTATTGTGATATTGATAAATTGTTGGCATACCTACTGTTGGTATTGTGATATGATACGTTGTTGGCGTACCCGTTGTCAATACTTGTGATATTGATATATTGTTGGCATACCATTGTTGGTATTGTGATATGGTACATTGTTGGCGTACCCCATTATTGGTACTTGTGATGTTGAACTTGATTGTTGATGATTGACATACACATTGCATGCATTCTCTCATATTCATAATGCATGGCCGATACCCGATGATGATCCGGTATCGTTGATTGAGCGAAACGGATATTTGCTAAACTCTTTTACTTGAGTGATTGTGAAAAGGCTGATGTCCGAAGATCCATTCCAGAATCATTGATTATATTAAACTAGTGTTTGACAAACTCTTTTACTTGAGTGATTGTGAGAAGGCCGATGTCCGAGGTTCAATTTCGAAATCGTTGACACATGCATTGCATACATTCTCTCATATTCATGATGCATGGCCGATACCCGGTGATGATCCGGTATCGTTGATTTAGCAAAACTGATATTTTGATAAACTCTTTACTTGAGTGACTATGAGGTGGCCGATGTCGGATGAGCTATTCCGACATCGTTGTTGCATGGCCGATTTCGATGTTATCCCAAAATTATTGTTAGTGCATGGACTCTACGGGTCCCCCAGAGCGGTGCCGGTGAGACTCCCCCTGTGAGTAATTAGCCAGGGTCCCGTCTCTCTATTGGGCAAAGATCCGAGATGGGTGGCACTTAGACTTCGTGAGTCACACTGGGTTGTGCTACCGAGACGTTGATATTTCCATTCGGAGGACATGTGTACACCTCATTTGCATGTCATGGCATTGCATTCATACATCTTGCACTGCGTTGCATTGATACATCTTGCATTGCATTGCATTGCATTGTTGGCATCCCATCGTTCATATTGTAATATTGATATATTGTTGGCATACCTACTGTTAGTATTGTTATATGATACGTTGTTGGCGTAACCGTTGCCGGTACTTGTGATATTGATATATTGTTGGCATACCATTGTTGGTATTATGATATGGTACATTGTTGGCGTACCCCATTGTTGGTACTTATAATGTTGAACTTGATTGTTGATGATTAACATATGCATTGCACGCATTCTCTCATATTCATGATGCATGGCCGATACTCGGTGATGATCCGGTATCGTTGATTGAGCGGAACTAGTATTTTCTAAACTCTTTTACTTTAGTTATTATGAAAAGGCCGATGTCCGAAGATCCATTCCGAAATCGTTAATTATATGAAATTGGTGTTTGACAAACTCTTTTACTTGAGTGATTGTGAGAAGGCCGATGTCCGAGGTTCAATTTTGGAATCGTTGACATATGCATTGCATACATTCTCTCATATTCAATATTCATGGCCGATACCCGGTGATTATCCGGTATCGTTGATTGAGCGAAACTGATATTTTGATAAACTCTTTACTTGAGTGACTGTAAGGTGGCCGATGTCGGATAAGCTATTCCGGCATCATTGTTGCATGGCCGATTCCGATGTTATCCCAGAATCATTGTTAGTGCATGGACTCCACGGGTCCCCCAGAGCGGTCTTTGGTGAGACTCCCCTGTGAGTAATTAGCCAAGGTACCGTCTGTCTATTGGGCAAAGATCCGGGAGGGGAGGCACTTAGACTTCGCGAGTCATACTGGGTTGTGCTACTGAGGCGTCGATATTTCCGTTCGGAGTACATGTGTATACCTCATTTGCATTTCATGGCATTGCATTGATACATCTTGCATTGCATTGCATTGTTAGCATCCCATCGTTCGTATTGTAATATTGATATATTGTTGGCATACCCACTATTGGTATTGTGATATGATACGTTGTTGGAGTACCCGTTGCCGGTACTTGTGCTATTGATATATTGTTGGCATACTATTGTTGGTATTGTGATATGGTACATTATTGGCGTACCCCATTATTGGTACTTATAATGTTGAACTTGATTGTTGATGATTGACATATGCATTGCACGCATTCTCTCCTATTCATGATGCATGGCCGATACCCGGTGATGATCCGGTATCGTTCATTGAGCGAAACTAATATTTGCTAAACTCTTTTACTTGAGTGATTACGAAAAGGCCGATGTTCGAAGATCCATTCCGAAATAGTTGATTATATGAAATTGGTGTTTGACAAACTCTTTTACTTGAGTGATTGTGAGAAGGCCGATGTCCGAGGTTCAATTCCGGAATCGTTGACATATGTATTGCATACATTCTCTCATATTCATGATGCATGGCCGATACCCGGTGATGATCCGGTATCGTTGATTGAGCGAAAATGATATTTTGATAAACTCTTTACTTGAGTGACTGTGAGGTGGCCGATGTCGAACGAATTATTCCGGCATCGTTGTTGCATGGCCGTTTCTGATGTTATCTGTCACGACCCAACCGGAGGGCCGCGACGGGCACCCGGTGCTAACCCACCCGGGCACCTCTTAACATACTTTCACATCACATCTAGGTGAGCCACATAGCTAAATCATGCTTTCATTCATCATTCATAATAATCCCATTGGACGACAATTCATTTATATCAACGTTAACAACTATGCCCAATTAAATGTACATAAGCCGACGAGGCTAGCAAAATAATAACCCCAAAATATAGGCTGACAAGGCCAAACATATCTAACCATATACACATGTCTACGAGCCTCTAAGAAGAATATGTCATATCATATAGGCGGGACAGGACCCCGCCGTGCCCATAAATATGTACACAAAAGAATCTATACCGAAAGCTGCAGCTTCGAATGAACTGGAGCTCCGCTATGTAGTCCCTGAGAAATATGGCTATGGATCGAGTCTGTCTCCCTGGCCACCTGCGGGCATGACGCAGCGTCCACAAACAAAAGGACGTCAGTACGAAGAATGTATTGAGTATGTAAAGCATGATCAATATTATTATGAAAGCACATTAGATAACATATGAAATAACATAGGATGAGAGATAACAGTATTATCATCATAGCACTTACTTTCTTTCCATAGGGACATTCCATTTCTATTGCGTATCCGTGTACATACATCCATATCCGTACTCATTTACCTTTCGTATCTATTTTCGTATTCATATTCATATTTCCATTCATACTCATGTTCATATCATATGCATTGCATATACATAGCCTTTACTTAACATTTACATATACTTAGCATATTCGTGCTTATATTGATGTCATGTACATAGTATTTATATAGCATACCCGACCACGAAGGTTCGGTGTTTCACATACCTGGACCTACCAAGGCTCAGTGTCATACATACACTGCCCTACCAAGGCTCGGTGTTATCCGTAC
Organism: Lycium ferocissimum; assembly: GCF_029784015.1. Lineage (NCBI taxonomy): Eukaryota > Viridiplantae > Streptophyta > Magnoliopsida > Solanales > Solanaceae > Lycium > Lycium ferocissimum. The sequence continues at coordinate 49,424,101 of NC_081346.1, forward strand.
CCAACCGTAGTGATGTGCGCGCATATATATATATATATATATATATATATATATATATATATATATATATATATATATATATATATATACATATCCATACATTCTACCCGGCCACATAAGCTCGGGGTTTCATAGTAGCCACACATGGGCACATATACATATAAACTCATAAGCATCTTCAACAGCATTACTATCGTCGTTCATAAAATCTATCCTTAAGGGATTACTCGTCGCATAACAAACTTAGTACAATCGTATCATATCGAGAATCATAAGCTTAGTAGCTTTTAGAGATAGGATCATTGGAGAATATCGTAGGCTCATAGAAGGATAGATAATTGGCCAAAGAACCATGCCTTATGAAAGAAGGGTTAGCCTTACATACCTTTCTGTTCAACTAGTCTATCACTTGTACGTTCTTCTTCAATGCTCACATTCTACCTTCATTAGAGAATTCGTATCGACGTTAGCTAGACAATTATAAGAACGTGCTTGCTAAGGTTAGAGAAAATTGGGTAGCATTTCCTTTGTTTATACGACTTCCTCCATATTCCATATCAACTCCCAAACATTTATAACAACCATCACAATATCATAAACAACAATCATCATTCAATTGCGTTATCCACATTTTATAATTTCACATATCCATTTTCATGATTCGTTCCAACTACTACTCATCAATGACACTATTCCCACACTTATGACGCATTTTCTATATTCTACTACAATCCAAGTGTTTCAACTTTTCAATACTTCAAATAACATGAAAAGATCATGAAACTTACCTTAGATAGTGTAGGAACAAGCCTTGAGTGGAGGTACTCTTCTTACACCAAAACCTAGTTCACTTCTCTTGGGATTTCTTGACTTAGATGGCTTTAATGTGTTTCACACTCTTGATTTATGTTGGTTTGATGAAGTTGATCATCAATTTCCTTTGGATTCTTGTGGATGAAGTGTGGAGAATATTCTAGAGGGTTCTTGACTTGTGGAGTGAAAATGAGATGAATTAAAATTAAAGAGGGGTCCTTATATCAACGTTTAAGTCCAGTCCCGACCAGAACATACGGACCAACATACGGTCCGTATATTTTTCACTGGCCGTATGTCTGGACCGTATGTTTGGTCCAGTGAGGTGTGCCATTCTGGGCTGAACCTATGGCTGAACATACGTTCCGTGTATTTTATACGGCCGTATGTCCTGCCGTATAATGTCCAGCTATCCGAGACTTGTTCTCGTCGACTCGTTTGATCTCTGATCCTTATGAAACCTTCTTAACACTTGTTTAACACCTCAATACCAATCTAAGGGACGTTATAACTCTTCCTCAAAGCATTATTAAAACATCATTAACTCGATACACGTAAATCTTGCTCGACACACAACATATGACTTGCTTTCCTTAACAACTTTCTTTCCTTGCCTTAAATGTCTTTGGAATCTCGTTTAGGGTCATCAAATGCCATTTCTTACTTATCAAAACATCGTATACGTCATGCCCTTCATTAGTCTATTCACTGTACGCTAACGAGAATTTTTTCAAGGTGTAACATTCTTCCCCCCTTAAGAACATTCGTCCTCGAATGTTAAGCACTCGGGAATTCTACGAAAATTTTGCCAGAGTTTCCCCTATAATGTGGCACTACCATCCTGTCATAACAACCCATAATAACAATGCCTCACAGGGCCACAACATAATAGCAATAGAATTTGGCCACACACGACCTAAATGCATAAAAAAAGGAAAACATACATACCTTACGATCTTGATGTATCATCTTGGCCCTCGTCCGGGGACTGAAATAAGTGCGGATACTTGGATTTCATAATTTCTTCCGCTTCCCATGTCATCTCTTCTCGGTTATTGTTTCTCCACAAAACCTTAACTGAGGCCACTTCTTTGTTTCTAAGCCTCCGTACTTGCCTATCTAGTATGGCAATGGGTATTTCTTCATAAGTTAACTTTTCTGTCACTTGAACATCATTTGCTGGGACGATCCATGTAGGATCTCCAACACATTTACGAAGCATCGAGACATGAAAAACTGGATGGACTGACTCCAAATCAGGAGGTAGGTCTAATTCGTAAGCCACTTGGCCTACTCTGCGCACAATCTCATAAGGCCCAATGTACCGGGGACTTAGCTTCCCCTTTTTGCCTAATCTCATAACACCCTTCATTGGCGACACTTTCAAGAATACCCTATCTTTTACTTGGAACTCTAAGTCCTTTCAGCGATTATCCGCATAGGACTTTTGACGACTTTGGGCTGCTAACAACCGATCTTGTATGAGCTTAGCTTTCTCTATGGCTTGTTGGACCAAGTCTGGCCCTATCAATTTAGCCTCTCCTGTTTCAAACCACCCAATTGGGGATCTACACTTTCGCCCATATAATGCTTCATACGGTGCCATTTGGATGCTAGAATGATAACTATTATAGTATGCAAACTCAATGAGTGGCAAATGATCATCCCAATTTCCTCCAAAATCTAACATACATGCTCGTAACATATCCTCAAAAGTCTGAATGGTACGTTCAGCTTGTCCATCAGTCTGTGGATGCAATGCCGTGCTAAGGCTCACGTGAGTCCCCAAACCCTCTTGGAAGGACTTCCAGAAATTAGCCGTAAACTGAGTTCCTCTGTCTGAGATAATAGATACTGGAACACCATGAAGTCGCACTATCTCTTTAACATAGAGCTTTGCATAATCTTGCTACATAAGTCGATCTGACTGGTAAGAAATGAGCTGACTTAGCGAGTCTATCCACAATCACCCATATGGAATCATACTTACGTCGAGAACGGGGTAAGCCTGTAATAAAGTCCATGTTAATTACTTCCCACTTCCAAGTTGGGATTTCTATAGCTTGCAACAATCCGCCCGGCTTTTGGTGCTCGATTTTCACTTGTTGACAATTGGGACATTGAGCTACAAATTCCACTGTATCTTTCTTCATCCCATTCCACCAATATATAGACTTAAGATCATGATACATTTTTGTTGCTCCGGGGTGGATAGAATAACGGAAACAATGGGCTTCTTTCAATATTTGGTGGCGTAACCCTGCCACATTAGGAACACATAATCTGCCTCGACATCGGAGAACTCCGTCTCCTATAATCTCGAATGATGACTCCTTTTTCTGAGGGAGTGTATCTCTATAATGCACCAGCATGGGATCCTTGTATTGTCGCTCTTTCACTTCCACTACTAGCGACGAAGCTGCTGGATTCTGGATGGTAGTTCCCCTGCTACCTGAGTCCACTACTCGGACTCCTAGACTAGCTAACTGTTGGAGCTCACGAGCCATTTCTCTTTTCTCTGGTTGTACATCACACAAACTTTCTATAGATCTCGGCCTAGTATCGCCCACAACATTTGCCTTTCCGGGGTGATATAGAATATCAACATCATAATCTTTTAGCAACTCCAACCATCGTCGTTGCAGCAAATTCAACTCTTTCTGTCTGAATATATACTGAAGGCTCTTATGATCTGTGTAAATATCCACATGGACACCATACAAGTAATGTCTCCACATTTTTAATACATGAATCACTGCAGCCAATTCAAGGTCATGGGTTGGATAATTCTTTTAATGTTTTCGCAATTGCCTTGAAGCATATGCAATTACCTTACCATGTTGCATCAATACAATGCCTAGCCCAACGCCTGAAACATCGCAATAAACAACATAACCTTCCAATCCCTCTGGAAGTGTCAGGACTGGTGCAGAAGTCAATCTATCCTTTAGCTCTTGGAAACTACATTCACAAGCATCTGTCCATTGAAACTTTGCTAATTTCTGGGTCAGCTTTGTGAGTGGTGCAGAAATAGAAGAGAAACTTTCAACAAATCTCCGAATAATAACTGCTAAACCCGGGAAGCTACGAACCTCCGTAGAGAGCATGGGCCTTGGCCAAGTCTTCACGGCCTCAATCTTTTGGCTATCTACCCAAATACCATCGGCTGAGACAATATGCCCCAGAAATGTCACTGAGTTCAACCAGAACTCACACTTTTGCAAACAACTCTCGAGTTTGAAGAACTCTAAGGACAGTACGCAAATGAACCGCATGTTCTGCCTCGGATCTATAATATACCAAGATGCCGTCGATGAATACAATCACAAACAAATCTAGGAAGGGCCTGAACACATCGTTCATCAAATCCATAAACACTGCCGATGCATTAGTTAGCCCAAATGAAATCACCCGGAACTCAAAATGGCCATATCTTGTTCTGAAGGCTGTCTTAGGGATATCTTTTTCCCTAACTCTCACTTGATGATACTCGGATCTCAAATCTATCTTTGAAAACCATTTAGCACCTTGTAATTGATCAAATAAGTCATCAATCCTCGGAAGAGGATATCTATTCTTAATTGTCACCTTATTCAATTGTCGGTAATCAATGCACATTCTCAAGGAGTCGTCTTTCTTTCGGACAAACAATACGGGTGCTTCCCACGGGGATGAACTAGGCCTAATAAAGCCTTTCTCAAGCAAGTCTTTGAATTGTTCCTTCAATTCTTTCAATTCTGTGGGAGCCATTCTATAAGGAGGAATAGATATGGGCTTGGTGTTTGGCAATACATCAATAGCAAAATCAATTTTCGGCTCGGGAGGAAGGCTTGGGAGCTCTTCCGGGAACACATCCGGAAATTCATTCACTACGGAATCGATCGGGAGAGTTAGCGGTTAGAAAAACTTTCACATCTTGAACCCGCACTAGATGATAAATGCAACCTTTTGTGATCATTTTCCTTATCTTTAGATAGAAAATAAACCTACCCTTTGGCGACGCCGTATTTCCTTTCCATTCTAAAACTGGCTCTCCCGGAAATTGGAAGCGAACCCTTTTCATTCTACAATCAACATTGGCATAGCAAGAAGCCAACCAATCCATGCCCATAATAACATCAAAATTCACCATTTTTAACTCATGCAAGTCAATTATAGTACGACGATCGCAAATCACAATTACACAATTTCTATATACCCGGCTAGCTATTACCGATTCACTAACGAGTGTGGACACTTCAAAAGGTTCGATCGACTCCGGTATGACTCTAAACTGACACGCAATATATGGAGTAACATATGATAATGTGGAGCCCGGATCTATCAAAGCATATACATCATGAGAAAATACCGATAATATACCTGTGACAACATCAGGAGAAGACTCAAGATCTTGGCGTCCAGCCAAAGCATAAATACGGTGCTGAGGACCGCTAAAACTGGGGACTCTCCCTCTGCCTCTAGCGTGGCCGACTGGCATATATGAACCTAGCCCGATAGAGCGTATAGAAGATGAAGATCCGGCTGCCGACCCTGAAGGCTGGGTCCTACCTCTACCACCAGCTGAGGGGAAATCACGCATAATATGGCCTGGTTGACCACACGAGTAACAAACCTCTGAACCCAATCTGCACTGACCCCAATGTAACTTCCTACACTGGGAACATCGTGGTATGGGTGGCCTCGCCTGAATCGAATCACCTCTGAACTGAGATCCCTAAAACCTCTGGCTCGGCCTGGGATGAGTAGATCTATCAAACCTCTGGCCTGAAAACCGTGAAGGTGCACTAATCATAGAATGGCCTGAATGCCTTGAAAACTGCTGTCTGTGCCCACCTCTGTACTCACTCGTCAGACCTGAAGATCTATCCCTCTTGTTATGCCCTCTCTCGTGCTCACGCTCACTTCTTTGTTGTTGTAGACTTTCTTCCAAATTCTGAGCATGGGCCTGAATACGTGAGATATCCATGTTGTCCTGAAGGGATGCGGTCAAGCACCTATCCATCAAGTGTGTCCCTAGGCCTTTTACAAACCGGTGTACTCGGTTACCCATATCCGCTACCATGGCCGAAGCATACCTAGCCAAAGAGTTGAAGCGGAGACTATACTCTAGAGCACTCATGCTTCCTTGCCTCAAATTTAAGAACTTGTCGGCTCTAGCTCGCCGAACTTCCGGAGGCAAATAATGTCAGAGAAAAGCATCTACAAATTCTTGCCATACCGAAGGAGGTGCATTGGCTCCCCGTGAAGCCATCCAAACCGTGTACCAATGAACCGCGACATCTCTCAATCTATAGGACGCTAACTCCACCGATTCGATATCCGAAGCATGTATCAACCTAAGCGTCCTCAACATACCATCGATGAAATTTTGAGGGTCCTCATCCGGCTTTAATCCAAAGAATTTCGGAGGGTTCAAACTAATAAAATCACGGGCCCTTGCACTAACAACCTTATCACCTTGGCCTGAACTTTGCCGCTGAGTCTGGGCAGCAACCAATTGAGTAAGTAAATGAATGGCCTCTTTCACATCTTGGCTTGAAGCATCCAGTGGAGGAATCAGAGGTGCTGGAGCTGGGGCTGAGGCTCCCTCACGCTCCTCTAAAATAGGTATTGAACGGGAGGACTGAGATTGAGCCGTACTCTGGGACTCACTTTCCTCTACTACCGGTGGCGGTGCTCTTTCAGCCCGCTTTTCTGCCACCGTGTTGCCCTTTGGGTCGTAGCCTTTCTTTACGTGCATTTCGAAATACATAACACACGATTAAGGAGCAAGAAGTTCTTATATCATAGCTCTATCGCATGATTCTTATGAAGAAAGAAGGTCATTCATTCCTAAAATGCCCACAGCTTCTTGTTTATAACTGTGGCGCGCAACACACCCATAACCAAGACTCCACTAGACACGGCTCGTAGACACACCCTAGGACTAAACTGCTCTGATACTACTTTTGTCACGACCCAACCGGAGGGCCGCAACGGGCACCCGGTGCTAACCCACCCGGGCACCTCTTAACATACTTTCACATCACATCTAGGTGAGCCACATAGCTAAATCATGCTTTCATTCATCATTCATATTAATCCCATCGACGACAATTCATTTATATCAACGTTAACAACTATGCCCAATTAAATGTACATAAGCTGACGAGGCTAGCAAAATAATAACCCCAAAATATAGGCCGACAAGGCCAAACATATCTAACCATATACACATGTCTACAAGCCTCTAAGAAGAATATGTCATATCATATTGGCGGGACAGGACCCCGCCGTGCCTATAAATATGTACACAAAAGAATCTATACCGAAAGCTGCAGCTCCTAATGAAATGGAGCTCCACTATGTAGTCCCTGAGAAATATAGCTATGGATCGAGTCTGTCTCCCTGGCCACCTGCGAGCATGACGCAGCGTCCACAAACAAAAGGACGTCAGTACGAAGAATGTACTGAGTATGTGAAGCATGATCAATATCATTATGAAAGCACATTAGATAACATATGAAATAACATAGGATGGGAGATAACAGTATCATCATCATAGCACTTACTTGCTTTCCATAGGGACATTCCATTTCTATTGTGTATCCGTGTACATACATCCATATCCGTACTCATTTACTTTTCGTATCCATTTTCGTATTCGTATTCGTATTCATATTTCCATTCATACTCATGTTCATATCATATACATTGCATATACATAGCCTTTACTTAACATTTACATATACTTAGCATATTCGTGCTCATATTGATGTCATATACATAGCATTTATATAGCATACACGACCACGAAGGTTCGGTGTTTCACATGCCTGGCCCTACCAAGGCTCAGTGTCATACATACCTGGCCCTACCAAGGCTCAGTATTATCCGTATCCAACTGCAGTGGTGTGCGCGCATTACATATATATATATATGTAAGCTCGGGGTTTCATAGTAGCCACACATAGGCACATATACATATAAACTCATAAGCATCTTCAGCAGCATTACTATCGTCGTTCATAAAATCTATCCTTAAGGGATTACTCGTCGCATAACGAACTTAGTACAATCATATCATATCGAGAATCATAAGCTTAGTTGCTTTTAGAGATAGGATTATTGGAGAATATCGTAGGCTCATAGAAGGATAGATAATTGGCCAAAGAACCATGCCTTATGAAAGAAGGGTTAGCCTTACATACCTTTCTGTTCAACTATTCTATCACTTGTATGTTCTTCTTCAATGCTCACGTTCTACCTTCATTAGAGAATTCGTATCGACGTTAGCTAGACAATTATAAGAACGTGCTTGCTAAGGTTAGAGAAAATTAGGCAGCATTTCCTTTGTTTATACGACTTCCTCCATATTCCATATCAACTCCCAAACATTTATAACAACCATCACAATATCATAAATAACAACCATCATTCAATTGCATTATCCACATTTCATAATTTCACTTCAATTCCTCCATAATCATGACCATAGTTCATTATCGCGTTCTTTCACATACAACTCTTATTCCATGTTCTAAATGTCATTCATAACCTACTTACAATCACAACATATCCATTTTCATGATTCATTCAAACTACTACTCATCAATGACACTATTCCCACACTTATGACCCATTTTCTATATTCTACTACAATCCAAGTGTTTCAACTTTTCAATACTTCAAATAACATGAAAAGATCATGAAACTTACCTTAGATAGTGTAGGAACAAGCCTTGTGTGGAGGTACTCTTCTTACACCAAAACCCTAGTTCACTTCTCTTGGGATTTCTTGACTTAGATGGCTTTAATGTGTTTCACACTCTTGATTTATGTTGGTTTGATGAAGTTGATCATCAATTTCCTTTGGATTCTTGTGGATGAAGTGTGGAGAATATTCTAGAGGGTTCTTGACTTGTGGAGTGAAAATGAAATGAATTAAAATGAAAGAGGGGTCCTTATATCAACATTTAAGTCCAGTCCCAACCAGAACATACGAACCAACATACGGTCCGTATATTTTTCTTCGTCGTATGTCTGGACCGTATGTTTGGTCCAGTGAGGTGTGCCATTCTGGGCTGAACCTACGACTGGACATACGGTCCGTGTATTTTATACGGCCAGTATGTCTGGCCGTATAATGTCCAGCTACTGGCCGTATAATGTCCAGCTACCGGAGACATATTCTCGTCGACTCGTTTGATCTCCGATCCTTATGAAACCTTCTTAACACTTGTTTAACACCTCAATACCAATCTAAGGGACGTTATAACTCTTCCTCAAAGCATCATTAACTCGATACTCGTAAATCTTGCTCGACACACAACATATGACTTGTTTTCCTTACCTTAAATGTCTTTGGAATCTCGTTTAGGGTCATCAAATGCCATTTCTTACTTATCAAAACATCGTATACATTATGCCCTTCGTTAGTCTATTCACTGTACGCTAACGGAAAATTTGTTAAGGTGTAACATTATTCCGGAATCGTTGTTAGTGAATGGACTCCACGGGTCCCCCATAGCGGTGCGATGAGACTCCCCTATGAGATTAGCCAGCATCCCATCTGTCTGTTGGGCAATGATTCGGGTCAGGTGGCACTTAGACTTCGCGAGTCACACTGGTTTGTGCTATCGAGACGTCGATATTTCTGTCTGGAGTACATGTGTACACCTCATTTGCATGGCATGGCATTGCATTCATACATCTTGCGTTGCATTGATACATCTTGCATTACACTGCATTATGGCCATTTTGAGATGATTTGGTGTTTACTTGTGATGAATGGATTTGGATTGATTTATTCAGAATTGGCACATTTTGGATTAGATGCTTTACTTAGGCAATGACATGTACTTGGATCTGGATTTATTGATCGAACTTGTGGAGGTATCCCGCAGACCGTCGGCAAGATCAATTATATGTTTGGTCTCTATGTGATGTAGGATGACGGGTCTCTTAATAATGAGTTGACTACTAGACTGAGACGATCGATTTAATGATATGTCAGTTCCGATATTGTTGTGAGCTTGACTGGTGAATTATTAGAGTGAATTTAATGCTTAAGGATATTGATATATAGTGTGTGGTAGATAGACGTATGACTTTCTTGGGTTGTTATCCTGTTTACCTATGAATTCTTTTACTGATATGTGTTACTAACCATTATCGGCCTATGATACTTACTCGGTACGCTTGGTTGGTACTGATATTGCACTTGCTACACCCTTTTTCGAGTGTAGATTGTTTCAGGTGATTGATCGAAGCATATGTGGAAATACGCGGTGCCTATCCGGAAGGCCTCCTCCCATTTCATTTCGGGATGGAGGTTGAGTTTTAGAATGTAGTGGTAAACTGAAGTTATTAGTCGCTCTTGTACTAGTCTAGACCAGGTCATGGGAAGATGGATTGAGTCTGTAATCATGTATTTGTTCTAATCATATGAACACTTGAGTTTATTACATAAATATTATGATATTCTGCTGTTATTTCTAAATATCTATTAGTTTAAATGAATCGTCCTTATTTAATTGATGTGTATTCAATGAGAGGGTTCGCCTACCGAGGTGAGAAAGGTAGGTGCCCGTGCGATCCCGAATTGGGTCGTAACAAATACCTTTATGAGGGCTTACCTATGAGGTGGGGAACTAACCAGTATGGCTAGTATTGATATCTGCACCAGCGTTTTCTTCAGATGTTCAACGATTCAATAATCTTTTGGTTGCATACGTCGCCAGAAGTTTCGGCCTTTCCTTCAATTATAGCTCTTTGTGGGGCGCTCTTCTTTCTTGTGGCATTTTGAGCCAATTATTTAGGGGTATAGTATCTCCCTGAATGGGTCATGCCTTGGGCTATGACCGCCTGCACAACGGCGGTTTCCTTAGGCGCGACCACTGCTTGTTGTTCCACCCGCGCTTTTACTGGTTCCGGGACTAAGGTTTTGAATAAAGCTTTGGGTACCTTTGGCATTAGGGGAAAAACCTCTGGACTCTCCTGGAGTATGAGGGACGCCATAATTTGTTTGATGGATTTGACTGTCCTTGGGACCAATGCCCTGCAAATTTCCCAATCTTCCTCCCTCTCAATCATATGAACCCCATTGTTTCCATGATCTGGCAATGGATTCGTGTTTACATTGGGTGCTGCTGTTTCTAAGCGTATATCCCCCTTGTCAATCAAATCTTGGATCTTATGCTTGAGATTTATGCAATCCTCATTAGTATGCCTATTGCCTCCTGAGTGGTTGGCTCAATTCTGATCGGATCTGTAGAATATGTTCCCTAGCTATGCTGGCTTTAGGGGAGCTTTCTAGATTAAGCCTGCGGTGTATAATCTTTCAAATAGTTGAGCCCTTGGCTCAAGCGGTGTTGTGAATTCTCGCACTGGCTTTCTTTCGAAAGCAGGAAGTGGTGTATTATAGGTTGGTGGTGGTGGTTAGTTTTGGTAGTTCAGAGGTGGATGGGTTTGTAGTGGTTTGTTCTGCGGAGGGTGGTAAGCATGGGTTGTTGTTTGATAGTTTTTGTGGGGTGGCTGATAGGTTTGTTGCGGTGCTAGCAGGGAAGTGGGTACTCGGGCATTTGGTAGAGCCATATGGGCAGGCACAGTGGTAGTGAAACTTGGTTGTGTGTAGAATATAGGCGCGGGACTATAAGGAGGGGTTGAATAGTTGATGGGTGGTGGTGTTTGGTAAGAAGACTGTTGACTCTTCCTGTCTTTTGAGGTTTGGTTTAGGGTGTGAGAAATGTTTGCCACATCCTCCTTTCTTTGGCAGAAAATTCCTGTGGTGGATTGGTCGGGCGCCTTGTTGAACATGCTGACAAGTTTTCCAAACATGAGGCCATCCTCTATGGCCTCTCCCATTTTTACCAGTTCAGTGAATGGCCTCCCGGCCATGGGCAACATTCTATCGTAGAAGTCCGGTTCTTGAAACCGGATGAATACAAAAACTAGCTCCCCATCACTCATGGGTGGTTGCACCCGAGGCTGCTTCAGCCCTCCAGCGGCTAGCAAATTCCCTATAATTTTCAGTCGACTTCTAATTTATTTTCTCCAAATAATATCGGTCTGGCACCATCTCGACATTAAATTAAAATCTCTCTATGAAGCTTTCTGCCATATCTTGGGTGGCGATCTACTCTGCGGCTTTGCCAGTCAAGCTTCCACTGAACAATCTCATAATCAGGGGTTTATTGTTCTTAACCCCGACCAACTGGTCGCAATAAGAACTTAGATGCATCTTTGGATTTCCTGTTCAATTGAACATCTCGAACTTTGGGATCGTGAATCCCTCCGGTAAGTCCAAATTCGGGTGCTTGTACAAGTTGTCGTACCTTAACCCCGAGGATTTCCTCGTAGCTCTATTGGATCTTGCCAGAAGTTCCTCAATCTTTTTCTCCATGCCCTTTTCGGGTCGATCGTGTTCAGCCCTCCAAGCCTTCTCAATTTTTTCGTAATGATCTAGTTCTTTGTATCCTGGAGAGGACTTAATTGGAATGCTTGAGGGATAAAAGGACACTGTCTGGTGAGTAGGGTGATTGAGTGGCATTGAAGAGGTTTTCCTAGTCGGTAAGACCACAGCGCGTGGTCGCACTGCAGGGTTGATGAACACCGGCTGAGGGGCCTGGTATGAGGGTACCGAATGAGTAGTTCCCAGGGCCTGAGTATGTTTCGTCGGCGGTGGGGTATAGTAAGAAGGGCCAGCTTGATGTGGGTTTATTTGATTTAGTGGTGGTGGAACGGTTCCTAGTGGGTACACAGGGAAGTGCTCGGGCATTGGCAAGCTTAGGGAAGGAAAAGGGGGTGGAGGCCACCTTTCCTCAGTGGAGGTACTTTTGCTAGTAGCTGCAGCTTCAACCCTAGCAAGCTTTTCCTGAAGAGCTGTAACAGCGGTTAACATCATCGTGACCACGTCCTCCTGAGGCACTGCCTCTTGTGTGTCACGAACAATCTCTTCACGGAGGACGAGCTCATTTCTGTCATCGTTCAGCATACTAGTCATTTTTTTAATTCCTTTGTTGTTATTTGAGAGGGATGTTAATGCTGCTTTCGATCTCGTGAAGTATGCCAGATTGTGGTGTTTACGCTAATCAGCCCTTTTTCTATAAGATAAGAATAATTCCAAAGGTAGACAAAGTTAGTTAGCTGATATGAAATAAATAAAGCAAAATATCACACAATTGATGTTAAAAAAAAGAGACATAGCACATAGAGTCGCATATTAAAGGTAGAATACTGATTAATCCTTTGTTCCAGGGTTTGGGTATTGTGGGCTTTTCGTTCAAGTGGATCTTGGTCTTAATGGCTTTGAGGCTGATTTACCCTCCCAAACCTTCTCTTTTCTTTCATAAAGAAAAATAAAAGAAGAGAAAAAGAAAAAAAAGGGGAGGAAAAAATTAAAATTTATATTATGTAGGGGCCGAGTCTTATGTAGACCGCCTACGTATCCCACCAGGGGAAATCAGGCCCTATCGTAGTTCGTTTACAAAGAAGGATATACATTTTTCCTAAATATCATTCCAAACTATCCAAAGACATCCCCATCCAGGCTTGACAAGGGCTTCTCGCGTATCCCTCCATAGGGATGTCAGGTCAGTGCGGTTCCTTACATATTTATGGGGAGGGGGCAACTTTATAAAAGTGGGGACACCTACATCTACCAAAAACATAGCCCGACGAGTCGCTGTCCTTACGAACTCGCTCTCTCATGCTTCATCTGTCTTCTTCTCACCATTGTGGTGGCAGGAGAACCAAGATTTCCCCCGTTCGAACCATATGCTTGAGCTCGAGCTTGAAGGCATGGAATTCCTTGATATTGTGCCCCATAGCTCCACTATGTAATAGATAAATTTTGTTTTTGTCAAGCCCCACTGGCAGGGGCTCGTGGACAGGCTCCACGGGTCTGATTTTTCTCAAAGTGGCCAACGTTGAGAAAATGCCGGCATATGTCTCCTTAAAGACTGTGAAATCATATCGCCACATCTGGGTTTTGGCGATGACCCCTTCTCCTGGGACGACAGGGCCACGGACCAAAAGGGTATACGGGCCCCATAGGGTTCCAATGATCATATCGTCTATCATGCTGACGATTCTCTTTCTCAGCCCTAAGCATTTATCCAAATTGTGCCCTGCCTGGTTGTGGTAAAAAAGGCACATTTTGTAGGCATAGACCGACACGGGGGTTGGCAGCTGGATTCGGGAGGAGCAGATATTTTTTTGAATCTCTTGTAGATGTTCCTCCATCTATTGAACCTTAAGACGCAGCATCTTGGCAATCTCTGCGAGGGTGAACGTGTTTTGGTGTCCTTGGTTCTCCATTTTTGGCAAATCAAACTTTCGTGGAGGTAAACTTAGGTAAGTCTCAAGTTAATTGGTTTTGGGTATGTAAACTAGAACATTAGATCAATCGAATTTCGGCTTTAATATACGATATCAAATAAACACATGAAGCGTAGAAATTAGTCACGCAATTTATAAACCGTTATACTACTCGCTTTCTAGGGCTTTAAGGCGAGGTCATCCTAATCGTATGAAATATGCAAGTGTAGTTTGCAAGAATGAACCATTGCCCCGAAAAATCATCATATTAATAATAGTATCTTCCCCGAAGGGATTACAGAGGTGATAAAGCCGACATAGGGCTATAATAAAAATAAAAGCAAAATCAATGGCGTTCTCCCCCAGCAGCTGATGTGGATGCTTGACTTGTCCTAACCTTCTTGACCCTTCGAAGGGTGGTCTGAATGTAAAGGCGCGTTTGATATAGCTCTATTCCGACTATCACGGGATCCGATTCACCCATAATCTTAGCCAGATGCTCGTCCGTGCTTTCCAAACATTCTTTCAGACGACCATCCCCTTGTGCTTCGTGATGGAGTGCGGGCCTTGCTGTAGGTGTGCTGGCCAAATGGCTTTGCAGCCAGTCATGATAGTTTGGGTCGCATCCCGCCTCGAACCTATCTGTGCCTTGTGTGTCTTGTCTCCATTTCACACGGCCATTCCATTCCCTGAGTATTATCCCTGCATTCTTGATCTTTTTCTCCGTGTGCTCAATGTTGAATGGCTCGGGATTCCCCACTTAGGGTACTATTTGCCTTCTTCCAAACTGCCTCAGTACCTGAGATGGATAGTAAGGGCGGATCCGTCTGAACCTCGATATTAGAACGAACGGCAATTTTTATCCCACACCACTAAGGTTTCAGATAGTAACTCAGGAAACATCCACTGAATTCGATCTTTGGTCAAGGTAGCGAAGAACTTGGCCCACTCACTTTTAGACACAATCTCGAGATTTGGACAGTAGTCCACGAGACGGTCTATCCTGTTATGTCGGCTCAAGCCTTGAACCTCTTGAGCCATGTTAAGGTGTTTGATAATCCACCGTTGCAGCAACATACTACATCCTTGGAAATATCGGAAATGATTATGGCATTTGTCCAGGGCCTTGAAAATGTAGGCCAAGATAATGAGGGCCAGGTCAAAATACCTAGTTTCCTCACCCTTGGTTATGCCGTTGAAACGGGCTTGAGCTAAATAGTTCACTCGGGTGTCTATAGCCAACAAATCATCTTTGGGGAACACCATAGAGCCCAGTAAAGTAATGGCAAATGCCAAGGGTCTGATGGTCTCCCATTTTTCTCTACTCTTGAATTCCCTTTGATATGAGGCATATCCGCTAACATCCCCGAATCTTCAATATAGGTCTCTTAAAGGCACTGTGTTCCAAATCTGACCCAGGGATGGCCTTTGAGGAAATGACAGATTGTGGTCTGGCTTATGCCTCCTCCTTAAACAGGTTCCATTACTATCTATGGCGTCCTTGATTTCTTCTAAGATTTGCGTCATCTCGATGTTCCCAAAATGGAATAGCATCTCTTTATCATCCCAGTACTCGGCTAACAATTCTATCAATTCGGACGACCCTTCATAGTCATAATTGACGGCAAATGACCCAAAACGCAACCTACAGTCCTACGATGTTCATTACCTAACTATCCCTGCCAAGCTCTGAGCAGGTCCCGAGCCTCAAGGACGATGTCAAATAAAATTCTTCGATCCATCTACAAGTCCTCCCCTCCCTTTCCATAGGGCCAATGGTTCTTTACATAGGCACAAACTTGTTTCCACATAGCACATAGATGAAATGCGGTGTCTTCGGGTCATAGACCTTCCGAACACAGGGTAGTCTGCCTAATGAACCTTAGGTAAGTCTGAGATACCTAAGACTCGTCTAGATACAAATGCTCTATTTCGGTAGGGATTTGGCTTCGCTCTATCCTAGTCATTACTAGAGTGATTTTTGATAAATGACCTAGTACCCGAGCGGACAACTGGGGCTGAATCGTTAGGGCTGTTGGACGACCGTGTACCAGCCCCACCTCATAACGATTCCAAAAGAAGTATTGGTTTTATAGTGAAGGAATGACCGCGTACTCCGCGAAGTCGCCTTTACTACAAAGCGTAAAATAAATGCCAGAAGTGGCGGAGTTTATGATATGCATGCAATGACAGTTTATAATTGCAGAAAATTAAACACATAAGAAGTTTAAAGAAAATAAATTCACATTATATTGGAATTCTTATGGTTAAAACCTTTAAGTCCCCAGCAAAGTCGCCATTTGTAACAATTCGCTATTTACGTGGGTGCATAAAAGCAACTACGAACTTGTTGGTGCTCTTTCGGACTTTGTTTTAAAAGAGTAGCGACCTAATTTTTAGGATATTAGGAAAACCAATTTTGAAAGATTTATTCATATACAGTGTGATGTTCGGCCTAAAATGCATATATTTAGCTATTAGTTGCCTCCCATTTTAATACTTTTAATTGTCTTTTGAGTATTAATTATATTACTTTGTGCTTAATATTATATTGTGATGTTTAGGAATAAAGCGGTGTGAAATTGAAGAGATTTGGAGCAAAATTAAACAAAAAAATGGAAGACAAAGAAAGAAAGAATGAAAGAAAGAAAGACAAAAGACAAAAAGGAGACAACAAAGTGACATTATGATGGTGGCTAATGATTGGATCATGATTGGGCAATGATTGGTTGATGTGCAAAGTGAAAGAATTGAAGAAGCAGCAAATTATGTTACCAGGCGATCAACATGCGTCGCACGCCTGACGCGAATACAAGTGTCTTTGAATCTGTTTGCCCTTCCGCGTTGCACCTGTGACGCGGGTATGATGCGAGCCCATTAATTTTTCCTATCCGAGTTAGATTTAGTTTTTAAAAGCCCATGCCTTTTAGTACTCTATAAATACATATTGTACATGATTTTTACATAACTTTGGATAACTTGAAACCCTTAGTTCAGGACTTAGGATCTAGAGAGAGCTTGGAGCCGCCGTGGAGGCCATAGTTACAGGGTTTTTTTTATCTTCTCTTCTCTGTGATACTTATTTTTACGTTTTTATTTGGATGATTTGTTGTTTTTCCTGCATGTCTATGTGATGCTGAACTTTATAGTTCTAGGGTTTTGGCTTAAACATGAAAGTTGACATTTGATTATCATTTATATCTATTGATTCTCCATCTTTGGGTTTTTTATTTATTCTTGGTCTTAATTGTTTGATTATTTGACTAAATAGTTAGACACTATCTGTGGCGTGTGAAATGAACTAGGGATAAGAAATTTGCATGTGTAATAAAAATAAATAGAGCTTGCTCGATTAATCGTTTCGCTAATGAGGATAAAAATATAGCCTTTAACCTTGCTTAGTTGAATACAGAGAAGTAAATGCGTTCTTGTTACCTCTGGCGAACATAGGAATATAGGCGTTATAATAGCATCTACACGCTTGTGAGCAACTCAGAAGATACTCATCAAGTTAACATCAACCCATCAACTAGTAACCCATAGGTATAACGATATGAAGACTCAATTGGATTGTTAGTGGTCATAGCCCTAGATCTATCTCTTATCCGATAAAAATCCGCTCTTTCTTGGTTGAAGTTCATTATTTGTTTTCTTTTATTTTTATTTAGTTTATAAATATAAATTTGGATTTTATTTCTTGTTTAGATAATTAGCATTAGTTTAATTTAGTAAATAGTTAATCATAAGTCCCTGTGGGTACTATATCTGGACTTTAAATCCTATATTACTTGTACGACCATGTATACTTGCGTGTGCATTTGGGAGCACCAAGTTTTTGGTGCCGTTGCCAGGGACTTTGAAATTAATTGTTTATTTATATTAGACTTTTCTTTTTGTCAATTCAAGTTTTCTTTTTTTCTTTTTATTTTTTTGTTTAATATTCTGGTATTCTTCTTGACATGGCATCTTGGAACGAAAATTTATCGAATGTTGGGTATTCATCTTCTAATGATTTTTGTGCACTTTGTGGAGGATCCCACTTATTGGAAAAATTTTCTAAAATTTGGATCATACGGTATGTGTTATGTGACCATTCTACATCCTATGATTGGAACTTTTGTAAATGGTGTGGTGGTCAGTGGAATGAGTGTCCTAACTGTTGTTCTAGTCTCTCAAGTGATTTTCACAAAGTGGATGTTGTGAGTGATACTTGGCTATTGGTTCGAGCTCAACGATTAGAGGTATGGGGGGATTATCTTGATGAAATTATAAGTGACATGACATACTTCATGGAAGAAAGAACAAAGCTCGGACAAGAGATAGACCGATTTGGCTCAGATATCCATGACCTGCAGGCTCAATTAAATAAAAAGGTTGAGGCGTCTGATGCCCAACTATCAATTGTCCTGGATAGCAGTCACGATTTGGAGCAGAAAGGGGAATTCCAACAATTCGTTAAAATTATTGTTGATGATGCCGAAGTTGAGGGAGTATACATTAGTGAGGATGTAAAAAATAATGCAGTTTTAGAGTTGGGGAGTGTTGGTCCTCATACTAACCATTTCTCTACATTATGTTTGGTTGACGACATGGAAATCGAGCCTTCCAAGCCTTTAGGGAAGTGTATAGATGACGAACAAGGTCCCTACATCCTGAATTTTCCCCATTGGAAAGACAAAACGACATTCCTCACTTAAGGGCCAAGAAGTGCAAAATGCGACACCTATTATTTGGCTCCTTTATTTTTACACCACCGCCCTAGAAGCGTGATAGAAAATTTGATGTAAATTGGGGGTACAATTCATAAGTTTGAGGTGGAGGAAAAAGTTGATTCACGTCTTGCCACGATGGTAACTAAGGTACTTATTGGGAGTCAACCCAATGTGTAATAGTTTTAGATTTTTATTTTTATAGTGTCATGTTCTTTTTTATTTGCAGATTAGGGGAAGTCTGAGTACCCGAAGTTGAAAGCTGAGGAGCATGTTTGGGCTTAAGTGTTGGGTTGTCCCGACCCTTAATGTTGAGGATTATGCTGCTAGCTAGGCCCTAGAGGGTCTCAGGGAGTATTTCTCACCCATGTTTTAATTTTTCTCTACTATACATGCATCGAGGACAATGAATATTTTTAAGTGTGGGGTGGGTACTTCCTATTTTTGAGGTCAAGGATGATTATGCCATATGATTTTTTTTTAATTTCTTAGCCTTATATATTTAAAAAAATAAAAACAAAAACTAAGAAAAATTCAAAAAGATTTTTACTTTGTTCGTTTCGTTCATCTTTCTTTTATAGCTTCTTTTTCTCTTTTAGTGGCATAGATCATCCACCCCTTGGGTTTTCTTATGGTCTCGGTTCTTTCCCGTAGGAGAGGGGGGGGGGGGGCTTTGAAGCGGATAATTTTTATTTTTTAGATTAATTTTTTTTAGGAGTAGTAAAAGAGGGAGAAGAAAGACCATTTAACATGTTTGGTACTAACATATTTGGGCCTGAGCTTGAGTAGTACTTTCCTGTGAGTGCTTGAGCAATGAAAAAGATAGCAGACTTTCTGACATCTACACTCATGGTTGTGATTCTGTGTATAGCTTATTCTTATTTTGTAGTTCGTCATGATCCTATCTGTCCTAGAGTAGAATTGATCCCTCTTGATTGAGACTTGTGCCATGTGTGGTGAGGATGTTTTTGCATATATTCCATATTTTGCATCTTAGTCTAGAACTTGCCCTGCATGTTATTAAAGCGAAATAAAAAGTGTTGCTCTGTTTAAAAGATGATTATAGGCTTTCTTTGATATGTTTTATATATTTTTAGCCTTTTCAAAAATTATACCACTAGTTAGCCCTTTGATCCTGTAGCCTTTCATTCGTTAGTCGTATTCCTACCTTGATCCTTTTGTTTGAATCCCTAGTTTTTGCACCCTGCTTCCTTGAGCACTGTAGCTTAGACTGTGATATAATTGTGAAATTTGAAGAAAACGGATGGTCAAGTGAAAAAAAAGGGTGACCAACAATAAGCTGCAAAGTGATGGAATGGCCCTCTTAGAAAGAATGTGAGATGAAAAAAAAATGAGAAAAAAAAATTGCTTGAGAAAAAAAAAAATTGAAGCGCTCTTCATACGATGAGAATTACTAGTGAAATAATTGATGAAGAGAGGGCTGAAAAATAAAGCTAAGAGATGAAAATAATGGTGATGAAGTCTAAACGTGCAAAATGCTTAGGGAAGTGTAAGACACTATTATATAGTTTTCCTACCCGTCCCCTAGCCAACATTACAACCTGTTAAAGTCCTATTTGATTCTATTCGAGCACGCTTAATTATTGGAGATGTGCATAATGGGCAAGCCTATGGTTCTTTGTGCATACATGTGAAATTTTTTGTGAGTGCGAGAGTTGTGCTTTGATGCTAAGTCCTTAATTTACATTCGGTTCTTTGATTTGAGTGTGTGGACTATTTATTCTTGTGAAGGCACTTGTTTCATGATAGATAGGTAATGTTATTAGATTTCTTTGATAGAGTAGGTGAGCAAGCTTAAATTTGATGAGTTAAAGTCCATCTCTGAGATTAGGAGGTTAGAAGTTTGTTATTTGTTTGTTGACTTGTAAATCTTGCATGATGACCAGGAAGTAGATATTTTACGGTTTGAGTTGCTATAGGGCTATCAACCAAAGTGGTGGTGTTCCTAGGCTCGATTTATTGAGAGTGGTTTTAGTGCTTACTCAAGAACGAAAAAGAGTTTAAGTGTGTGGTGGTGATGTTCGGCATAAAATGCATTTATTTAGCTATTAGTTGCCTCACATTTTAATACTTTTAATTGTCTTCTGAGTATTAACTATATTACTTTGTGCTTAATATTATACTTTACTGTTTAGAAATAAAGCGGTGTGAAATTAAAGAGATTTGGAGCAAAATTAAAATAAAAAGTGGAAGACAAAGAAAGAAAGAATGAAAGAAAGAAAGACAAGAGACAAAAAGGAGACAACAAGGTGACATTATGATGGTCGCTAATGATTGGATCATGATTGGGTAATGATTGGTTGATGTGCAAAGTGAAAGAATTGAAGAAGCATTAAAGTACGTTACCAGTCGATCATCATGCTTCGCACGCCTGACAAGAATACAAGTGTCTCTGAATCTGTTTGCCCTTCCGCATTGCACCTGTGATGCGGGTGTGATGTGAGCCCATTATTTTTTCCGATCCGAGTTAGATTTAGCTTTTAAAAGCCCATGCCTTTTAGTACTCTATAAATACATATTGTACACGATTTTTACAGAATTTTGGATAACTTAAAACCGTTAGTTCAGGACTTAGGATCTAGAGAGTGCTTGGAGCCGCCGTGGATGCCGTAGTTACAGGATTTTTTATCTTCTCTTTTCTGTAATACTTATTTTTATGTTTTTATTAGGATGATTTGTTATTTTTCCTCCATGTCTATGTGAAGCTAAACTTTATAGTTCTAGGGTTTTGGCTTAAACATGAAAGTTGACGTTTGATTATCGTTTATATCTATTGATTCTCCATCTTTGGGTTATTTATTTATTCTTGGTCTTAATTGTTTGATTATTTGACGAAATAGTTAGATACTATCTGTGGCATGTGAATTGAACTAGGGATAGGGAATTTGTATGCATAATAAGAATAAATAGAGCTTGGTCGATTAATCGTTTCGCTGATGAGGATAGGAATATACCCATTAGCCTTGCGTAGTTGAATACGGAGAAGTAAATGCGTTCTTGTTACCTCTGGTGACCATAGAAATATAGGCATTGTAGTAGAACCTACAGGCTTGTGAGCAACTCGGAAGATACTCATAAATTTAACATCAATCCGTCAACTAGTAACCCATAGGTATAACGATTTGAAAACCCAACTGGATTATTAGTGGTCATAGCCCTAAATCTATTTCTTATCCTATAAAAATCTGCTCTTTCTTGTTTGAAGTTGATTATTTATTTTTTTAATTTAGTTTATAAATATAAATTTAGCTTTTATTTCTTGTTTAGATAATTAGCATAAGTTTAATTTAGTAAATGGTTAATCATAAGTCCCTGTGGGTACGTTATCTAGACTTTAAATCCTATATTACTTGTACGACTACGTATACTTGCGTATGCGTTTGGGAGCAACACAGTGAAAAAGCCTTCGTAATCGAAAGTTCTAAGTAAGGGTTCTGGTGATCCCCTAGGGAAGGTGTTAGGCATCCTAGTATTAAGGATCCGTACTGTAACGACCCGTTTGGTCGTTGTAGACTTTTCGCATTTTCACCCTTTCCCGAGCATTGATTAGCTCACTTTTGACCTGAGGGGACCATTGGCATGCTTCTCGAGGTATCTAGATCGGATTCGAGCAACCTTTTGTGAAATATGGGCTTAAAGTGAAAAATATTTGACCCAAACTTGACTTTTCGGTAAACCGACCTTTTCCGAAAATTCGGTGATTTTGAGAGGTCCGAATTGTCGTTTAGAACTTGTGTGTATATCTGGTTCGGTTCCCAATGCACTCGAATGCATTTTGGGATTTAGTTTGGGAAATTGGAATTAAGGTATCGGGGGTTGACTCGGTCAGCGAGACCTCCATTGAGAATTTTGAGGCCACGAGCGCGTTCGTAGCGTGTTTTTCTATTTGTCTATGTGTGTGGTATGTGAGCAGATGGCCTGGGGAATTAGTCAGAAAATCGGATTGAATTGTGAAACTTGGGTGGATTTCTCGTGTCGGTGCACGCTTGCGGCGAAGATCAAAGTTGATCGTGCCAGGTACCGCTGCAGTGGTTACCCTGCCATTCGCCGCCGGAGCCGGTCCAAGCCAATAGGGCTTGACCGCTGAAGCAGTCTAGGGACCGCTAGAGCGGCTCCGTTGTAGCGGTCACAGCGTCGCCAAAGCGAGTGATGGGCAGTGGGAATAGTTAATGAAGCGTTAAAAGCCTTTAGTCCCTCATTTAATACCATTACGAAATAGAGCTCTTGAGATCTGTTCTTGGAGATTTTTAGTGAAGATTCTTGGTGGTAAATTCTCCTAATCCTTTTACTAGTTCATTAATCCTAATCATCTTAGAATTCCTCTTCCCCTATAAATTCCTTAGTTATGGAATATTAAAAGTGGGTTTTTATATAAATATTCTATCTAGGCTTATTAATGATGAAATTTATGGGATATATGCTAGGTTTTGATGAATCTAAGATTGTTAATCATTTATCTTCCATTATTAGGGTTGAATTCTTGAATCAAAGAGTTAGGGTTTATACCCAAAATTGGGAGTTTTGCTTGAATTTTGAAATTAGGCTAATCCGTGAGCTAAATCAGCAATTAGTGGTTGGGTTATGATCACCTAGTGCTTAGTTTGATATTTTGCTCTCGAATTTCCCGTTTTGACCTTGTGGGCCCTGCTTCCCCAAATTCTAGGGTTAGATTTGACCGAAATTGAATGATAGCAATATTAGTATCGTTCTTTATGATTTCTAATCTAGATTTCGATTATGCCTAGACTACTTTGGTTCTGAGGCTCAGCGGAAGGACAAGGCAAAGGAGTGAGTCGTCGATGTTTACTGTTTAGCCATCCAGGTAGGTTATGGCTTACCCTTGGTGAGACTTCGTATAGCGAAGCATATATTTAGATTGTATTGTCGGAGAAAGCATGTAAATCTTCAGGTATGAAGTTGGGTTGGATATCGTCTTAGGTTGGGCCCTGTTGCATGATTGGGGCTAGCCACCCCATTATGTTGTGATTTGATTGTTCTATTGTGTTGGCTTGAAGCCACGTGTTGTTGGTAGATATTGGAATCTTTCCATCTTGATTATGATATTATTGGTGTACCCACTATTGGTACTTGTGATATTGATATATTGTTGGCATGTCACTGTTGGTACTTGTGATATTGATCTATTATTTGCGTGCCATTGTTGGTACTTGTGATATTGAGCATGATTATTGGTGTTGATACATGCATTGCACGCACTCTCATTCTTCATGATATACTGTTGAGACACTGCTGGTATTTGATGAAACATTGTGATGAGCTGGGCTCAATTTTAAAATGAGAGTGATGAGAGAGTCTGATATCCGATGTTAGTTCCGGAATCGTAGATTGAGTGAGTGTATGGACTCTGCGGGTCCCCCAGGGTGGTGCCGGTGAGAGCCCCCCGTGGGTAAAGATTCGGGGTCTCGTCTATCTATTGGTTAAAAATTCGGGACGAATGGCACTTGGACTTCGTGAGTCATGGGTTGTGCTACCGAGATGTTGATATTTCCGTTCGGAGTACATGTGTACACAACATTTGCATGGCGTTGCATTGCATCCATACATTATTGCATTGCATTGCATCACAGGTTGATTTGAAGATGATTTGGTGTTGTACTTGTGATGTTGGATTTGGACTTGATATATTTTGACTTGGCACATTTGGGATTAGATGCTATACTTAGGCGATGACGCATACTTGGCTTCGATTATGTTTGACTTACACTTATTGGTTGATCTGCCTGTCTTGTGTTGCTCCCAAACGCACACGCAAATATACGTGGTCGTACAAGTAATATAGACTGTTAAGTTCAGATATCGATCCCACAGAGACTTAGATTCTACTGTTAAGCTAATTCACATTCGGATGAAACTATTCAAGAAAGTGAAAAA
>NC_081346.1:49448937-49461698 GCF_029784015.1 Lycium ferocissimum
TACCGAACTTACCACACGTGTAAATATATACATACACATGCATCGAATTCATTCACAAGTAGCATAACCAAAGTATTTGTACATAGATGCTATTAGGCCTTATCGTGCAGAGATTTAGGCACCCTGCGTGGGTTATCACCATCCTTATTCCCGATGTCGCACAAGATCAAAAAAGGTCTCTTGAACCTTTGGCATGGCAGGTATCGGGGGAAGGCTAAACCAAACCCCAAACTTGCTTTGATACCTCAACCATATACAACAACATACATAAAATAATGATAGAATAACATTCACTTAACAATTTCATGACATAGATAAATATGTAGTGCCTTAAGGTAAAGAACATTCACTTAACAATTTCATGACATGAAATGGACTATAGACTGGGTATTAGGTAAGTTTTGTAAATAGAAGGTGAATTATTATGTATTAATCTTGATAGACCGTAAGGAATTTAGGTTATAGGTTACGCAGCTTGATTGTTCTATTGTGTTGGTTGATGCCACGTGTTGTTAGCAGATATTGTGAACTATTGTTGCATCTTGATTGTGATGTGGCAGTACCGTACTTGTGGATGTTGATACGAGGACAAAGTTCTGTTACACCACGGAAAATTTCATATCGTCATGTGGTAGATAGACTAACACAGGGTGAGATGTATATGATGTCCCTACAAGTAAGAAAGGTTATTTGGCGATTCTAATTAAGATTCCAAAGACATTTGAGGCAAGAGAAGAAAGTTCGTTGAGGAAGGCAAGGTATAAGTCGTGTTTCGGAAGGACTTTGCAAAGTACCGAGCTAATGTTAATTTAATAATGTCTTGAGGATGAGTTATAACGCTCCTTATATTGTTAATGAAGTGTTAAACTAGTGCTAAGAAGGTTCCATAAGGATTAGAGGTCAAACGAAATAACGAGAACAAGTTCGGAAAAGGGTGAGTTATACGACCCATTATACGGTCCGTATAACTTTATACGGTCCGTATAATAATTTCGTATAACAGTCACAGTGAGGGGTGATCAGTGGAAGCATTATACGGTCACTTATACGGACCGTATAAGTGTCCGTATAATTCATGTCGGGTAGCTTTGTCCATTTTACAAATTTAAGACCCAAAGTTATTATTTTCATTTCTCACCTCCTCCTCACTTCTTGAAGCCTATAGAACTCTCGAAACCTCCTATTAACACAAATTCAAGGGAAATCAAAGATCAAATACCAAAACCTATTAGAATCAAGTGCAAGGATGCCAACTAGGGTTGATGGAAGCTAGAAATTTCTTTGGAATTGAAGTTAGGGTTTTCTCCAAGTGATGAATTCCCATCCAAAACCCATTTCTACACAATCAAAGGTGAGTTTTATGTTCATTTCATGCTATTAAGAGTATTGAATGGTTGAAAGACTTGGATTATGGAAGGAAGTAGAAAATGGAG
Organism: Lycium ferocissimum; assembly: GCF_029784015.1. Lineage (NCBI taxonomy): Eukaryota > Viridiplantae > Streptophyta > Magnoliopsida > Solanales > Solanaceae > Lycium > Lycium ferocissimum. The sequence goes on from NC_081346.1 coordinate 49,450,371, forward strand.
TACAAATATGAGAATAACAGAACTCTTGAGTGTTAATTTGATTTGAATCATAGTTCTTGACATGTTATGAGTATAATCTTGTTATGAATGATATTAAGAATGTTGAAGAAGCAGTATATGTGAATGAATACGACGTTAGGGATGACTTGAAGAGGGAATTTTGAGAATTGAATAATATCTAGTTTATCAAGTTTATTGATCATGATATTGTGGATGTTGTTGTTTATGTTTGGGAGTTGTTATATTATATGGAGAAAGTTTTAGAAACAAAGGAAATGCTGCCCAATTTGTATTCGCTTTTAGTCGCTTTAGCTTAAGCTTAAGTATATTATCGATTATCTAATCTTAGTACGAATTCTCTTGAATGTAGTATCACCAGCTTCGAAGGAAACCGTTTAGTTTATAGAGTTAAGGGGACGAAAAGGTATGTAAGGCTAGTCCCTTATTTTCTAAGGCATGATTCCCATAATATGACTTCCTTTATCTTTCCATGACTTCCTCATATTCCAGAAATTATAAGTCTATGGTTATTAAGAGCTACTCATGAGATAATGATAATGATGACGACGAATTTAAATCTAGAGACCCTAAAGCTCATGATATGATATTCTTATGAAGTTAATGATCCTTATATGATTCCTTGATGTTATTCATTGTTGTTAAAACTCACCTTATGATGCTAGTTCCTTCAAGGTGAGACATGATAATCATGACTACTCCATAATGGCATCGGGGTGGAAGGGGGGGGGGGTCTCGACCTTACATCACCCCGATAAAGTTGTAGCTTTTAATTGAGTTCTAATGCATGCTTTATGATAAGTATATATTGATGAGATTACACCATACCTTGATGGCCGGACATGATACCGCTAAGGCGGGCGGCTTATGATAATACCGTGCCCATTTGGTCGGACATGACACCACTAGTGGGCGGCATGACATGATTACCCGGGACGTGGGAGGCCCGGACGTAGGCTAATAAGGTTATTGATTCAGCCAACTCATGTATGTATGTGTGATATGTTATACAGGTAAAAAGTACGCATGCATGATTCCACCTCAAGAGGCAAGCAGTTACAGTTATCTCTTCTTCTTATGCTTTCTACATTTCCTTATTATATTATCATGTATGCCTTACATACTCAGTACATTGTTCGTACTGACGTCCTTTTCTTTTTGGACGCTGTGTTCATGCCCACAAGTAGTTATGGGGACGATCCAGATCCTTAGGAGCCAGATCTGCTTGCACAGGAGTACTTCCCTACTCCGGAGGTGCAGTTTTTGATGTATTCTTTTGTGTACATAATCGGGTATGACAGGGTCCTGTACCGTCCTTATGTCTCACTACTCTAGTAGAGGCTCGTAGATACGTATGCGTGGGTAACAGTTGTCTCATGGATAGATCAGTGTATATTTTTGTATATCATTTTTGCAACCGTGAGGGCTTATGTATATTTATGTATTGCCTTGGAGATTATGTGTGTCCAGGATGGGTATGATGATTTGCGTAATGAGTGGTGTCGGTAGACACCTCCGGGTACCCGTCAGGGCCCCCTAGTCGGGTCGTGACAAGTTCCATATGATTTGTGCAGTCTTTCATGACATTATTGGCGTACCCATGTGTGTACTTGTGATATTGATCCGGTTATTGATGTTGACACATACATTGCATGCACTCTCATCCTTTATGATATACTGTTGATACACTGTTGGTACTTGATGAAACATTGTGATGAGCTTGGCTCGGTTTTTAAATGAGAGTGATGTGAGAGTCCGGTATCCGATGTTAGTCTAGGAATCGTGGATTGAGTGAGTGCATGGACTCCGCGGGTCCCCCAGGGTGGTGCCGGTGAGAACCCCCGTGGGCAAAGATCCCGATCTTGTCTATCTGTTGGGAAAAGATCCAGGACGGGTGGTACTTAGACTTCACGAGTCACCTTGGGTTGTTCTACCGAGACGTCGATACTTCCGTCCGGAGTACATGTATACACATCATTGCATTGCATTTGCACTCACACAACATTGCATTGCATTGCATTATGGCTTATACTGTGATGATCCGGTGTTATACTTGTTTTGATTGATTCGGATTGTTTTTATATTGAGACTTGGCACCCTTGGGTTTAGATGTTCTACTTAGGTGATGATGTATACTTGATTATGATTATGATTTTCTTATACTTGTTAATATACCTCTTAGATCGTTCGTAGTGTCACGACCCCACCCCGTAGGCCGTGACTAGTGCCCGAGCTGGGCACTCGTACCCACCTATCAATTATAATCAGATCATAGCGAACATAATGAGAACTTGTACGTACAGAAAGGCACGACATCGCACACACATATATATGTCATATATAGCCTGAAGATATACAGAACACAAACACAATCGAACAGTGCTACCCACAACCCACGTTTATGTCTACAGGCCTCTAATAATAATAACAGAACCATATGACGGGACAGGGCCCCGCCGTACCCTGAATAAATATATACATATATAACAAAAGAGTCTGTACCAAAATCTGGGCTCCGGGCAAAGGAGCTCTCTAAAATAGCTGAGTAGGGACCCTAAGCTGGCGGCTCACCCAAACGAGTATCTGCACCTGCGCGGTATGAAACGCAGCCCCCGAAGAAAGGGGGTCAGTACGGAATATGTACTGAGCATGTAAAGCATAGAATACTGTAAACAAAATCGTACTGAAATAAAGAGTATGGACATGAGAACAGTATCCGAAAAACTTACCTTTGAGACATAAAACATGCATGATTATATCATAACGTAAGTAAATAATCATCATATACATATGCATATACATAGCGTGCCCCGGCCCTCTAGTGAGGGACTCGGTGAATGGAATCATCATATGCCATCCTGGCCTCCATCCCCATATCATCACATCATATATATATATATATATATATATATATATATATATATATATATATATATATAGCGTGTCCCGCCCTCTAGTGAGGGACTCGGTGAACAATGCAAGGAATGTGCACGAATGCGTGTCCTGGCCCGGGACTCAGTGAAAGACATATTGAGCTTTGCACGAGCAGAGTAGTGAGAAACCATATGCACATAAATCATTTCAAAGACTCTATGAAATAAGTAGACTCGATGAAATAAGTTAGGCGGACCATCATTTGAAAATCGGAACAATAGCCATATCAAGTACCTTTCGGACCTCTCTCGGAACTTATCAAACCGAACTTAGAAATCATAATTACATATCGAAGTCATATGCGTAACAATCCTCATTTAAAATGCATAAAAATCATAATCCTAAACTTATTAAATAAGTAAGAAATCCATACTCGGGAGTTAAGGTGAAAGTGGTACTAAGTCTTTCCCGAGGGTCATTTAAACAAACATAGAAAAAGTCGCGGGGCCCACGGACGGGAGTCAACACCATCCGAGCCCGCTTATGGAAGTTAGGGGATGTTATGCCTTATGAAATCCCCTACGAAAGTTTCGGGGCGATCCGAGCTCGTCTACGAAAGTTACGAGCGTTCGTAGTTTTGGCGTCTTTTAAGAATGAAATTATTACAAAACTTTTGAAATTCCATCAAATGAAAACATAAGTACTTTAGTTAGGCTACCTTAAAAGAGTAAATATTTAGAAGCGAATGAGATGCGTATATAAGCTTGGATCTCAAGAGTGGAGTCACCCCGAAGCTCGTGTCACAACCTAATTAAGACTAGGACATGCCAAAAGAAGGGAGGGTGAGATTTACATACCTCGTCCGCTCTCAAGCTAGGCCAAACCTCAAGTCTCGGGCACTACAAGATCTACATAACGCCAACATATCAAACATTAACCACAAGCATTTAGGCGTTTGGCATTCAATTTCCAAACGGACATCAAATTCTACAGAAATTTCGGCAGCATTTCCCCTATAAATACAACACCCCGAGAATTCAACTCGGCCAAATTCAACAACAACCAAACCAACAACATCAACAATCAATTTAAAAATGCATTCTAACATTAAACACTCTTTCTACATAGTCCAACATCATTCACAATATTCCAATATACTCACTTCAACTACTTACATTCCAACTAATATCAACGTTTATACATTCGATTACTAATCCAAAACCATTCAAGCAATATTCAAGAACGCTTTAAACAATTCACACAATTTTCCAAACAATCCAAACAACTCTCCATTTCACCCGAATTCTCCCCCAAACCCGAGAACAACATGATCCACATTCTTCTTTTCCAAATTCATGAATTACACTAATAATCCACACATTAGCAATGCAATTTCCATAACTACAAAAATTACATAAAATTCACATTAACTTCCAAATCAACCCATAACCAACACAACATCACTTTGAGTCATTTAAACTTGCATTTTTCATCCTAAAATCCATAACGACGACAACCAAAATAATAACGACGATTTGTTCATTCCCAACTACACCAAAGGAGGACCATTCGGCCAATACCATACACCTATACAAAGATGATTTTCATTCTTTTCTTCATACTACAATCATCAAAACATGCTAACTAACATTAATTAATTACTTCCAACACAATATACACATACACGGCCAAACACCACCTACACAACTTCAACTTAATTTCTATCATGAATTTCTTCCATTTTAGCATACTACAACACATATAAACCATCTACAACACATGAAAACAAGATTAAAACTCACCTTTCTTCTTCAACTTTGCAACTTGCTTAAAGTTGGCCAAGGATGAAAACGAGCAATCTAACGCTTCCAACAACACTTCCACGTTAACAAGCACCCTTCAATTAGTAGGTTTGCTTGAAGAAATAATATTTTGATGGCTTGATTTTTGGTCTTGATTTTTGAGGGGTTGGCCGAATACCCCTTATTCTTGCCCTCCAATTTTTTTTCTTGATTTCTCTAGAAGTGAAGTGAGGGACAAGATGACTAAGTCATCTTTTAATAGCCATATATTGATCATCCATGTGGCCATGGCCCACACCTAAGGTTGCCGGCCACATGGCCCCTTATTTCTTTTTTTTTTTTTTTGAATTTTCAACTTTCCAAAAATAGCATACTTTCCAAAAATAGAATTGTTCCCAAATGTTTCCTTAACATTTTCATTCCAATAAGATCATACACAGCTTAAGCCTTTAAGACATACAAAAGTCTCTACTTCGTATCTCGGGACAGTCTTGTCCCCAACTTATCGTAATTCACTCATATTGTTCCGTTATTCAAAACACGGGATATAACATCCTTCCCCCCTTTTAGAACATTCGTCCTCGAATGTTCAACTAGTACCGTAGGGTCTTACAAGGATCTCGGGGGTTTTCTTTATCACCTATAACATGCAATCCCATCTACTGATTATATTTCTTTTTCATTTTCTCTTCAGCTCCTCAAGTCATCTCCTTTCTGTTATTACTTCGTCACAATATCTTAACACCAGCCATATCTTCAATACGCAACATTCTTGCCTTACAACAATATAACAAGGTCCAAGGCATATCTTGAGTTGGACTTCTCCTCCTTACCGAATCTTATTACACCTTTCGTGGAACACATAAATTCTCCCTCTTTTGGTAGCCAACTAATTCCGATCATCTTGCTCAAACCATCTTATACTCAACTTGTAATACTCTAAACACATTACCTCGGGTTATCTCTTTATCTTTAATTCAAACCTTCCATTGTCCCTTTGTTCAGGTCTTGCTCTTAACTTTCCGGTCACACATTATATCGCAATCTTTACAAAAATAAGCGAAGGTGCCCGATTTAATCCGAAATGCCTTAGCACAGCTTCATTAATCCCTATATCTGTCTCACTTGTCTACGCCTTCATTTCCTTACGACCGGTATCGGAACAGATCTTTGGTCCAACCATAGCCATGTCCTACTTATCCTTAGTGCAAGTTCTATCTTGGTAAGCTAGTTAAACCATCTTTACACCTTTCCTTGCTGTACCCAAAATATTATCACCGCATTGGTATTACTGAATCCAGACTCTTCTCATTAACTACTCCGGTACAAGTTGTATAAAGTACACTTAATCTCAGCCCCGATCTTTTCTCCACCTGGTTCACCCAGTTCCACCTATTCCTTCCGTCCTAATATCCGCTTACGGCCTACCCTATTGTACCCTCTTTTCTTCCTTTACTTACTCGCCCGCTATGCTCACTTCCTACTATTGAAGGTTTTTCTATTTTTCCCTTTTACTCTCCATAAGGCGTAGCTCTATTAGCGAGTAACCTTGTTGCCCACACCTCAGCCTTTAATCCAGCACAGTCGCATTCTCGTTCCCAACGTCATTGTAAGTTACCCGTTATCACTTTTTCTCTCTCTTCCCTTTTTTTTTTTTGTATTCTTCTTTTTTTTTCCTATAAACCTCCGCTTTCCAACGTCTTACCGTTCTAGACCTCCACTGTTAATTCCCAGCACAATAGCGTTACCTTCCACAGCGTCTTCGTAAGTTATTCGTCATTGTTTTCTTGTCGTATTCCCCTTCAAGCTCCCACTTTCTAGAGTCATGTCATGTAGAATCCCCACGATTTATTTTTAGCACCCTCTCAATTACCGTTCTAGCTTCTGCCCTCTTGTCGGCTTTGAATCTCACTAACTTGTCTCGGCAAAGGATCTTGCCTGTGGCCCGAGTATCCATATCCTATATCTGTGGTGTGAGTTGTCTATATCTGACACTTGCATTTTTTTTCCGCACTCGCTTCCCCCCCTTTTTGGGGTGTACTAATACTATTATCCAATTACGTTTGACCCCTATGTCTGCGTCTTCCATTCCCGGTCAACTACACTTTTATTTCAACACTCCGATCCTCTGGCCCTTCGTCTGCTCACTTTGTTTCTCTTTTCCATATCATTATATTAGTACTTCCCACGCTTACCCTGTAGTAAAAACAATACCAAATTGCCTTATGGTATTCACGCCACTTATTTTATTTTATTTTATTATTATTATTTTTTTCCTTTCGCTTGAACTTCGTCGTCCTGTCTAATTAATGCCTTCCGTATACCGTCACGTTGATTGCCGGGATACGTTCACCCGCTAACATAGTCATGCACGGAGTATCACCCGCTTTCCGGTACACATATATGATTGCCAACATCTCACTCACAAAAGATCCCCCAAACACCACTCAAACTGACCCTAATTCTAACGCCGGGATGCACTTTCTTTTTCATTACCCGATCTAGTCCGCTCCGGCCTACGCGGCCTCTTAAAATTTCCGCCTACTCAGTATATTCTAAGTCCCTTTAGACCACTCTAGGTTCCCATTTCCTCCTTTTGACTAAAGTTGTAAGACTTGCAGAAACTTCCCAGGGGGTCACCCATCCTGAAATTTCCCTCACCCTAGCACGCTTAACCTCAGAACTTCGATGAAATACGATGCTCTAACGTTAGTATAATCGCGTCCTCCTCACCGCACGACCTTCATCACATAATTTGGAGCAAAGTAATGTCTGGACAGGTTTCCAAACGCTTTCGTAATACAATTACCATTTTACCCCTCTCTTGATCCTACATATTTACCTCTCACCTATGGGTATAGCTACTCTTCATCCTAGATTCCCAGGTCCGTAATGACAATGAACACGCCTTAATTACCGCTACTTATTAATACTTGGGCATTAACCCTTGGATTTCCACCTACCGCTATTAAGTAACAATCAGACAATAAATACGCACACATAAGCATATAAATTCTAGTGAGGATTCATGTACCTGTAGCCGCATCTGGTGGTGTCTCCTGGTCCTGCCTACTCGTTAAAGCAAATACGCGGTTCGAGGGACCGCTAGAACTGGGGACTCCGCCGCGACCTCTACCACGGCCTGCTGGTGCCGGTATACCCTGCCCCGTAGGGCGCATAGCTACTGAAGAAGACGAACCGGAACACGACCCGGTGGCCGAGCCGGCACCACCTCGGTCCACCCCTATACGGCACTCCCTCATAAATACGGCCCCGACGGCCACAAGAAAAACAAGCACCCGGTGGTGTAACGGCATTCCCCGGGTGGCGTACGCCACACCGAGGGCACTTAGGCATAGATGGCCTCGTCGGCTCAAGCCCCTACTCACTCAATCGCGAGCTCGAAGCCTAGAACTCGGACCGCTCCCGAATACCGCGCTCCGTCAAATCTCGGCCGGAACCGTGGCGTGTACTATGGGCTGGCCGAGAGGATATCTACCATCTTCCGCCGAGGCCGCTCGCCTCGAGTCTCCGAATACCCAACCGACCTAGCCCTCTTGGGCTCCCTCGTCGTAATCTCTATCGAGCCGGCGCCCTCTCGTGTCGCTCCTCCATGGCCCCGGGCACACGCCATGCCGCGTGCAATATCCACCCCCGGCCGGGGAAGCCATCGCCATACAATCGTCAATCAAATAACTATCCGGCCCCCATCACATACCGGTGCACTCGTCCGCCATATCGACGCAACAATATGAGGCGCGTATCTAGCCAGAGAATCAAACTCAAGGCTATACTTCCGGACACTCCTGCCGCCCTGCCTCAGATGTAAAAATCTATGGACCCTGGCTCGTCTCGTCTCTGGGGGCAGAAAATGGCCGAGAAAGGCCTCCACGAACTCATCCCATACGGCTGGAGGGGCACCCTCACCCTCGGACGCTCCCAAGACTCATACCAATTACCGCTATGTCGTGCACCGATACGACGCTAACTCTCTACCGACTCGGTCTCGGAGGCCCCGATAAGACACGCCGTACGCCGCATACGTCCGATGAACTCTCGGGGTCCTCTCAAGCTTTGACCCGAAGAACTGCGGCGGATTACGGGTCGAAGAAATAACGAGCCCTCTCGGCTGTCCACGCCCGTCCGCACCTGGCCATCCCCTACCCGTGCCCCCGAACCGCCTTTGCCCCGGTCCGGTAAGAAACTGAACGGCGTCCCTCATAGCCCTGTCCTCCGCCCTAGGCTTTGGAGCTAGAGGCTCGGGCGCTCGAACATCAGGGGCGGGCGGTGAGCCGCCTCCGTCCTACGGTGCCGGCCGCTCTGCGCCCCTCGATGGTGATGGGGTGGCGGGCGGCCGGCCGACCGGGGCACAATCTCTGGCTCGAACTGGGCATGGGCCCTAGTAACTCTCTGGGCCTAACTGGTCTCCCCTGCTGCTGTAGACTTGCCCTTCTGGGCAGCTGTCGCCTTTCTCGGAAGCATCGCTGAAAACATAACAGTTCGTCAGAGAAGAATCATCCTAATAACACAGCTCTACCGCACGATCTAAGATTAGAAGGAAAGATAACATCCTAAATGTCCTGTAGCCTCCTGTTTATAGATGTGGTGCACGACACACTGATAAACAGGACTCTACTAGACACGGCCTGTAGACATTCCGAGGACAAACTGCTCTGATACTACTTTTGTCACGACCCAGCCCCGTAGGTCGTGACTAGTGCCCGAGTTGGGCACTCGTACCCACCTATCAATTATAATCATATCATAGCGAACATAATGAGAACTTGTACGTACAGAAAGGCACGACATCGCACACACATATATATGTTATATATGCAACAACAACAACAACAACAACATGCCCAGTATAGTCCCACCATGTGGGGTCTGGGGAGGGTAGAGTGTACGCAGACCTAACCCCCACCTTGAAAGGTAGGGCGGCTGTTTCCGAGAGACCCTCGGCTCAGAGAGAGGGAGAAGAGAGGAAGACAAGAGGAAAAACACGACAAAAGGTCGATAGGACGAAGCATATCGAAAGCAATATGATAACACGAATACCAAAAGCGAGAAAGTCATGGTAGAACCATCCAGAAAGTAAGAAGCATTGAATACTAAAGATAAATAAAATAATCAAAGTTCAACGTCCCAACAAATATAAGCAGCAATATGTTATATATAGCCTGAATATATACAGAACACAAACACAATCGAACAGTGCTACCCACAACCCACGTTTATGTCTACAGGCCTCTAACAATAATAACAGAACCATATGACGGGACAGGGCCCCGCCGTACCCTGAATAAATATATACATATATAACAAAAGAGTCTGTACCAAAATCTGGGCTCCGGACAAGGGAGCTCTCCCGTAGGAGCAGTGGTATGGTTGGCTTACAAAAGGATGTAGAATAAGGAACATCTTGATGATGGGTGGACTCCTATACTAAGAACAAATGGCATAAGGATATATGACTAGCGTGAAACTGTTGTGAAATTGGTTGGTGGCTATTAGGAAGAGTTGCGTGATTTTAAGAGTCTTGATGTTGTAACTAGTTGTATGGTGTTAATCTAGTTGCTTATCCTGCTTATTTGTGAATTCTTTTATTGATATGTGTTTTCTAACCATTGTCGGCCTATGATGCTTACTCAGTACGTGTTGACTATACTGATACTACTCTTGCCACATCCCTTTTGGGGTGTAGAGTGTTTCAGGTGATTGATTGCGATACAATGGGAGATGCACGATACCTATCTTGAAGATCTCCTCCCACTTCATTTAGGGATGAAGGATTAGTCTTAGAATTGTATTTTATTTTGAAATTTACATTAGTCGCTCTTGTGCTAGTCCAAACCTAGTCGTGGAAGTCGGAATGAGTCTTGTAATTATTTAACTGTTGTAATCGTTACTTGAAAACTTGAGTTAATAAATTAATTGATTTTCGCTGTTAATTTTATATATATTTATTGGATTAAGGGGATTGTCTTTACTTGGTTGATGGATTATTTAATTGAGGGTTCGCCTACCGAGGAGGGAAAGCTAGGTAACCGCGCGATTCTAAAATGGGTTGTGACAAGTTGGTATCAGAGCCTAGGTTACCGGTCTCACAAGTACAAGAGCAAAGCCTAGTAGATTCTCGTGGAGTGGTACGTAAACGTCCGTGCCCATCCACGGGAGGCTATAGGGCATTTAGGAAATTTCCCCTCTTCCTTTCAAAATCGTGCTACTTCGGTCAAATTCGTATCTCGGTGGATTCAATTAGTACCTAGGCGGTTCCAATTGGTATCTACGCAGGAGAGTGTGTTACGTCGCTATTTCGACTTGGTTCGTGTGAGGACCTGATTTGGTTTGTTTCGTGAGTGCAAAATTGTCAAATTGTTAAAGTGTTACCGTTCAGTGGTACCGCCGGCGGTCCTACGGCCAGTTGGGTGGATGGCACCACTATGGTGGGGTTTCCACCCTGTAGCTGTCACGACCCAACCGGAGGGCCGCGACGAGCACCCGGTGTTAGCCCACCCGGGCACCCCTTAACATACTTATACATCACATCTAGGTGAGCCACATAATTAAATCATGCTTTTTCATTTATCATCATTCTAATCCTATTGGGCAATAACACATCTATATCATCAAC
>NC_081346.1:49461798-49470511 GCF_029784015.1 Lycium ferocissimum
ACTCCATGTTCCCTGAGCGCTATCGATTATTCTTTTGTGTATATATATGTTTTGGGCATGACGGGGTCTTGTCCCGTCCCTATGTCTAGCACTCTAGTAGAGGCTTGTAGATGCGTATGTGTGGGTAGTATGGTCTCATAGTTCTCCTCATACGTATATACATTATTTTAATTTTGATAGTCGAAGGGCTTATGTATATAAAGTAAATATGTTTCAAGTGAAAAATGGTTTTACTATGATTTGAGTATAAGATTAACGTATGAATGCTTGATGTGTATGATGAGTAAGAGAATGAGTGGTGCTATGATGAGGAAGAGAATGAGTGGTGCTCGGTGGGTAGCCCCGGGTACCCGTCATGGCCCTAGTCGGGTCGTGACCAAAACATCTTATAAAATAAATTTAAACAAATCATGAATATATGAATTAAATCAGCGGAAGTCTTCATTAATCAAATACTTAGTCAAACGTAATAACGTGCCCGAGAGTTAATCAATAACTCAATAACTACCCACAAGATGTATACTATGGAGCTCCTAAGATAAAGGAATAATAGTTTGACTCATCGGGACGCAGCCCGGAAAACTAACATAATAAATAAACAAATAAATAGGGTGTCCCATGAATGAACGTGTAGGCTCACCAAATCAGTAGCAACAGCAAGTCCTTTCTGAATGCCCGGAGTATCAAGAACCTGCTCTTCTCTGTTACCTAACATACCATCAAAAACAACAATGGCATGCCTGAGTACTTCGTACTCAGTGAGTACCTCGGGGACAATAAGTAATACGAAAATAGAGTACAACAATACATAAAGAAATCAGTCCTGAAAATCATGTGAAACTAATGTAAAAACAGTTATTCAACTTGTGTATCTCAATAAGAATTATCAAAACCGATTATAAAGCCTCTTGTCAAGTTACAACTTCAAATATGCTTTTCAATTGATCATGATTATCAACAACAATTCCATGAGAGAATAAGAATATCACACATGCCAATACAGGCCAAGAATCAAGCACATCAAAGGGGTGACCGTAGAGGTTCCCTTGTCACAGCGCACCACACCGAAATATATACTTCTCGGTGGCTATCCTTCCTCCAGAATTGTCACGACCCAGCCCCGTAGGCCGTGACTAGTGCCCGACCTGGGCACCCAAACACATTCATCAAATTTGGATCACATACTGATGGCTTATGCGTATACAAATATCAGACACTGTCTCAAATTATCTCAAACTGTCTCAAACACAAACACATATATATCAGAAGCCGGCAAGGCTATCATATGGCGCAACGGCCCAAAACATATACAAATGCAAGCCGACAAGGCTGCCACGACGAATGGGATCGCCCAGAACATATAACATACGAACACACCTGCGTAATAGGCATAACCCACATATACGTCTACGGACACTCTACACGGACCAACGTAATCATATGACGGGACAGGGCCCCGCCGTACCCCCGAGCAAACAAATACATATGCAAAACGAATATATATACCAAAATGTGGGCTCCGAATAAAGGAGCACTCCAAAACAGCTGGAATAGGTGTCCTAAACCGGCGGATCACCGAATCAGACGTGCGTACTCGCGGGCATGAAACGCAGCCCCGAAAGAAAGGGGGTGGGGTCGGTACGGAATATGTCCGAGTATGCAAAGCAAGATATAGTAAACAAATCGAGTCATAATCGCAACGTATACGTAAAGTAAGTGCATATCCAAAATACCAAATGTTTACTTTCAAAATACAAATCACGCATGGGCTCGAAAAATACGGTCGCCCGCCCGTCGATGGCGCCATAACACAAGATAACACCGTAAAGTTTCAAATCTCTATATCCCCGTCACACATCATAACACATCATAACGCCATAACACAAGATAACACCAAATATAAACGGAACCCGACCCTCAATGGGGCTCGGTGAACCATAACACAAGATAACACCGGAGTATAACATAGTGCGCACAACAACATAACCGGCCGGACTTGGCGAAAGATACAACAGAATGCACCAGCAGAGTCGTGAGTAACCATATGTATAAAATCATTATTATAGACTCAAAAGATAAGTAAAATGACCATACTTGGAAATCGGGATAATAGCCATACCAAATTCTTTCAAAAGTCATCAGAGTTACATAAAGGAAAGTCGCGGGACCCACGGACGGTGTCGACCCGAGCCGGGCCCGCCTATGGAAAACATACTCATCATACGCCATAAAATCTCCTACGAACATATCGAGGCAATCCGAGCCTTTCTGTGAAAATTACGGTCGTTCGTAGTTACGGAACTCTTTAAAAACAAAACTTTTTATGCAACATTTGGAAATCAATTATTCCAAAGACATAAGGGCCAATATTTCATCACATCAAGCATACGAATACCAAGAAACAAATAAGAATCATAGACATGCTCGGATTGCGAGAATAGAATTTTCTCGAGGCTCGTGTCATAGCCTATTTACCACTAAGGCATGCCAAAAGAAGGAAGAGTTAAGCTTTACATACCTCGTCCGCTCTCAAAGATAATCCAACTCAAGCTAATCCCAACCTACATCTCGGGCTCCCCAAGGTCTACACAACGTCAACGGATATCAAATATTAGCTATAGACGTTTAGGCATTTAATTCCAAATTAGCACTTAATTCTCTTTAAATTTGGGCGCATTTTCCCTCAGAATAGACCAACCCCGAGAATTTAACTCGCCAAATCAACAACAACAACACCAACAACCAAACTAGCAACATCAATAATCAATTCAAAACGCATTCTAGCATTAAATACTCTTTCTACATAATCCAACAACTTTCATTATATTCAATTCAACGGCTTGCATTCAAGCCAACATCAACGCTCATACATTCAAATACAAGTCCGAACCCATACCAACAACATTCAAGAACATTTTAAATAATTCACACAATATTTTCAACAATCCAACAAATGCTCCAATTTACCCGAAAACAGTCCCAAACCCGAGAACCACATTCATAACACATTCCTAACTTCCGAATCATGATTTGCACCAACAATCCACACTCTAACATTGTCATTCTCATAAATATAGAAATTACATTAAATGCACATTAACCTCCAAATCAGCCCATAACAATTACAACATCAATCTTGAGTCATTAAACTCTTATCGTCAACATAGAATTCATTCTTATTCACGCAAGGGTGCCCACATTCGGCCACCACCCCAACTTACCAACTTCATGATTTTCATTCATCTCATCACATTACAACAACCAAACATGATAACTAAAGTTAATTCACCACTTCAACACAACACACACATCCACACAATATATACCAAACACACGGCCCCAACTCCAACATGCCATATTTCATTAATTTCATCCATTTTCATCTACTACAACATGCACACATCATTCATAACACATAAAATAAGATTAAATCTTACCTTTTCCTCTTATCTTCACAACTAGGCTAGGGTTTGCGATTGACAAAACGGATGGTTTGTTCGCTCCAACAACACTTTCACGTTAACTAGGGACCTTCAATTAGATTTTCTTGAAGGAAATATTTTTGTGATGGCTCAATTTGGTCTTCAATTTTTTGGGTCTTGGCCGAATGGCCCTTTGTTGTTCATCCAAGTTCTCTTTTTTTTTCTAAGTGTGGAATGAGAAAGATGACTTAGTAGTCATCTTTTGTGCTTTCATATAAGAGTTATACATGTATCCCATGGCCCACACATGTGTTGGACCAATTAAAATTGCCCACAAAATGTGTGTGGACCATCCCAAAGCCACACGGCCAAATGGCCAAGAATGCATGATTTCCAACTTTCAAATATTCCATTTTTAGTCCCAAATTTTCCTAAATGTTCCATGCCAATAAATTCATGAACAACTTATGTCTTAAAATAAAATCGAAGGTCAAAAGTCCCGACTTCGTATCCCGGAATGGTTTTGTCCCTAACTTACCATAGTTAATCCAGATTGTCCCAATGTACAAAATACGGGATATAACAAGAATAGCTAAGCATAATCAAACCCCAGGTAGCGAACCCGGAAGTGGCCACTCTTCCTCCCGAATGGCTATGCATTACCACACTAGGATCGATAGTGGCTACCCTTCCTCCCGAGTAGCTAGGCCAAACACAACAACAAAGTTCATAGCATAGAAGCCGATTCACAATTTGTCTCATAGTAGTCACACCATCAATTAGCATTAAAGTTCATTATGTCATTATGAAAATCCATAGTTTCATAGATAATCTTGAAGATGTTTCTACTTCTTTAGACAAGATTCCATTGTCATAGTTCATTATAAAATATCAGTACCAGCAATTAGCCATCATTATTGATCATCTCTTGTGGAAGAAAATGATTGTTATTTCATATACATAAATAGAGGATAATACAATCAAGGTTTAATGTGGGTTTGTCCCCTCACGCACATCAACCACAACCAAAGCATGAAATAGAGTTCAAAGCTTTGAAAGGTTCACCTTTTTATTCAATAAAGAACTTTTAAAAGGAGATATACATTCAAAACAAGGTTTCCAAAAAAAGACATACAAATCACCTTTATAGTCAAAAATGATTTTATTTTTAAAAGAGACATACCTTAAATCTTTTAAAATATGTTAAACATAAGCTCAACGCTTCAAAGAATCATTCTACATCTAATTGAGGCTTGTATGATAAAAAAAGCTATAGATATTCACCAAATTCGCAGCTACTGTTCATAGCTTGAAACGCACTGCTCTGGATATCAAATTAGATCTCCACCGTTCACATTTAAGACCTATATGTTGTGAGAACTCAGTTAAAATTTGGGCTCGATTCAACGGTTAGGTTAGCGGTAAATGTCAATTAAAGCTGGCTGGTCGGAGAAAATTCTACAGCAAAAATATTAGGGTTTTGTCTTTAATAGAGTGCATCTAAATCAATCCTATTTAAAAACTTGGCCAAGAGAGCTTCTCTCTCCTGGCGACTTGAAAACCCTACCTGAGACAGGAGTTTTTCGGCTATTCATAGCCTCTCCGGCCAATGGACAACCTCCCACTGAGGTTGTCCCCCACAAACCTCCTTTAAATTACACAAATATTAAAAACCCCATGCAAGTTAATGATCCCAGGTTGCATACAGGTGCGTCACCGTCAATTCCAACGACCTTCACTGCCCACAATTCGCATACAATTACTCTCCCACTTGATTTCTCGAAGCTGCTGCAGCCAGCAACTCTTAATGCCAACAATGGGGGAAATACGAACAATGATACTACTGGCGGAAATATGAACAATTGCAATACTATCCCTTTTATCCCAATTCCAATTAAGCCTATTGTTTATTTGCATGGTGAGCCAGCTGTGCAGTATAATATGGAGGAAATCAATCAAATGATAATTCAAGAAGAATTAGAATACACTGTTGTTGGGAAATTTAGTTATGGATGGCCAGAAATTCATGCATTACGTATGTCCATGCCGAAACAATGTGAATTAAAAAGTGAGGCAAGGATTGGTGTTTTATGCAATAGGCATGTTTTGATTAGGTGTACCTTGTTTGGAGATTACGTTACACTTCTCTCAAAACCAACCTTTTATATTAAGGAAGCAAATTGGTATTATCCAATGCGTACGTTAAAGTGGGACACATGGTTTTCCCCAGAAGAAGAAACAAGTATAGCAATAGCTTAGATTTCATTTCCTACTTTGGCGCCTAATTATTTTGGAGAATCACAGCTATTTTCTATGGCCTCTGCTGTGGGGAAGCCGTTAATAATTGATCTTGCTACAAAAAATAGACACAGCCTAGTTGTGCTCGTGTGAAAGTGGAGTTTGATTTGTTAGAGGAGCATCCTAAGCGTGTGGCAATTCAAGCGATTAACACTGCTACTGGTGAAATTAAAAATATATGGGTGAAAATCCAACACGATTATATGCCAAAATATTGCACAGAGTGTTGTTTACAAGGGCATGATGTGGAAGGTTGGTGGAAAATTCACCCAGAGCTAATGCCAGAGAAGGAAGATGCAGAAGAGGTTGATGGAGCTAAAAGAAAGCAGGTTGCTAATCCTACTAATTCTATTGATGCTGGGCAAGGCAAAACCAAGGGTAGAAATAATAATCTCAATGTTAGCAAGTTCAATAATCATGCCATTAGGGTGTTATAAAGTGGGAAAGTTCTTGGCAATACTAAAAATTTATACAAATGGCAAAACTACAAAGGCAAGAAGCAAAGAAATAACTCTGGTAATGGGCAACCTATAAATGGATCAGACGCACAAGGTGATATTGGAGGAGGGAAAGCTGTTCTTACTCTTACTATTAATCAAGGAAAACAAGTTACAAATGGTAATGGCGCGAAGAAAGATGCAAGATACTACACTGCCGTCGATAAAAAAGAAAGTGTCACACCCCTCAGCCTTTACTAGGGTGTGATGGCACCGACCCCACATTCGTGACCGAGCGAACCCACTGACTCTTATTACAAACATAATCTCTCGAATTCTTAGTCAAATGAAAATGACAAATACAACAAATACTTTCAGAACTATTCTTTTTACTGTACTCAAGTCAACCGGAATCTGTAATCATATGGAACTTATTATACAATACAGATGACAAATCGTCGATGGAGCCGTTTACAAAACTGACATTCTATACCCACGACTGCGTTCCGCAAAGTCTCTAACAAATAATCGAAAACATAACACACAGTTCGACTCGAAGACTCAGAGCAAATGGAGCTTGCCAACGCCGAAACATTTTCTATAATGTCTTCTCGCTCATCCGGGTGTACCGCGCGCGAAACGCAGCCCCCGAAGAAAGGGGGGTCATGACGAATATGTACCGAGTATGTGTATATAAAACACAATAAACAATCATAATCAGGTCCAAGTCCGTAAATGTAATAGACGAAAACATATCGAAATCGAGGTACCGAAGTATAACGATGTGTAATCATGATCGGGATCAAGAGTACAGACGTACAACAGATAGTATCATAAGCAGAGTCAGAAGTACAAAAATGCATACCTTATCCAGGATATCAAAATGCCTACTTTCAGATTTTAAGTGATGCAAATCAGAGTCATACACAGGGCATAGGAACATGGTCGCCACCCCCGTCTCTGGCGCCATAACACATCATAACGTTGCATTACCTGCACTGGGACATATACCACGCCGGGAAATCGGACATATCATAACATAGACACGTGCATCTCCCGAACCGGGACATATACCACGATAACCCTAGAACCGGTCACATCATAATCCGTATACACGAATCGGGGACGGACATATACCGTAGTACCCCGTAACCGCACATCGTAACCGAGACGACATATACCACATCTCCGAACCGACCACGGTGATTCGGGAGACGGACATATACCACTAGATTCGAAGACGGACATATCATAATCCATATACACGGTAACCGGGGACGGAAATATACCACAAGACCGGGAACCGAACACCCGTACTTCGTAATTTATGTGCAGAACTCGCCCTCGTACAAAGCGGTTCCCGCGAACCAAACGCACGATACATACCGCCCGGATCCGGCAAGAGAGACAATACGTGGCACGAGCACGAGTAGTAAGAAACTACATTCCGTATTTTGTACCCTCGGTAAGTCAAGGCAAGTGGCACAGTTGCGTATGAAAAATTGTAAAGTGGAAATATTAAGAAAGGCGTGGGTAAAAAGTAAATTCGCAATACGACTCATGGAAATACGGAGAAAGGCTAGGGCAAATTTGGAACCAAGGGAAATATTTTTCTAAAATTGAAGAAGTTTGCTAGAATATTCAAGAAAGAGGCCACTTGGCCACGGGACCCACTTGCAATATGTGGCCTAATTAATTCAAGCCAAATTGGGGCAAGATGCTCAACTACTATTGGAAGGGAATATACATATATAAGTGGAAAGATGACTTGGTCATCTTATAATTCCCTAGAGTTTTCAAGAAACAAAGAACAAGAAAGAAAGAGGAGAAAGCGTGTTTGGAGACGTGAGCAAAGCGTAAAAGGTATGTGAAGCCTACCTCTCCTTCATTTGGCATGTCCTAGTTAGTATAAGTTGAAATCCGACTCTTCGGGAAAGTCCCGCCCCCTTCGGAAACGACACCTAAATTTATTCCTTTTTCATTCAATAGAATTGAATCCATAACTTGTGCTTTAAAAAAGGAAGTGTTCAAACGTCCGAAACCTTTGGAAATGAAATCAAAAATGCCTCAAACCTTCGTGAATGACCCCAATGGTACATGATGACCGTGTTTTTATGTTCGTCACCCGAGTCTCGATAAACGTGCATATCGGTTTCCATTACTTCTTTCATAGGACTTTATAATCTTATTTTATGCTTTCTTATGGTGTTGCTACTCATTGATGGTCTCGCCTTATAATGATTGTTCCTTCATGCGAGACGAAACGACCGTGGTTATTCCATAAGGTAGTCGGGGGCTACCGACCTTACGTCACCCCGATAGACACATGACTTTCTTTTTGGTTCTTATGCATGTCGCTATATGATACGTACATGACATGTATATGATATGTATACGAAAATGGGGAATTTGGGAATGGATACATATTGCGCATAGGACGCATTGCCACCTCGGTCACGGCGTAATTCCATCCCGACGCGGACACATGTGGGCAGCCGACGTATTTCGGCGACATGACTTGTTATTTTCACATGTATATGACACGAAATGTTTTGA
>NC_081346.1:49470611-49479022 GCF_029784015.1 Lycium ferocissimum
CGTCGTCTCATTTGATCTCCAATCCTTATGGAACCTTCTTAGCACTTGTTTATCACTTCATTAACAATATAAGGGGCGTTATAACTCTTCCCCAACACATCATTAAGTTGTCATCAACTTACTACTCATAAATCCTTTCCGAAACATATCGTTTACATGGCCTTCCCTTGGCAACTTTCTCGTCAAACATCGAATGTCTTTCAAATCTTGTTTAGAATAATCAATTTCCGTCTTACTTATTGAAACATCGTATACTTCATATTTCTCGTTAACCTATTCACTGTGCATCAACGGAAAATTTTTCGAGGTGTAACAATTGTGGAATCCCTATCAAGTGAGGACTAGAGCTATATTTTTCGGGAGGAACCTTGCTCGTGGTAATATAGTGTGATTAGAAGTAATATTGACCGGACATTTTGGGTAAGAGCTTTTGGTTATTAAAGACTTGGGGGTAATTGCGTGAGATTTTGAGCGGCAGTGTAACATTGGATAATTTCAAAAAATTTACGAGCATATTGAGGTGGTACTATGAGAGGTTTGATGGTTATGTAATTACTATATGAGGCTTTAGGTTTTGCATCGAAAAGTTCGGGTATGTATCAGAATTGCGTATCGGGTAAAGGTTGAGAAATATGAAGATTGAATTCGTAAGGTATAGTTCTTCGGTACTAAGTTGATAATTGGGATAGGACACTACCTGTGGAGTCGAAAGTGATGGACATAATTTGTTATGCGTGGTATGGCGGTGATTGGTTTCGAAACTCAGAGTCGGCTCTAATGATTATTGGTTGTTTTCGAGAGTTGTGTATTCATTCAGGGTCAGCATGGTTAGATGGTCTATGATTATATTTCTAGGAAGATATTTAAAGATTCTATGCGTTTCGGCTCAGATTGGAAGTAAGATAGACTTACCGAGCTTTGTTAGGATTTCCTAGTGGATTTGATGATATTTTCTGAGAACAGTTACTTGGATAGAATAATGGTATACAATGAGACTAGTACATATTTGAGGAGGAACTGTTGTTCGAGAGGTCTTTATAGTGACCAGTTGAGTTCGGACGGACTTTGCTCGGCGAGATATTCAGTGGTATGGTTCCTGTATTATGATTTGAAGTTTTAAAAGACTTGGAACTAGCCAAGTTGGCTTCAGTAAGGTTAGTTTTGATGGAATTTCGTAGAGAACTCAGGTGAATCAAGGATTCATTTCTGGAAAGAGTAAGTCATGGCTTCGAGCTTGTGGTGTGTGTCCATGTGTTTCTAAGAAATCGCGATGCGAGTAACAGCTTTAGAAGATGTGGGAGGAAGAGTTAGCGGAACTAGACTATTTTATCAGTCCAGAATAGGCTATGGTTTGTGACCATGTTTCAGCGGATTGTGAGCAGATGGCCTCGGGAGTGGTTCGGGATTTCGGTTGAGACTTAGGAAAAATTATTGGGCTCTGGCACCTAGTGTCTGCCATAGCGGCACTAGTGCCGTCCCAGCGCCACCGCTGTTGCGGTGGGATGACCGCTGCAGCGGCCAAACACATTTCTTCCCAGACCGCCCCGACGGTTTTAGAAGACGCTAGGGCTGTAGCGCTGTAGCAGCCCTGATGGCCCCCCTGGCGGTATCGGGCCTGTTATTTCATTAAATGTGTATTAAATAAGCCCTTAGTCTATCATATATTCCCATTACGAAAATTGAGCTCTTGGGGACTGTTTTAGAAGATTATTAGAGAAAACTCTTGGTGGTAAGTCTTGCTGATTTCTTTACTAATTCCTTGTTCCTAATCATCATAAATTCCTCTTTCCTTAGTAATTCCTTAGTAATGGAAGATAAAAGTGGGTTTTGATAGATTTTATGTCTAGGCTTATTAATGATGAAATTGATGTAGTTTATGCTAGATTTTGATGAATCTATGCTTGTTAATCATATATCTTCCATTATTGGCGTTAAATTGTTGAATCAAAGAGTTAGGATTTATACCCAAAATTAAGGGTTTTGCTTGAATTTTGAAATTAGGAGAATCCTTGAGTTAAATGATTAATTAGTTGTTGGGTTATGAACACCTAGTGCTTAATTTGATATTTTACTCCTGAATTTCCCGTTTTAACCTTGTGGGCCTCGTTTTCCCAAATTCTAGGGTGGATTTGACCTAAATTGAATGATAGCAATATTAGTATCGATCTTCATGATTTCTAATCTAGATTTCGAATATACCTAGACTTCTTTGATAGTAAGGCTCAGCGGAAGGGCAAGGCTAAAGAGTGATTGTCGGTGTTTGTTGTTCGGCCATCCAGGTAGGTTATGGCTTACCCTTGGTGAGACTTCGCGTAGCGAAGCATATATTTAGATTATATTATCGGAGAAAGCATATAAACCTTCGGGTATTAAGTTGGGTAGGATGTTGCCTTAGGTTGGGCCCTATTGCGTGATTGGGGCTAGCCACCCCGTTGTGTTGTGACTTGATTGTTCTATTGTGTTGTCTTGATGCCACGTGTTGTTAGTAGATATTGGAATTTGTTGTTCCTTCTTAATTGTGATATTGTAGTAGCTTACGGGTTAAGGTTAATACAAGGATAGAGTTCTATATGACTTGTGTGGTCTTTCATGATATTGTTAGCGTACCCATGTTGGTACTTGTGACACTGATACATTGTTGGCGTGCCCATTGTTAGTGCTTGTGATATTGATATGATTATTGATGTTGATACATGCATAGCACGCACACTCATGATATACCGTTGATACACTGTTGGTACTTGATGAAACACTGTGATGAGCTGGGCTCGATTTTTAAATGAGAGTGATGTGAGAGTCCAATATCTGATGTTAGTCCCGGAATCATGGATTGAGTGAGTGCATGGACTCCGCCGGTCCCCCAGGGTGGTGCCCGTGAGAACCCCCGTGGGCAAAGATCTGGGTCTCATCTGTCTGTTGGGCAAAGATCCGGGACGAGTGGCACTTAGACTTCACGAGTCACCTTGGGTTGTGCTACCGAGACATCAATATTTCAGTCTGAAGTACATGTGTACATAGCATTTGCATGGCATTGCATTGCATTCATACATTATTGCATTGCATTGCATCACGGCTTATATTGAGATGATTTAGTGTTCTTACTTGTGATGTTGGATTCGGATCGGTCATATTGAGACTTGGCACATTTGGGATTAGATGCTCTACTTAGGCGATGATGTGTACTTGGCTCGATTATGTTTGACTTATACTTGCTGATTTATCTGCCTATCTTGCTTTGTTGTCTGAATTATGTTAGCTATACTTAGTCGGCCTATGAAACCTACCAGTACTGTGGTTTTGTACTGAACTGCACTTGCTACATTCTTTTATGAATGCAGAGTACCTGGTTGGGTCTTCCTCCGTCTCCCATGGCTGACAGTCGCCTTCACCTTAGCATCGAGTTTCCAAGGTGAGCACGAGTCGTTCGCCGCCTTGAAGACTCCTCCTACTATTATGTCTTACTTTTCTACTTTGAGACATAAACTGATTGATGTATTATTATATTAATCCAGACTTGTATTTATTTCTTTTAGATGCTCTTGTATGACTTAGATCAGACCTTGGGGGTGTTTTCTTATTTCCGCAGTATTTTTGTTATATATTATTGTGACACTTACGTAATTATTCTTAAAATCAATGAGCTAAATAGGTAAAATTACATAGAAGTTATAGAAATTACATGAAAATCAAAAATTAATTAATGTATACAAAATTGTTTCATCTTTGAACGCTAATCAAAATAAGCAATTGACTAAAAACTGATCGGAATTGTTTCATATAAAATAAATAATCATACTTTGAAAAAAATGAGTAAAAATTCAAAAACTAACTTGATAACAAAGAAAAGCCAAGAAGGAACCTATATTAAGAAGCATCAAACTATAGCGAGTAATTGTCACGACCGAAAAATCTAACAAGTCACAGTGACACATACACCTAACCTGATAGGTGAACCATAATTCATTTTTAATTTATTTTCAATCAATAAGCGGAAAAGTAGAATGAGAACATTAAATAAGTCACAAAAATGAAATCTCATAATCATAAAATTTAGAAACAACGAGCACACCCCCAAAATTTAGTGCATCAGTACAAGAGCCTCTAAAATATGAGTACAAGTCTGAAATTATCTCAATACAATTTTCCAAGAAAAGTAAAAAAACAAAATGAAAATAAGGATAGATAGAGTCCGATGTTGCGATCAGCCATACAGCTCATCCCGAAATCTCCAATGAACAACTACAGAAAATCAGGCGGGTCCATGTGATCCACTAGTGCACGGATCTAAATCTGCACAAAAGAGTGCAGCAAGTGTATTATGAGTACAATATCAACGTGTACTCAACAAGTATCATTGACCGACTATAAAGAAGTATTGGCCAGAGTTGATCTTTGAAAACACTTGCCTATATACGTTAATAGATATAATTCTCAACAGTTAAATAATCAACAAATAAGAGGGAATTTAACTCAATAGAATCTCACAATTGGACAGCTAGATCAGATAAGCACAATTCACGTCAAAAATCAAATACTCCGTCTGTCCCAATTTATGTGATACAGTTCGGATTTCGAGAGTCAAACAAGAATTTTTTTTACTGGTATTTATTGGTATGCCCTTTAAATATCTTATATTGTTAATTGTTGTGACTTATAGTCATTTTTATGTAGTTTCTAAATATGTAAATTATTTTTCAAATAACTTAAACATTGTATGTCTGAATTCACGATCAAAATAAAAAAGATTGACTCTCGAAATCCGAACTGTATCACATAAGCCATGACAGAGGAAGTAATAAGCTCAAACCAGTTTAATAAGATCAGATAGAGATGAAATGTATGCAAAGCAATGCAATGACCATATTATAGAGAGACATGATTTCATTAAAGCAACAAAGGTAAAAATAGAAAAGTAACAAATTCAAGGAACCAAAAAAGTAGCTTCGATGTTAAGACAACCAACAAGATTAAGGATATTAGTTGGAACCAAAACAAGTAAGATGAATAGTTCATCGACAAGAGACTAGAAATTATAAATATATAGTTTGACTCTCTTCATTCTCTCTACTACGAGGAGTTCTCCATGAACGTGATTAGCATGGGGACAAGTGAGAAACTAGAGATCACATAGACAAAGGACCAGATTCGATATTCTCTTTTGGTTGGAATCAAATAAATTTAAAATTAATTACAGGTCAAAATTGTCGGTCTAATTATACATACATCAACCGTTTTAAAAATGTGGATTGCTGCCAATACGATTTTGATAAACTTTTGTATTAAAACCGTATTAATTTTCATAACTTTTGTAGCATGAGATCGAAGGGTTCTGATGGGGGACTGAAGGAGAAATTAGTCAATTTGTAGATATCAAGCTTCAATGGGTTAAGGAGATCGAGGTCTTTGTATCATATTTCATATTTTATACTTTAATTTCATTTTCCCCTTCCCTAATTTTCTATGAATTTAAGCAAATGACTTACAATAAAATAGAATTACCATTAAATCTCAATACGATACAAATAAAAAGATTCAAAATATAAAATAACAAATAAATAGATCTGAAAAAATTAATATAGTATACCGCTGTCTCATTTTATTTGGCATACTTTTCTTTTTAATTTCTCTCAAAAAAAAAATAACGTCATTCTATATTTAGAAATAATTTATCTTAAGCTTTTTATTTTATCCGTAATGAGATGATTATATGTCTTACAAATATCTCTAACTTGTTTCAAACCACAAGTTCTAATTAATTCTATTGTCATTTTCTTAAATTACTTATCGGGCTAACCACCACATGTAAACTGGGACGGTTGAAGTAATTAATAATATAGTGAGCTAGTAAATTGCACTAAGAAATCCAAAAATATTTACTAAAACTCCTATTATCAATATTTAGATATCTTCCTTTATCATAACAATAACCCAATAATAATAATAATAAAGTTGCTAGAGATTAGTTGGGTTCGACTAGCTAAACAAAATTGGAATTCCTGCTAAAACTTAGCTATAGAGTTTGCAGGCAAACTTCCCAAGCTACCTAGAGATTAGCTATGGACTTTTCTCCTAGCTAAAACATAGCTAAGGATTAGCTACAGATAATATCCCTAGTTAAATCATAATCTTTAGATAAAAAATTATTAGCGCCAAATTGTATTCCCGCAAAAAATTAGCTAGCGATTTGGCCAGGCTTTTCCCTAGCTAAATTTTAGCTAGGAATTAGCTACAGATTGTATCCCTAGTTAAATCATAATCCTTGGAGGGAAAAAATTTAGCGCCAAATTCCTTTTCTCGCAAAAGATTAGCTACCGATTTCGCTAGGAAAGATCCCTAGCTATATATTAGCTATGGATCGACCGTAGCTAATTCCTAGCTAGCATTTGACTAAATTTTCAGACGAAATATTTTGCTAGGAAATGGTGCATTCCTAGCTAAATCTGTCGCTAATGATGTGTATTAGCTAGGAATTTGAGTTCCCTGGCTAAAATCCATAGCTAAGAGCCTGTTCTCTTATAGTGATAGACCAATCATCGGGACTGTGTAATGGCACAAGGCTGATCATCACAAGACTTAGAAATCGGGTTATTGAAGTCAAGCTTTTATCAGGCAAGCTGGAGAAAAAGTGTTTATCCCAAGAATGACGCTGACTCCATCTGATGCGAGAATACCTTTTAAGTTCCATCGAAGACAATTCCCATCATTGTGTCTTTTGCCATGACCATTAATAAAAGTCAAGGCCAATTGTTATCTCATATGGGGATATTTTTGAAGAAACCAGTGTTTACACATGGACAACTGTATGTTGCTCTTTCACGGCTGACAAGTAGGAAAGGGTTAAAGATTTTGGTTTACCACGACAATGGGAAAATAACAAATGAAGCCAAAAATGTAGTGTACAAAGAGGTTTTTCGTAATTTGATTTGAGAGATTATTAAATAAACTTTTCACTTAATTGTTATCTTTTACTGTTGTCTTTTGGTCTTAACATGTTAGACGGATTTCTATATGAATTGATCATGTGAATTGCTTCTTCTTAATCAAAATTAGAATTTTATCGCAGTACTCTTTCTTCTCAATCTTCTTCACAAAATGCAAACTACAAAACAAGGATGGAGTACAAAATAAGGAAGGAGAAGGGAAGAACGATGGTATTGTACTTACGATTTTGAAATGCACTAAATATGTCAATGGGATATGATAAGAATAATTTTTTCGTATAAAAATGTCTAAAGTTATTGCAATCGTGATATTATATTAGGTGTCAACATCAATTTAGTTTTTAATATAATTTTTTTATTTAAGCACACGTCATTAATGACCCTAAATTTAATATATTAATAGTTACATTTATTATTTCACAAATTTAACATATCATACAAAAAAGTTAATAGTGTTTTATGTTTAATTTTGTAACGACCCGTTTGGTCGTTATAGTCTTTCCGGCACTTTCGCTCCTTTTCGAGCGTGGTTAGCTCACTTTTGACCCTAGGGGACCGTTGACATGCTGCCCGAGGGTCTAGATTTGATTTAGGCGACTTTTTGTGAAATTTGGGCTTAAAGCAAAAAGAGTTGACTCAAAGTTGACTTTTGGGTAAACGGACCTTTTTCAGAAATTCGTCAATTTCGAGAGGTCCGTATGGTCGTTTAGAGCTTGTGTGTATATCTAGTTCGGTTTCCAATACACTCAGATGTATTTTGGGACTTGGTTTGGGAAGTTGGAAAAGAGGTATCGGTAGTTGGCTCGGTCAACGAGATTTTCGTTGGAAATTCCGAGGCAACGAGTACGTTCGTAGCATATTTTTATATGGGTTTGTATATGTTGTTTGTGAGCAGATGGCCTCGGGAGTTGGTCGGGATTTCGGCTGAGACTTAGAAAAATATTGGGGATTCTGGTACCTGGTGTCCGCCAGAGCGGTGCCAGTGCCGTCCCAACTGCACCACCATAGCGGTGGGATAGCTGCTCAAGCTTGTTTTGCCCAGACCATCCTGACGGTCTGAGAGGATGTCGGGGTGGTGGCGCCATGGTGGTCCCGATGCCACCGTAACGGTATCGGGCCTGTTATTTTTCATTAAGTATGTATTAAAAGCCCTTAGTCTATCATTTATCACCATTACGAAAATTGAGCTCTTGAGAACTGTTCTAGAAGATTCTTGGGAGAAATTCTTAGTGGTAACTCCTACTAATCTCCTTACTAATTCATTATTCCTAATCATCTTAGAATTCCTCTTACCTTATTAGTTCCTTAGTACTGGAAGATAAAAGTGGATTTAATAGATATTCTACCTCGGCTTTTAAATGATGAAATTGATTGGATTTATGCTAGACTATAATGTATCTAAGGTTGTTAATCATATATCTTCCATTATTAGTGTTGAATCCTTAAATCTAAGAGTCAGGGTTTATACCC
>NC_081346.1:49479122-49600365 GCF_029784015.1 Lycium ferocissimum
GGTTTTTAATTAACGGTAATGCCGTTTGGTCGTTATAGTCTTTTCGACACTCTCGCCCCTTTTCGAGCTTGGTTAGCTCACTTTTGACTAAAAGGGACCCATTGACACGCTTCCCCTAAGTTTGTCTAGATTTGATTCAGGCGACTTTTTGTGAAATTTGGGCTTAAAACGAAAAGAGTTGACTCAAAGTTGACTTTTGGGTAAATGGACCGTTTTTGAAAATTTGTCGATTCTGAGAGGTCCGAATGGTTGTTTAGAACTTATGTGCATATCTGGTGCGGTTGATGTGCCGTGAAATTACGGGATATTCGATGCTAATTCCTTAAGCTTTTGTAACTCTTCAAGCACTTTTGTTGTTACTTTTTGTATATTTATGTCGTTTTGTAGGATAAGATGCCCGGAGAGCATAACGGAGCAAAATGGAGCAAAATAGAGCAAACAACACTTTGTGGCAGCACTTGCTGCAGCATGTTGTGCATGCGTGCGAGCAAAAGAGACTAACTGCTTGACATGTTGTGCCTGTAGACGCCAGGCATTTTGTCGACAATTTGTTTCCGTTTTTGAATGTTATAAATACTCTTTTAGGGTTTGTAAAACATTATCTTTTGCCATTTCATACAAGTTTTGGAGACTAGGTTCCTACACCACACTTTGTGGTTGAAGATTTGAAGATTTGGTTGAGCATTTCTTAAACCTTTAATTCATTTCTTCAATTCCTTGCTTTGTATTGTATATCTGAGTGTGTAGTATTTATTTTCTTCACTTGAATCTTGTTTATGGAAATATTCTATGATTAAAGTGTTGGATGAAACTCTTGTTTTGCTTATGTATTGAATTATTTTTATTGCTATTGAAGTGGGTCTTTGTTGATTTAATTAATCTTGTTCTTTAATGTTTCTTAAGGGATTAGCTAACCCTAAGACTAGCCCATTTACTTTGATTGAGCTCGAAAGAGGAAATCTAGGTTGGGAAAGATTAATTAACAAGAATTTAGTTCATTAAACCCATCTAATAACTTGAGCTAGGAATAGGAAAGTTACTTGAGATTCAATTGGTTGTGCTTGATATCACACTCTAAGGCTTGGAAAAGCTTAGAGTGAAATTCATTGATTTGGTTAGAAGACTTTCAATGAGATTTTAGAAACCATTATCTATTAACATGAACCCGCTCTTAGTTGTAAAATCATAAAATATATTGGATCGTTACTTGAGAGTTCCTTATATCCAAGCTTGTGGTCATTGATCATTTTATTCGCTTTCTAGATTAGTGTATATTTTTGCATTAGTTATAATTTTATCAAAAAAAAAAAAAACAAATTATTATCAAGTGTTTGGCTTAGCGTAGAAAGTGATAATTCCTTACTTGTTTAAATCGCCTAGCATATTGTTCCCTGTGGGATCGACCCCGACTCATAGTTGGGTAAATTATATTGCATACGACCATGTACACTTTCTCTTTGAAGAGTGGGTTTGGACGTTATCAGCGATTCCCAATGCACTCGGATACATTTTGGGACTTGGGTTGGGAAGTTGGAAATGAGGTATTGGTGGTTGACTCGATCATCGAGACCTCCGTTGAAAATTCTGAGGAAACGAGTGCGTTCGTAGCGTATTTTTATGTGGGTCTGTGTATGTGGTTTGTGAGCAAATGGCCGCAAAGGTTGGTCGGGATTTCGGTTGTCACGACCCAACCGAAGGGCTATGATGGGCACCCGGAGCTAACCTACCGAGCACCTCTGAACATACATCATCATAATCATTTCTAGGTGGACCACAAAGATAGCTCATAGGTAACATAATCTGTAAGGGTACATGTCACAAAATAATGGCACATCTCTATATAATCATCAACATCTGGGCCCATCATCACAAGCCGGCTAGGCTGCCAAAATATTATACAACAATGTGAACTGATAAGGTTATGGAATATCAAGCTACATACATCTGTCTACGAGCCTCTATATAGAATATAAGAATCCACAAAGACGGGGCAGGACTTCGCCATGCCCAAGTATACATATACAAAGGGTAATACTAATAAACTGCAGAACCGAAGCAAATGGAGCACTCCTGAACTCCACTGGTGAAGCTCCTAAGGATTAGATCCGTCTACCTGCGGGCATGAACGCAGCGTCCACAAGGAAGGACGTCAGTACGAGCAATGTACTGAGTATGTAAGGCATGAATAATAACATATACGAGATATGGAACACATCATAAGATAGAGACAACCTTTACATCTGATTGCCTCTTAAGGCGGATACCATGCATGCTTAGCCTCTTAAAGAAAACATTTTTCATACATATAAAACATAGTAGTGCTGCAGAACGTGCAGCCTGATCTATACATCATCGTTAGCCCACGTCCGGGGTAATCATCTCACGCCACCCACTAGTGGTGCTGCCCTGCCATATAGGTATGGTGTCATTATCTTTATCCATAAGTCGCCCACCGTAGTGGTGCTGCCCGGCCATATAGACGCGGTGTGAGAAAATACATACATATATGTAAATCATGCATGAGAGCCTAATTAAAAGCTACTACTTTACCGGAGTGACATAAGGTCGGTAACCTCCGATTTATATTATGGAACAATCACCATCGCTATATCTCATCTTGAAGGAATAATTATCATAAGGTGAGATCAACAACAATGAATAAAGTCAAGAAAATCATGAAATAAGCTCAACAATCTCATAATAACATCAAAACCATAAGCTTTAGAATCTCTAAAATGGAATCATCATCATCATCATTATCATCGTAGAAAACATCTATCTTTAGTATCATAAGAACTTTGAGAATCATGAACTTCTAGCTTTTTAGGAAATAGGATATTATGGAAGTCATGTATGTGTTCATAAGAAGAGAATCATGCCTTTAGAAAGAAAGGGACAGCCTTAACATACCTTTTGGGTCTCCTTAACTACTTAACGTTTATCCTCCCAAGCTCGTAAATCTACATTCAAGAGAATTCATATTATTATTAGGCTTATCGTCACATGCTTATCTTAAGCCTTCAAATTAAACCCCTTTTAGAATCTTTCGAAATTCGGACAGCATCTTCCCTGTTTATATCCCTAGCCCGAAATCACAATACCAACAACCAACAACAATAACAACAACACTAACATCAACAACATCATCATCAATACCAAAATACTCCATAAACATCCCACACGATGTTTATTTCTCAACCAACTAATTCATTATATGACCATTTAATAGCTCTATTTTCGTAAATACACTTAAATCACTATCAATAAGGAGGGATTCTCACCTTATACCCACGAGAGCTGCAATATCTTCAATATGCATCTTGTATCCAACCCAAGGTCCACCGCAATACAATATTATAATCACAACTATACGCTATCCGAACCTAAATCCCGAGATTACACTTGATTTGGGCTAAAATTTATGGGTAGAAGTTGGGAGAAAGTTCCAGAGGTTTTAGGATATTTTTGAGGGGTTGTTTGGATGAAAATAAGGGGTAAACCCCCTTTTATATTGCTTTAGACTAGGTTTGCACCAACCTAAAATTTGCTCAGCGCGATCGCGCACTGCACTTGCGCGTTCGCACACTGTAGCTTGGCGCGCCTTTGCGCGTTCCCGCATTGTCTTTGGCGCGTTCGCCCAGTGTAATTGTTGCTCTGCCGGCCTAAATTGTAACGTCCATAACTCTCTACTCCGATGTCATATCGATGAGTGGTTTGTTGCGTTGGAAACTAGACTTCATGAACTTCATTTTAGGCTTTTACTTTACCTTAAAACTCTTCATATGCTAAAAGATATTCTTTTCCCAAGTTGGCTCAAAATTATCATACGAACTCATGCCCATCCTTTCTCCAAAATTCCAACAACTTAGTTTCCTTGATTCACTTGTTCTCCAATCCTTCCATGACCTATTACATGAACTTAAACCCCCATAACCATAAGATGGGCACATATAATCTCATATATCCAAGGAAATATCTCCAGTGTCTACAATTGAACAACTAACACCTAACGAATCTCAACGTACAAAACTATGGGGTGTAACATTCCTCCCCCCTTAGAAACATTTGTCCTCGAATGTTAAGCTCTTAGGAATTCTACGAAAATTTACCAAAGTTTCCCCTATAATTGTATCACTACAGTCCTACCACAACAACCCAAAATATATACAATGCCTCACATGACCACAACATCAATATCCATATTGGCCACACACGACCAATAAATGGTTCAAAAAAGCATCACATAGCTGAGGATAATGGTATCTCTATCTGGAGCTCTTCTGGGGGTCGACATAGACGCGGATATCTGGACTTCATATCCTCCTTTGCTTCCCAAGACATTTCCTCTTTGTTATTGTTTCTGCATAGAACTTAAACTGAGGCTACATCTTTGGTTTTCAACGTCCGAACCTGCCTATCTAGAATGGCAATGGGTACTTCTTCATAGGACAATTTCTCAGTAACTTGGACATCATCCACAGGCACAATTCTGGAAGGATCTCCAATGCACTTACGAAGCATTGACACATGAAAAACTAGGTGCACTGACTCCAAATCCGAAGGCAGATCTAACTCATAAGCTACTTGGCCTACCTTGCGCATAATCTTGTAAGGCCGAATATACCGGGGACAAATCTTACCCTTCTTCCCAAATCTCATTACACCTTTCATCGGCGAAAATTTCAAGAATACCTAATCGTGAACTTGGAATTCCAAACCTCGTCGATGATCATCTGCATAGGATTTTTGATGACTTTGGGTTGTTACGAATAGACCTTGAATAAGCTTGACCTTGTCCACCGCTTGCTGGATCAAGTTTGGGCCCACTAGCTTTGTCTCCCCTACTTCGAACTATCCAATTGGCGATCTACACTTCCTCTCATATAGAGCTTCATACAGGGCCATCTGAATACTAGAGTGGTAGCTAATTGTACGCAAATTCGATGAGTGGAAAATGATCATCCCAACTACCTCCGAAGTCTAATACGCATGCTCTTAACATATCTTCAAGGGTCTAGATAGTGCGCTCAGCCTGCCCATCAGTATGTGGATGAAATGCTGTGCTAAGTCTCACTTGTGTTCCCAAACCTTCTTGGAAGGACTTCCAAAAATTAGTTGTAAATTGTGCTCCTCTATCAGTGATAATGGATACTGGAACACCATGAAGTCGCACTATCTCTTTAATATACAGCTTTGCATAATCTTCTGCTGAGTACGTAGTTCTGACTGGCAGGAAATGAGCTGATTTTGTGAGTCTATCCACAATCACCCATATTGAGTCATACCTTACACCGAGAACGAGGCAAGACTATAATGAAGTCCATATTAATCGCTTCCTATTTCCAAGTTAGAATTTCCATAGCTTGCAACAATCCTCCAAGCTTCTGATGCTCAACTTTCACCTGTTGGCAATTAGGACATTGAGCTACAAACTCTGCGATATCTTTCTTCATTCCATCCCACCAATATATTTACTTGAGATCATAATACATTTTTGTTGCTCCTGAATGAACAGAATAACGGGAATGACGAGCTTCGTCCAGAACCTGTCGACGTAGCCCTGCAATATCAGGAACACATAATCTGTCTTGATACCAGAGAACTCCATCAGCAGGAACCTCAAATAGTGACTTCTTCTTCTGAGGAAGTGCATCCCTATAATGAATTAACATAGGGTCCTCATACTGACGCTGCTTTACCTCCTCTACTAAAGATGAAACAACTAGGTTCTAGACAGTAACTCTCGCACTGCCGAGTCCATTAAGCAAACTCCTAGGCTAGCTAGTTGTCGAAGCTCATGAACTAACTCCCTCTTCTCTGGCTGAACATCACATAAATTGCCCATAGATTTTCGGCTAAGCGCATCAGCTGCTACATTCGCCTTTCCAGGATGATATAAGATACTCACGTCATAATCTTTCAATAGCTTCAACCACCGCCTTTGCCGCAAATTCAATTCCTCTGTTTGAAAATATATTGAAGACTCTTGTGATCTGTATAAATAGCCACATGAACGCCATATAAATAATGTCTCCACATCTTTAGTGCATGAATAAGCATAACTAACTCTAGATCATGAGTCGGGTAGTTTTTCTCGTGTTTCCGCAACTGCGTTGAAGCATAGGCAATAACTTTGCCATGCTGCATCAACACATAACCTAGCCCAACACCTGAAGCATCACAATAGATAACATAGCCCTCCGATCCTTCTGGAAGTGTTAGGACTGGGGCCAAAGTCAATCTATTCTTTAGCTCCTGAAAACTGCGCTCACGTGCGTCTGTCCACTGAAATTTAGCCGATTTCTGAGGCAGCTTCATCAGTGGTACAGAAATAGAAGAAAATTCTTCTACAAATCTTCTATAGTAACCGGCCAATCCCAGGAAACTACGGACCTCCGTAGGTGTTGTAGGCCTTCGCCAATTCTTCACAGCTTTAATCTTATGGGTTTCTACTCAAATACTATTAGCTAAAATGATATGCCCTAGAAAAGTTACAGAATTCAGCCAAAACTCACATTTTGAAAACTTGGCATATAGTTCCCGAGTCTGAAGAATTCCAAGAACAGTACGTAGATGGTTTGCATGCTCTGCCTCCGATTGAGAATATACCAGAATATCAACGATGAACACAATCATGAATAGATCTAGGAAAGGCCTGAACACATTATTCATCAAATTCATGAATACTGCCGGGGCGTTAGTCAATCCAAACGACACTACTCGAAACTCGTAATGGCCATATCTAGTTCTGAAGGCTGTTTTCAGAATATCCTCCTCCCTGAATCTCACTTAGTAGTACCCCGATCTTAGATCTATCTTTGAGAACCACTTGGCACCCTGCAGTTGATCAAATAAATCATCGATCCTTGAGAGTGGATATTTATTCTTTATAGTCACCTTATTCAATTGTCTGTAGTCAATACACATCCGCAAGGAACCATCTTTCTTTCTTACAAACAGCACAGGTGCTCCCCACGGCGATGAACTAGGCCTAATAAAGCCTTTTTCCAATAAATCTTTTAGTTGCTCCTTTAACTCCTTCAGTTCCGCAGGGGCCAGTCGATAAGGAGGAATAGATATGGGCTTAGTATCGGCAACACATCAATGGTAAACTCAATCTCCCGTTGTGGTGGAAGACCAGAAAGCTCGTTCGGAAACACATCTGAAAACTCATTCACTACCGGGACAGATTGAAAAGTTGGCGGTTTTACCTCTGTGGCTTGGACCCAGACTAAATGATGGATACAGCCCTTAGTAGTCATCTTCCTTGCTTTGAGATAGGAAATAAACCTACCTCTCGGGGACACTGTATTACCTTTCTATTCTAAACTGGTTCTCTAGGAAACTAGAATCGAACCATTTTTGTTCTGCAATCAACATTGGCGTAACAGGAGGTCATCCAATCTATACCCATAATGACATCAAAATCTAACATTTTCAATTCATATAAATTAGCCATAGTATGACGGTTGCAAACTATAACCACACAATTTCTATATACCCGTCTAGATACCCTTTGGGTCCCCTACAAGTGTAGACACCTCAAAATGTTTGATTGGCTCAGGTTTCACCCCAATACGATCGCTAATATAAGGGGTAATGTATGACAATGTAGAACCCGGATCAATTAATGCATATATATCATGAGGGGATACTGATAATATACCTATGACAACATCGAGGGAGGACTCAAGATCTTGTTGTCCGGCTAGTGCATAAATACGGTTCTGGGGGCCACTTGAACTAGATGCTCCCCCTCTGCCTTTACCACGACCTGCTGGTGCCTGCGAACTTTGCCCCAAAGGGCGCACGGATAATGAAGAATTAGCCACTGATCCTGTGGCCTGGACCCTACCTCTGCCAGCCATCGATAGACAATCACGCATCATATGCCCAGTCTGGCTGCAGCCATAGCAAGTATCTGAACCTAGACAGCACTGTCCCGAATGCAGCCTACCACACTGAGTACATCATGGTATACGTGGTCTTTTTTGGCTGGGATCGCCTCTATACTAGGAACCCGAAACTCTAGAGCTCTGGCCCAGTCCGGAATAAATAAGGTGATCAAATCTCTTGCCCACAAATCGAGGAGGTGCACTGGCCACTGATTGTCCTGAATACCTGGAATACTGTTGCCTTTGACCCCCTCTGAAGTCACTAGCAGCACTGGAAGATCTGGCCCTCTTGCGATATCCTCTATCAGAATCACGCTCACTCCTTCGGTTCTTCTTTGTTCTTCCAAACTCTGGGCATGGGCCTGACTATGAGCAATATCCATCCCATCCTGAAGTGAGGCTATCAAGCATTCCTTAATCAAATGTGGCCCCAAACCACTCACGAACCAGTGTACACGGTCCCCTATATCAGCTACCATCGCTGGAGCATACCTAGCCAAAGAATTAAAGCAAAGGTTGTACTCTCAAGCACTCATATTCCCTTGCCTAAGATTCAAGAACTTGTCAGCTCTAGCCCGTCGAACCTCCGGTGGCAAATAATGTCGGAGGAAGGCATCTACGAACTCTTGCCACACCGGGAAAGGTGCATTTACCCCTCTTGAAGACATCCAAGTGTTATACCAATGGACGACCACATCCCGCAATTTATAAGAAGCCAATTCAACTAACTCAGTATCAGAAACGTGTATTATCCGTAGCGTCCTCAGCATCTCATCTATAAAGCCCTGCGGGTCCTCATCCGGCTTTGACCCATGGAATTCTTGAGGGTTCAAGCTAATAAAATCATGAGCTCCTGCACTAACCGCTCTGTCACCATGGCCGTACCACCTTTGCCGAAGCGACGCGACTAGCGGTCGATGTTATACCCCGCATTTTAGAGCATGAGCGTGACACGTGCTTCCTCAAGAAAAATTGACAATCATGTTGTTGCTACATAATTTAAACTCACGTTGATAGTGTTGTATCTCGTATTTTCGTACGTCGGATTATTTGCGAGCCGAGGTGGGGCCCACACATCGAGATTTTTTGGGACATGTGACAAGTTATATGAAGCACATATGTGAAGTTAAACACAACTCGGGAAGGACTCTCGAGCCAAAGCAAAGTGGAAGTCCTCCAAAGAAATATTTTTAAATAACGTTTTCGGGTGATCTGACTTCGAGGGGCAAATACGGTATTATAAGTTTGGAATTTGGTAACATATCAAGAGATAGAAGTTGTAGATAATTGAATTATCTTTCCAACCATAGGTCGTGGGTCCATAGATGACGTCGGGATAAGGAGTTATGGACGTTTTAAGGAAGAAGGGTCAGTGGGTTAGGCCCAATCCGGGCCTAACCGGGTTAGGCCCATGACCCACGGTTATTTAAGTAAAATTTCAGACTTTCCCCTCATTTTTCACACCAAAACACCCAGAAATTTCTGCAGGAAAATAGAGAAGAGATCCTAGAGAGAGAAAAATCAATTTTTGACCAAAATCCGAGCCCCGAATTAGGAAGCCCATGAAGAGAAAAGTGTCGTACGTCGCGTTGTCTTCAATTTGAGCTAAAAATCAACCAAGGAGGAGAGTGATAAAGTGGTGGCTGCCTACTTAAGGTAATATGAAGGATCCTTTTCATTGTTAACAAGTTTATTTAAAGATTTAACGGATTAGAACGGAAGAAATAGCGATATAAATTCGTTTGTCGGTGTTGATGTGGTAGCCGTATAGGGGGCTGTTTTGGTGGGGTATGATGAGCTAATTTTATTTAGTATTTTGGTTGTTGTGTTGTGGATTCTATGATGTTAAATGAAGATTTAATGGTTTAAATTGAAGTGGAAATTGTTTGGGGATTATTGAAGAAGTTAAGGTGATGTTAGTATGATTTCTTATATTTGCATGAATGATATTGTTAATGTGTGGTTGTTATATTTCATGAGTATGGAAGAAAGAAAATGTGTTGTAATTGTTCTTATTGAATTTGGAAAAATTCGGGTAGTGTATGTGTTGGGTGGACCGTTTGAAATGTTATGTGAATTGCTTGAAGTATGCTTGAATTTTGCTTGTAAGGTTTTGAGCAAGTATTCGAATGTGAGATCATTGGTATTGGCTTGATTACATGTGATTGAATTGAGTATAAACGAGATGCCGTTGAATTGTGTGACAAGAATTGTTAAGGTTAGAATATATTTTGTATTGATTATTGAAGTTGTAAGTATGATAGTTAGTATTGTTGTTAATAATGTGGCCGAGTTCCATTCTCGGGTTGTTGTTGTAAATATTGGCCAAGTTAGGATCTCGGGGGTGGTGTATTTACAGGGGAGATGCTGCCGAAATTTCGGCAGAATATAAGTGAATTTATTGAGAAGTTAAGATAAGTGAATGACAATGAATCTAATGGTTGTGTCAATTCTCTTGCATGTAGATTAGCGAGTTCGGGCTAGTAAGCGTAGCTAGTAAGGCGCGGCGCAGGTATGTTAAGGCTCGACCTTTTTCCTTCTATGGCATGAATCATACGTTGCGATTTTTATAAACGCTCCCATAACGTCCTTATTTTCAAAAGTTAGAAGTTATGCTTTCAAAGCACGATTTCCTTTCTAAAAGTTTATGAATGTTTTCCAAACTATTCATTTTTCTCCAAAATCCAAGTTTTACGATTTTTGAAAGTTTTTATGACCAAAATAACGACTATGATTCTATGATGACAATGATGATGCCAGATGTGAGAAAATGACTAGGACGAATATGTCAAGGATATGTTCTTACCATGAATACGACGATATGAAATGTTAAGCTATTTTTGGATAATGACTATTTTAAAAGTTTCAAAGTATATGAAATGATATGTTATGACCCTGTTTTAGGTTTTCCCGTGATGCTATCCTTGATTGATAGTCTCGCCTTATCTCCGAATATGGGGTCGGGTGCCCATCACACCCCGGTAAGATCAGGGTGTGACAAAGTGGTATCAGAGCTCAAAGTATGTCGGCATGTCGCCAGGATACTTGGGAAAAACAAAAAAAAGGGAGAAACGAAGTAACAATGAGTGTACCAAGAGACGGATATGAGAGTAAGGAAGTAGCCTATAGCCGATCGTTAAGTAAAGACTGCGTACCAAGACATGGCTTTCGTTAAGGTGCGGTGACGAACAATAACAGGAAAGAAATGACCTGGAAAGGACAGGGATAACAAGTTGGTATGGCGAAGTAGGAAAACCTATGACATGGAGCAAGGACTCATGAAAAGGTCAAGGAGTTCGATTATAAGACAAAAGGATGAGGAACGGGCATAAAGAAAAGAGCGGTTAAACAAAGGAACCTTCCCGGAGGATTATGACGCCCATAAGGTCAGTTGAACATTCGAGGACGAATGTTCTAAAGGGAGAGGATGTTATACCCCGCATTTTTAGAGCATGAGCGTGACACGTGCTTCCTCAAGAAAAATTGACAATCATGTTGTTGCTACATAATTTAAACTCACGTTGATAGTGTTGTATCTCGTATTTTCGTACGTCGGATTATTTGCGAGCCGGGGTGGGGCCCACACATCGAGATTTTTTTGGGACATGTGACAAGTTATATGAAGCACATATGTGAAGTTAAACACAACTCGGGAAGGACTCTCGAGCCAAAGCAAAGTGGAAGTCCTCCAAAGAAATATTTTTAAATAACGTTTTCGGGTGATCGACTTCGAGGGGCAAATACGGTATTATAAGTTTGGAATTTGGTAACATATCAAGAGATAGAAGTTGTAGATAATTGAATTAGATTTCCAACCATAGGTCGTGGGTCCATAGATGACGTCGGGATAAGGAGTTATGGACGTTTTAAGGCAGAAGGGTCAGTGGGTTAGGCCCAATCCGGGCCCAACCGGGTTAGGCCCATGACCCACGGTTATTTAAGTAAAATTTCAGACTTTCCCCTCATTTTTCACACCAAAACACCCAGAAATTTCTGCAGGAAAATAGAGAAGAGATCCTAGAGAGAAAAAAATCAATTTTTGACCAAAATCGAGCCCCGAATTCCGAAGCCCATGAAGAGAAAAGTGTCGTACGTCGCGTTGTCTTCAATTTGAGCTAAAAATCAACCAAGGAGGAGAGTGATAACGTGGTGGCTGCCTACTTAAGGTAATATGAAGGATCCTTTTCATTGTTAACAAGTTTATTTAAAGATTTAACGGATTAGAACGGAAGAAATAGCGATATAAATTTGTTTGTCGGTGTTGATGTGGTAGCCGTATAGGGGGCTGTTTTGGTGGGGTATGATGAGCTAATTTTATTTAGTATTTTGGTTGTTGTGTTGTGGATTCTATGATGTTAAATGAAGATTTAATGGTTTAAATTGAAGTGGAAATTGTTTGGGGATTATTGAAGAAGTTAAGGTGATGTTAGTATGATTTCTTATATTTGCATGAATGATATTGTTAATGTGTGGTTGTTATATTTCATGAGTATGGAAGAAAGAAAATGTGTTGTAATTGTTCTTATTGAATTTGGAAAAATTCGGGTAGTGTATGTGTTGGGTGGACCGTTTGAAATGTTATGTGAATTGCTTGAAGTATGCTTGAATTTTGCTTGTAAGGTTTTGAGCAAGTATTCGAATGTGAGATCATTGGTATTGGCTTGATTACATGTGATTGAATTGAGTATAAACGAGATGCCGTTGAATTGTGTGACAAGAATTGTTAAGGTTAGAATATATTTTGTATTGATTATTGAAGTTGTAAGTATGATAGTTAGTATTGTTGTTAATAATGTGGCCGAGTTCCATTCTCGGGTTGTTGTTGTAAATATTGGCCAAGTTAGGATCTCGGAGGTGTTGTATTTACGGGAGATGCTTTCGAAATTTCGGCGAGAACATAAGTGAATTTATTGAGAAGTTAAGATAAGTGAATGACAATGAATCTAATGGTTGTGTCAATTCTCTTGCATGTAGATTAGCGAGTTCGGGCTAGTAAGCGTAGCTAGTAAGGCGCGGCGCAGGTATGTTAAGGCTCGACCTTTTTCCTTCTATGGCATGAATCATACGTTGCAATTTTATAAACGCTCCCATAACGTCCTTATTTTCAAAAGTTAGAAGTTATGATTTCAAAGCACGATTTCCTTTCTAAAAGTTTATGAATGTTTTCCAAAATATTCATTTTTCTCCAAAATCAAGTTTTACGATTTTTGAAAGTTTTTATGACCAAAATAACGACTATGATTCTATGATGACAATGATGATGCCAGATATGAGAAAATGACTAGGACGAATATGTCAAGGATATGTTCTTACCATGAATACAACGATATGAAATGTTAAGCTATTTTTGGATAATGACTATTTTAAAGGTTTCAAAGTATATGAAATGATATGTTATGACCGTTTTATGTTTTCCCGTGATGCTATCCTTGATTGATAGTCTCGCCTTATCTCCGAATATGGGGTCGGGTGCCCATCACACCCCGGTAAGATCGGGGTGTGACAAAGTGGTATCGAGCTCAAAGTATGTCGGCATGTCGCCGGATACTTGGGAAAAACAAAAAAAAGGGAGAAACGAAGTAACAATGAGTGTACCAAGAGACGGATATGAGAGTAAGGAGTAGCCTATAGCCGATCGTTAAGTAAAGGCAACGTGCAGACATGGCTTTCGTTAAGGTGCGATGACGAACAATAACAGGAAAGAAATGACCTGGAAAGGACAGGGATAACAAGTTGGTATGGCGAAGTAGGAAAACCTATGACATGGAGCAAGGACTCATGAAAAGGTCAAGGAGTTCGATTATAAGACAAAAGGAAGAGGAACGGGCATAAAAGAAAAGAGCGGCTAAACAAAGGAACCTTCCCGGAGGATTATGACGCCCAAGGTCGGTTGAACATTCGAGGACGAATGTTCTAAGGGGGAGGATGTTATACCCCACATTTTTAGAGCATGAGTGTGACACGTCTTCCTCGAAAAAATTGACAATCGTGTTGTTGCTACATAATTTAAACTCACGTTGATAGTGTTGTATCTCGTATTTTCGTACGTCGGATTATTTGCGGCGAGGTGGGGCCCACACATCGAGATTTTTTTGGGACATGTGACAAGTTATATGAAGCACATATGTGAAGTTAAACACAACTCGGGAAGGACTCTCGAGCCAAAGCAAAGTGGAAGTCCTCCAAAGAAATATTTTTAAATAACGTTTTCGGGTGATACGACTTCGAGGGGCAAATACGGTATTATAAGTTTGGAATTTGGTAACATATCAAGAGATAGAAGTTGTAGATAATTGAATTAGATTTCCAACCATAGGTCGTGGGTCCATATATGACGTCGGGATAAGGAGTTATGGACGTTTTAAAGGCGAAGGGTCGGTGGGTTAGGCCCAACCCGGGCCCAACCGGGTTAGGCCCATGACCCACGGTTATTTAAGTAAAATTTCAGACTTTCCCCTCATTTTTCACACCAAAACACCCAGAAATTTCTGCAGGAAAATAGAGAAGAGATCCTAGAGAGAAAAAAATCAATTTTTGACCAAAATCCGAGCCTCGAATTCCGAAGCCCATGAAGAGAAAAGTGTCGTACGTCGCGTTGTCTTCAATTTGAGCTAAAAATCAACCAAGGAGGAGAGTGATAACGTGGTGGCTGCCTACTTAAGGTAATATGAAGGATCGTTTTTATTGTTAACAAGTTTATTTAAAGATTTAACGGATTAGAACGGAAGAAATAGCGATATAAATTCGTTTGTCGGTGTTGATGTGTGGTAGCGTATAGGGGGCTTGTTTTGGTGGGGTATGATGAGTTAATTTTATTTAGTATTTTGGTTGTTGTGTTGTGGATTCTATGATGTTAAATGAAGATTTAATGGTTTAAATTGAAGTGGAAATTGTTTGGGGATTATTGAAGAAGTTAAGGTGATGTTAGTATGATTTCTTATATTTGCATGAATGATATTGTTAATGTGTGGTTGTTATATTTCATGAGTATGGAAGAAAGAAAATGTGTTGTAATTGTTCTTATTGAATTTGGAAAATTTGGGTAGTGTATGTGTTGGGTGGACCGTTTGAAATGTTATGTGAATTGCTTGAAGTATGCTTGAATTTTGCTTGTAAGGTTTTGAGCAAGTATTCGAATGTGAGATCATTGGTATTGGCTTGATTACATGTGATTGAATTGAGTATAAACGAGATGCCGTTGAATTGTGTGACAAGAATTGTTAAGGTTAGAATATATTTTGTATTGATTATTGAAGTTGTAAGTATGATAGTTAGTATTGTTGTTAATAATGTGGCCGGGTTCCATTCTCGGGTTGTTGTTGTAAATATTGGCCAAGTTAGGATCTCGGAGGTGGTGTATTTACGGGGGAGATCTTTGCCGAAATTTCGGCGGAATATAAGTGAATTTATTGAGAAGTTAAGATAAGTGAATGACAATGAATCTAATGGTTGTGTCAATTCTCTTGCATGTAGATTAGCGAGTTCGGGCTAGTAAAGCGTAGCTAGTAAGGCGCGGCGAGGTATGTTAAGGCTCGACCTTTTTCCTTCTATGGCATGAACCATACGTTGCGATTTTATAAACGCTCCCATAACGTCCTTATTTTCAAAAGTTAGAAGTTATGATTTCAAAGCACGATTTCCTTTTCTAAAAGTTTATGAATGTTTTCCAAAATATTCATTTTTCTCAAAAATCAATTTTACGATTTTTGAAAGTTTTTATGACCAAAATAACGACTATGATTCTATGATGACAATGATGATGCCAGATATGAGAAAATGACTAGGACGAATATGTCAAGGATATGTTCTTACCATTAATACGACGATATGAAATGTTAAGCTATTTTTGGATAATGACTATTTTAAAGGTTTCAAAGTATATGAAATGATATGTTATGACCTGTTTTATGTTTTCCCGTGATGCTATCCTTGATTGATAGACTCGCCTTATAATTGTTCCTTCAAGGTGAGACAAAGCGCGCATGACTATTCCATAAAGTAATCGGAGGTTACCGACCTTACGTCACTCCGACGGATACATGACTTTTCTTTGGGCTCTCGTATGCTTACATGATATATACATGATATATGTATATGTATGAGGGGGGGGGGGGGGGGAAAGGTGAGGCGCTATAGGCACATAGCCACACGATCAGTTGGTATAATATGATACCATCCGGACGCGGGATGCCGGACGCGCGGGATATGTGGGTAAATGGATCGGGCCGAACGTTCCTCGGCATTATATATGTATACGGATCGGGGCACGTTCCGCGCATTATATTATATTATATATGTATATGGATCGGGCTGCACGTTCCGCAACATTATATTATATTATATATGTATATGGATCGGGCTGCACGTTCCGCAGCAATATGATATGAGGATCGGGCTGCAC
Source organism: Lycium ferocissimum (assembly GCF_029784015.1). NCBI lineage: Eukaryota > Viridiplantae > Streptophyta > Magnoliopsida > Solanales > Solanaceae > Lycium > Lycium ferocissimum. The sequence goes on from NC_081346.1 coordinate 49,495,419, forward strand.
GTTCCGCAGCACTAAGCATGCATGGTATTCGCCAAAAAGGACACTCGTATATGTACGGAGGTTGCTCTCCATATCATGATATGTTCTATATTTCTTTTATGTCATTAATTATGTTATGTATCTCTCGTATATTATTATACATGCCTTACATACTCAGTACATTGCTCGTACTAACGCCCCTTTTTTGTGGGGCGGCGTTCATCACCGCGCGGTACACTCGGACAAGTAAGAGCTATTGCGAGAAGACGTTCCGGCGGAGTGAGTGAGGCTCAATTGTACATTGAGTGTCGCCGAGTGAGATTATATGTCTTTGTGCGGTTTGTTCAAAGTTAGAGACTTTGCGGACGAGTCGTGAGTCAGTGTCGGTTTTGAGAGTGGGTCCATTAGCTAATATATTTTTATTACGCATTATGTTACGAGTCTTTACGGTTACGAGACTATGTTTAAATTGGGAAACGTCAAAAAGAAATTTTGAAAATTTTACTATGTATTTTACCTTTATTTGATTTAAGCATCCAAAGAGAATATGTGAGTAATAAGAGTCGGCGGGTTCGCTCGGCTCCGAATATGGGGTCGGGTGCCCGTACACCCGGTAAGATCGGGGGTGTGACGGTCGGCCAACCGAATGGCCTCTCTCGTCTCTCCACGACCGGAGGCATCGGTGGAGGAATTGGGGTCTTTGGGCCCGGGCGGGAGCCCCTCATGCTCCTCTGAAATGGGTGGAGTAAGAGAGGTTCGAGATGGAACCTTATTATGGGACTCACCCTCTTCTATCTCTATCGGTGGCTCCCCGTTCGGTCCTCGCCCGGCCACCGTCCTTGCCCGGGTTGTAGCTTTCCTCGTGGAGGCATCACTGAAATTATAGCACACAATTAGGAAAAGGGGGATCTTGATAACATAGCTCTATTGCACAATCTAAGATAAGAAAGAAAGGTCAATCATTCCTAAATGCCCCGCAGCCTCCTGTTTATAAGTGTGGCGCGCTTCACACCCATAAACAAGACTCTACAGGACACGACTCGTAGACATACCCTAGGACGAACGGCTCTGATACCACATTCGTCACGATCCAAATAGAGGGCCATGACGGGCACCCGGAGCTAACCGGCCATATAGGCGCGGTGTGAGAAAATACATACATATATGTAAAGCATGCATGAGAGCCTATTTAAAAGCTACTACTTTATCGGAGTGACGTAAGGTTGGTAACCTCCGATTTATATTATGGAATAATCATCATCGCTATATCTCACCTTCAAGGAATAATTATCATAAGGTGAGATCAACAACAATGAATAAAGTCAAGAAAATCATGAAATAAGCTCAATAATCTCATAATAACATCAAAACCATAAGCTTTGAAATCTCTAAAATGGAATCATCATCATCATCATTATCATCGTATAAAACATCTATATTTTGTATCATAAGAACTTTGAGAATCATGAACTTCTAGCTTTTCGGGAAATAGGATATCATGGAAGTCATGTATGGGTTCATAAGAAGAGAATCATGCCTTTAGAAAGAAAGAGACAGCATTAACATACCTTTTGGGTCTCCTTAACTACTTAACGCTTATCCTCTCAAGCTCGTAAATCTACATTCAAGAGAATTCATACTATTGTTAGGCTTATCGTCACATGTTTATCTTGAGCCTTCAAATTAAACCCCTTTTAGAATCTTAAAATTCGGGCCGGCGTCTTCCTTTATTTTATATCCCACAACTTTGAAATCACAATACCAACAACCAACAATAATAACAATAACACTAACATCAACAACATCATCATCAATACCAAAATACTCCATAAAACATCCCACATGATGTTTATTCAATTTCTCGACCAACTAATTCATTATACGACCATTTAATAGCTCTATCTTCGTAAATACACTTAAATCACTATCAATAAGGAGGGATTCTTACCTTATTCCCACTAGAGCTGCAATATCTTCAATATCTGCCTTGTATCCAACCCAAGATTCACCGCAATACAATACTATAATCACAATTGTATGCTATCCGAACCTAAATCCCGAGATTTCACTTGATTTGGGCTAAAATTTATGGGTAAAAGTTGGGAGAAAGTTCCAGAGGTTTTAGGATATTTTTGAGGGGTGCTTTGGATGAAAATAAGGGGCAAACCCCTTTTATATTGCTTTAGAGTCGGTTTGCACCGACCTAAAATTTGCTCAGCATGATTGCGCACTGTAGCTGGGCGCGCCTCTGCGCGTTCGCTCACTGTGTTGGCGCGTTCGCTCAGGGTAATCCTTGCTCTGCCGGCCGAACTTGTAATGTTCATAACTCTCTACTCCGATGTCATATCGATGAGTGGTTTATTTCGTTGGAAACTAGACTTCATGAACTTCATTTTAGGCTTTTACTTTACCTCAAAACTCTTCATATGCTAAAAAATATTCTTTCCCCAAGTTGGCTCAAAATTATCGTACGAAATCTTGCCCATCCTTTCTCCAAAATTCCAACAACTTAGTTTCCTTGATTCACTTATTCTCCAATACTTCCATGACCTATTACATGAACTTAGACCCCCATAACCATAAGATAGGCACATATAATCTCATATACCCTAGGAAATATCTCTTGTGTCTATAATTTAACAACTAACACCTAACGAATCTCAACATACAAAACTACGAGGTGTAACATCAGTTGAGACTTGGAAAATATTTGGGACTCTGGTACCTGGTGTCCACCAGAGCGGCACCACTATAGCGGGGGGATGGCCGCTGGGGCAGCCAAGCTTGTTTTGCCCAGACCGTCCCGACGGTCTGAGAGGACGTCGGGGCGGTGGCGCCATGGCAGTCCCGATGTTTCCGTAACGATATCGGGCCTGTTATTTTTCATTAAGTGTGTATTAAAAGCCCTTAGTCTGTCATTTATCACCATTACGAAAATTGAGCTCATAGGAGGCTCGGTTTCTAGTAGATTCTTGGGGGAAATCCTTAGCGGTAAGTCCTTTTAATCTCCTTACTAATTCATTATTCCTAATCATCTTAGAATTCCTCTTTACTTATTAGTTCCTTAGTAATGGAAGATAAAAGTGGATTTATTGGATATTCTACCTAGGCTTTTAAATAATGAAATTGATTGAATTTATGCTAGACTATGATGTATCTAAGGTTTTTAATCATATATCTTCCATTATTAATGTTGAATCCTTGAATCTAAGAGTTAGGGTTTATACCCAAAATTGGGGGTTTTGCTTGAATTTTGAATTTGGATGGATCCTTGAGTTAATTCAGCAATTGGATGATGCGTTTTGATCACCTGGTGTTTAATTGGATATTTTGCCCCCAAATTTCCTGTTTTGCCCACAAAATTTTAGGGTTGGTTTTTGACCCAATTTGAATGACAGCAATATGGGTATTGATCTTCATGATTTCTAATCTAGATTTTGAAGATGCCTACACTTCTTTGATCTTAAGGCTCAGCAGAAGGGCAAAGCTAAAGAGTGATTGTTGGTGTGTTGTTATTCGGCCATCCAGGTAGGTTATGGCTTACCCTTGGTGAGACTTCATGTAGCGAAGCATATATTTAGATGATATTTTTAGAAAATGCATGTAAACCTTTGGGTATGAAGTTGGGTTTGATATTGCCTTAGGTTGGGCCCTGTCATGTGATTGGGGCTAGCCACCCCGTTGTGTTGTGACTTGCTTGTTCTATTGCGTTGGCTTGATGCCACGTATTGATAGTAGATATTAGGAATGTTGTTCCATCTTGGTTGTGAGATTATAGTGCCTTACTTGTTGATGATGATACGAGGATAAAGTCCTCTTTGACTTGTGTAGTCTTTCATGATATTGTTGGCATACCCATGTTTGGTACTTGTGATATTGATTTGATTATTGATGTTGATTCATACATTGAACGCATTGTCATCCTTTATGATAAACTATTGATACATTGTTGATACTTGATGAAATACTATAATGAGCTGGGCTCGATTTGGATGAGAGTGATGTGAGAGTTTAATATCCGATGTTTGTCCTAGAATCGTGAATTGAGTGGGTGCATGGACTCCGTGGGTTCCCAGGGTTGTGTTGATGAAAATCCTCCGTGGGTAAAGATTCAGAGTCTCGTCTGTCTGTTGGGCAAAGATCCAGGACGAGTAGGACTTAGACTTCGAGAGTCATTTTGGGTTGTGCTATCGAGACGTGGAGGTATTTCGTCCGGAGTACATGTGTACACAGCATTGCATTTCCATTCATACATTATTGCATTGCATTGCATCATGGCTTATATTGTGATGATTTGGTGCTTTACTTATGATGTTGGTTTCGGATTGCACATATTGAGACTTGGCACAATTGGGTTTAAATGCTCTACTTAGGCGATGACGTGTACTTGGTTCCAATTATGTTTAACTTATACTTGTTGATTTATTTGCCTATCTTGCTTCATTGTCTAGATTAGGTTAGCTATACTTAGTCGGCCTATGATACGTACCGAAGCCCTCACGGTTGGGGAAGGATTTTGTATTGTGTATATCTTAAAGTTTCGAAGTTATATGAAACGGTGGAATAAAGTTTTCTTTTATGGAGTCATGTTTGTTACATTTCTTGGAAATTTCATGACGTTTGCCTTATGAGTGAACCAACGCAAGCCTAAAGTGGACATGAAGCCCTCACAAGGTTAGGAAGGATATTTGATAATATTAAGTGTATATCTTAAAGTTTCGAAGTTATATGAAACGGTGGAATAAAGTTTGTTGGAGAAATTGGAGTTGGAGTCATGTTTGGGAAGATTATGTAGCATTTGAGTTATAGAGAAGGGTGAGTCTCATAATGAGATTCCATTTCGATCCTCTCACTCACCTCTGTTTGAGAGAGCATGAAAGATTGTGGCCATATTTGATCGAGTTCCTCCACCAAATGCTACGTAACACCCCGTATCTTTGACCTAAGCTTTAACCACGATCCTAGACTTAGAAAATCGATAAAGAATGTGGGAATTGAGATTTTTCCGTTCAATTCTTTGTGATATGGTGGTTTACGCCCATGAACATATTTGATAGATGGTCGTATTCCAATTTACGCCCATGAACGAGGGAATGAGTGTAACACCCCGTATCGTAAACCGAAACCAAGAATTTCGAACATTCGGAATTTGACATTTTGAGGTCATATGGTTAAATACGGACCGTATTTCACTTTACGGCCCGTATTTCAAAACGTGTTTGGAATTTGGGAAAACTTCCTTGATGAAAGTTGTAGAGCATTGAAATACCTTTCCAACGGTATCTTACGGGGGTCAAACGGACATCTGTGCAAGAAGTTATGGCCATTTTACTGAACGTGAGAGGCAGTGCTGTCCATATTTCAAAATACGGCCGTATTTCAAAATACGGCCCGTATTTTGAAATACGGCCAGTATTTATTTTGGGCCGAAAAATTTATTTTTCAGAACAGTATATACTCGTCCATATCAGTTCAAAACATTATTTTCATTCCTTCAAGACCTAGAACGACCTCCTACCTTCTTCCATCATCAAGAATACCAAGGTAAGCTTACTCTAATTATTCCAACTCAATTCTAACATCTATCCTTGTAATCTAAACAAGAAATTATCATTCTAAAACTAGGGTTTTCAAGAAAACCCATCTCAAGGATCAAGAATTCAAGATTTTGGAAATCCTCTTCAAAGCTCAAGTCTTTAATTCAAGTTTTGGAGCGACTAAGGTATGTAGAGTTACTATCTACGTGTGGGAACATCATTGTTCTTCCCCACGCCTCAAAATCCATAAAATTATGATTTCTCTACTAAACTAGGGTTTCAATACAAAACTAGGGTTTCAATACCATGCTCATGATAACCCTAGGTCCATGTCCATGATTATATTATGTATGAATTGTTATAATTCCATCATTGTGTTCTTAATATTTCTTTATGATTATTGAGAATCCGTCCGTAATCTATGAAAACCCATATATCTTGTATTCCATGGGTTCTTGCATGCATGTTTTTGAATAAAAATGCTTATTTCATGAATATCCTATATGTCTACAAGTTTTCATGCAATTGTATTTTATAACTATGTTCATACCATGACTCAAGATACATACATGCTAAATACAAGTTATTTTATGAAACCATATTTACAAGTTATTTCATGAAACCATGTTTACAAGTTATTTCGTGAAATCATGATTACAAGACAAGTACAAGTTAATTCACGAAAATCATGGGCTTCTTAGCCAACTATATTATGTTCATGTTTTTGGGAGTTGCACGAATTACCGAGAAGGCTCAGATAGCCCGAAACTACGTAGCCACCGTAGGACAAGGATCGCTCCCCCATGATAGGACGATACCTTAACTTTACACCGAATGGATCCATCGGTGCACGATACCACCTCATACCCTGGCAAGGTATGGGGGCTCTGCTGGTCCGGCGAGGTACCAGACTCCACGTACCCACGTGGTGATATCACATGGTCGGTTTATGAAATGCTCTCCCTACTTATCATGTTTTACGTATGTTATATATATATGTATCCATGCTCATGCTCATGTTCATGTTCATGTCCAGGTTTTCAGTTTCAGTTCTTATCATGTTATTTCATGTCCCATGTTATTTCATTCAGTTGCTTTACATACCAGTACATTCAATGTGCTGACGTCCCTTTTATTGCCCGGGGCCTCGCATTTCACGATGCGGTACGTATTTACGGGACGACGCATCCGCTCGCAGGATTTGCTCGTATCGGCTTATTGGTGAGCCCCATCTCATTCGGGGTTTAGTCAACTCTTTATTTTATGATTAGTTATGCATCTAAGGTATACCGGGGGCCTTGTCCCGCAAGTATGTTTTCCGTCGACTCATGATAGAGGTTTCATAGACTAGACAAGTCAGTTATGTTATGTCCGACATTCGGAGTCGTATAGCCATTTTGGCTCACTCACGTTATTTCCGCATTCATGATTTAAACAAGTGTTTCATTAAATTATTATGACATCTCATGTTTTATAAAGGCTCATCATGCATTCACGTTATATTCCGCTCATGTTATGCCTCATGATGATTCAGCAAGCCATGTGGTTCGCTCGGTCACATGCAGGAATGGCACCGAGTGCCGTGTTTCGCCTGTGCCATGGTTCGGGGCGTGACAAAACTTGGTATCGAGCCTAGGTTCAAGTGTCTTAGGGAGTCTATGAAACCGTGTCCGGTGGGGTCACTTTTATATGTGTGTGCGCGCCACACATATAAAATAGTTGACCACCAAGACATTTAAGATTGTCTCACTTCTTTCAACTCTAGATCGTGCAATAGAGCCGTGTTCTCAGAAATCACTCGAACTCATGTGTTGTTCCCCATTCTACCAAATACGCCTTGTCTCAGCGAATGAGGAAGATGTGAATCTAATCGTTATCGATGTGTTGCTTTCCGATGGAGGCATCAGGAATTATTCTAACTCGTGCCATGAAGCTTAGTAGTCATCAAAAGTAAGTAACATTCTCTTTCCATCGAATTCTAAACGTATCGAATGCGTAAGCGCGAGCAGGAAAATTCGAGACCCAAGACTTACCAAATAGTGCATGGTGTGTTTATCGGGTGATAATACCCTTTTAAAAACAAGTTTCGAGCATGGTAGTACACGTAGGTTATATACCTTAAGAATAAGTTTATTTGGATTATATCGACCATGGAGCTACATTATAAGGATGATAGTTCGAGATTTAAGACCCTACATAGTAACATGTTATGAAATTAGCGCAGCAATCATAAATTGTCCACGGTAGTTTTGAGCAGGAAATAGCCTAAGAGCCAACCACCTGTAATACTAGAAAGTCTCGATTTTTTTTAGGATATATATATATATATATATTTTGCCATATGATCTATGTACATGACTAGGAAGGGACTGATGCGATAAGAAAACCATGAGCAGACGATATTGAATTTTTTTTTTTTGGGTTAGTTCTAAATTATTTAAGCTTATCCAGATCAGACCTAGAGAGTATGATGTTAGTAAGTTACTACAAGAAGCAAATATTACTATGAGATAAAAAGATATGACAACCTCTTAGGTTATGTTATTAAGTATTTATGGTGTATAGTATGATATAATTTTGAAAGTGTATAGGGAGTTTGGGGTTAGTTATTCCAATTTTGTTTGAGACAGATGAAATTTCCTTAAGTGTGATCCATGTCTATAGTTTAGAAAAGATAGTATACAACCTCATAATAGAGTCGATAAGGAGGAAAAGTTAGAAATAACCTTATGCTTCACTTTAGTACTCGAGAGAAGAATTAGAGAATATGATGCTAGCAAGTGGTTAACGAAGCATAGTGAGTAAGTTTGAATAGACACAGTGAATTAGAAATTTTCAGCAGAGTTAGTAGAAGTACGATTTGAGTTACTTAGTCAAGTTAGCACTACTAAGGTAACCGTCTAAATACACCGAAGGCGTGTTAGAACCCAAAGGGTTTAAGTTAAATTCGAGGTATAGACATGGGTGAAAGAAGAAAACCATCTAAGCAGTAAGAGATCAAGCTACAAAAGAAGAGACTTTAAGAATTATCAGAAAAGAGTTTTCCCCAAGACTGACAAAGCCAAGTTATGTTAGTCATGTACATTAGAAACCCGTTCATTTAAGTAATCCAGTTTTCCCAGTAAGTAAGACTTGCTTGAAGTAAGCCGAAAAAAAAAAAAAAAAAATGAGTCATCAGTATGTTAGAGGAACTTAGCAGAATCACTAGATGACCACTTATCGCTAACTCGAGAGATCCACAGGCTTTAAACATCAGCTTTTGAACTAAGGGGGAGATTGTGCGATAAGGTGCCGATATAGATTATGTGTTTTGTAAGTTGATAGGTTAAGGAGATTATGTCAGAGGATCACAATTTCATGTAGCCAAGATAAAGTGTGTGGAATGCGATCTTTTGTCATGTCGCCGAGATCAAGTTTTATGGGCGAATAAAAGGTTTAAGAGTGTAACGTTCCCAATTTCAAATAATTCATGCACTATGTAGTACCAATGCCCAAACGTACTCTACACATGCATAGCATACCTATCTTATGCCCTTGTTAAAGCTTTACACTCCATGTTTAAGATACAAGAATTAAGTCTCCATACGATAGTAAGCTATGCGAGGGAATGTTCTTTCATGTTTCTCAGATCAGGTTGTACTCATGACCAAGATTAAAGACCGCATTCATGTCTCACGTATCTATCGTGCTTTTATACCCATGACCACGTTCTAGCTTCTAAGTGCTTTCCAAATATGATGTTGATTTTGATAATGATTGAGGAGAAGGTAACACAATAGTTTAAAGACTAAGAAATGGAATGCCCACCTGGTCCCTGAACAAGGGAAAAATGCCTTAGGTAAATGATTTATTTCAACTCCAAAGATATGCTACCTACGTTCTCACGTACTCGTGCCCACGACCGACTTCTTTAAGCATCCACATATAGAAATAGCATAATAAAGTGGAGTTGGTAGGTAACGATAAGGGTAAGTCAAGATGGATGTCCTACCCACGATTCTACGTAACTCATGCTTATGTTCCTCTGGTTACTGTTTTAAAGACTCGTAGCTTAGCACAAAGGATGCCATTTTCTTTTCCGAAGCACTTATGCCCCGTTTAAGTTCAAGATGACTTTCTACTTACGCCTTAGTCTTACTTCATACTCATGAACTCAAGTCCATACGCCATGGTATGTAGGTACTCATATAAACGCTATATTTTTCATGGTCCCATGCCCCATGTCATGCTATTCACGTTTCATGCCGTATGAATAATGTTCCCATGCACGCATGTTCCACGTTACGTCCTCCATGTACAATGCACCATGTCATGTTTGTTCTCTAAAGTAAAGTATCTTATATGAATAGTACCAATAATTCCTTTTCTCTCAGTCCTCTATAATTCGCTCACGGGAATGAGCAAGATGAGCTAAGGTATTCGTAATCATGATTTAAACTAGCAAGATAATCGAAGTAAGGTGCATTCCTATATTCAAATAGATATCTTTTCATGTACCCTATGGTACTTGTCTCGGGAGTATTCTACTCGATTCGACGTATTCATGTCATGCCTATGCTAGATATTTATGAACACCTATGTTAGATTATATTCTTGTTATACGACTGAAGTCTGTCGCATTCACATCGAGATTGCGCTTACATTCAAAGCCTAAGTCATACTCCTATCTCATATTACCATGGTGACATACGAACGTCTGTGATTAAGTCTCTAAGTATCCAAATCCTACCCGCGCTTAGTATTTAACCCACATGTTGTAACAATCATGTTTTCGACATTCAGATCCCATGTTACGATATCCATTTTCACACGTATTCGTATCTCATGACAGTTTAGCACTTATGTATTCATGTCATCCAAATCTTCGTGTATTTATGTCCCACGTCATGCATCTCACGCCCAGGTAATCATGTCATGTTCGTGCCTATTTCCAGTACTCATGTCATTCGTGCCTACGCATTTCTTTCAAACCATGTATAGTAATCATATAATCATTCAGCCAATATCCGTGTGTTCAAGCCAGCTTAGTATTTATGTTAGCTACATACAAGATGCAGTAATCACGTTATGTCACATCATGCGTATTAAGATACTACGTGAGTTGTGTGTTGGTACTTTAGTTAGCTGACAAGCATTTGAAAAATGTCATGAGGGTCCGAATTATGAAGGAAGTCCTGCCAAAAATTTTGTAGATTCCAGAGTTAGTAGCGATTCTTAACCACTAGTCATAAATCGAGGACAAATGTTTCATGATTATCATTCATGTAGGCGCTACTCGTTTCATGTTCCCCATGTACATGTTTCCATGTAATCACGTATTCAGTTCTCATGATCCATGACCATGTTCCCACGTAACCATGTCAAGCTCTTACGTTTTACGTCATGTTTCTTTCATGTTCATGTATTCAAGCCATGTCCAGCCATGTTCTTAACCATGACCCATCATTCGAGGACGAATGATCCCAAGGGGGAGATATTGTAACACCCCGTATCTTTGACCTAAGCTTTAACCACGATCCTAGACTTAGAAAATCAGATAAAGAATGTGGGAATTGAGATTTTTCCGTTCAGTTGTGATATGGTGGTTTACGCCCATGAACAGTGGTCGTATTCCAATTTACGCCCATGAACAGTGCCCGTAAACTGAAACCAAGAATTTCTGAACATTCTGGAATTTGACATTTTGAGGTCATATGGTTAAATACGGACCGTATTTCACTTTACGGCCCGTATTTCAAAACGTGTTTGGAATTTGGGAAAACTTCCTTGATGAAAGTTGTAGAGCATTGAAATACCTTTCCAACGGTATCTTACGGGGTCAAACGGACATCTGTGCAAGAAGTTATGGCCATTTTACTGAACAGAGGCAGTGCTGTCCATATTTCAAAATACGGCCAGTATTTCAAAATACGGCCCGTATTTTGAAATACGGCCAGTATTTAACTGGGCCGAAAAATTTATTTTTCCAGAACAGTATATACTCGTCCATATCAGTTCAAAACATTATTTTCATTCCTTCAAGACCTAGAACGACCTCCTACCTTCTTCCATCATCAAGAATACCAAGGTAAGCTTACTCTAATTATTCCAACTCAATTCTAACATCTATCCTTGTAATCTAAACAAGAAATTATCATTCTAAAACTAGGGTTTTCAAGAAAACCCATCTCAAGGATCAAGAATTCAAGATTTTGGAAATCCTCTTCAAAGCTCAAGTCTTTAATTCAAGTTTTGGAGCGACTAAGGTATGTAGAGTTACTATCTACGTGTGGGAACATCATTGTTCTTCCCCACGCCTCAAAATCCATAAAATTATGATTTCTCTACTAAACTAGGGTTTCAATACAAAACTAGGGTTTCAATACCATGCTCATGATAACCCTAGGTCCATGTCCATGATTATATTATGTATGAATTGTTATAATTCCATCATTGTGTTCTTAATATTTCTTTATGATTATTGAGAATCCGTCCGTAATCTATGAAAACCCATATCTTGTATTCCATGGGTTCTTGCATGCATGTTTTTGAATAAAAATGCTTATTTCATGAATATCCTATATGTCTACAAGTTTTCATGCAATTGTATTTTATAACTATGTTCATACCATGACTCAAGATACGTACATGCTAAATACAAGTTACTTTATGAAACCATATTTACAAGTTATTTCATGAAACCATGTTTACAAGTTATTTCGTGAAATCATGATTACAAGACAAGTACAAGTTAATTCACGAAAATCATGGGCTTCTTAGCCAACTATATTATGTTCATGTTTTTGGGAGTTGTTTTAATTACCGAGGAAGGCTTCAGATAGCCTGAAACTACGTAGCCACCGTAGGATGAGGATCGCTCCACCCATAGACGATACCTTAACTTTACACCGAATGGATCCATCAGCACGATACCACCTCATACCCCGGCAAGGTATGGGGGCTCTGGCTGGTCCAGCGAGGTACCATACTCCACGTACCCACGTGGTGATATCACATGGTCGGTTTATGAAATGCTCTCCCTACTTATCATGTTTTACGTATGTTATATCTATATATATATCCATGCTTATACTCATGCTCATGTTCATGTCCAGGTTTTCGTTTCGGTTTCTTATCATGTTATTTCATGTCCCATGTTATTTCATTCGCTGTTGCTTTACATACCAAGACATTCAATGTGCCGACGTCCCCTTTTATTGGAATTTGGGCCTCGCATTTCACGATGCAGTACGTATTATGCGACGACACATCCGCTCGCAGGGATTTGCTCGTGTTCTCGGTCTCATTATTGGTGAGCCCCATCTCATTCGGGGTTTAGTCAACTTTTATTTTATGATTAGTTATACATCTAAGGTATACTGGGGGCCTTGTCCCAGTAAGTATGTTTTCCAGTCAGACTCATGATAGAGGTTTCATAGACTAGACAAGTCAGTTATGTTATGTCCGACATTCGGAGTCGTATAGCCATTTTGGCTCACTCATGTTATTTCCGCATTCATGATTTAAACAAGTATTTCATTAAATTATTATGACATCTCATGTTTTATAAAGGCCTTTTTGAAGTGTCCACCATCAAGTGATGATGCTATTCACGTTATATTCCATATATAGGCAAAGTCGCCAACTCTTAAATCTATCCCTGTAGTGAATGAGTTTCCGGACGTGTTTCCGGACGAGCTTCCAAGCCTTCCACCAAAGCGAGAGATTGATTTTGCTATTGATATGTTACCTAACACTAAACCCATGCCTATTCCTCCTTATAGAATGGCTCTTGCAGAGTTGAAAGAGTTGAAGGAGCAATAGAAGGATTTGCTTGGGAAAGGCTTTATTAGGCCTAGTTCGTCGCCGTGGAGCGCCCCTGTATCGTTTGTAAGAAAGAAAGATGGCTCCTTGCGAATGTGTATTGATTACAGACAGATGAATAAGGTGACGATCAAGAATAAATATCCGCTCCCAAGAATTGATGATTTATTCGATTAGTTGCAGGGTGCTAAATGGTTCTCAAAAATAGATTTAAGATTCGGATATCATCACGTGAGAGTTAGGGAGAAGGACATTCCCAAGACAGCCTTCAGAACCCGATATGGTAACTTTGAATTTCGGGTAATGACGTTCGGGTTGACTAACGCACTGGCGGTGTTCATTGATTTAATGAATAGTGCATTCAGACTTTTTCTAGATTCGTTTGTGATAGTGTTTATCGATGATATCTTGGTATACTCCAGATTCGAGGCAGAACATGCAAACCACTTACGAACTGTTCTTAGAGTTCAAGCTCGAGAGCTATTTGCAAAAAATTTCAAAATGTGAGTTTTGGTTGAATTCTGTGACTTTTCTGGGGCATATTATTTCAGCTAATAGCATTCGGGTGGATACCCAGAAGACTGAAGCTGTAAAGGCTTGGCCGAGACCTACTACACCTACAGAGGTTCGTAGTTTTCTAGGTTTGGCAGGTTATTACAGAAGATTTGTAGAAGGCTTTTCTTCTATTTCCGCACCATTGGCGAAACTAACTCAAAAATCAACTAAAAAATTTAATGGACGGATGCTTGCGAGCGTAGTTTTTAGAAGCTGAAAGATAGATTAACTTCGGCCCCAGTCCTGACACTTCCTGAAGGGTTGGAGGGCTATGTTGTCTATTGTGATGCTTCAGGAGTAGGTTTGGGTTGTGTATTGATGCAGCACGGTAAAGTTATTGCTTATGCTTCAAGGCATTTGCGAAAACACCAGAAAAACTATCCAACCCATGACCTTGAGTTAGCCCTGGTGATTAATGCATTGAAGATATGGAGACATTATTTGTATGGTGCTGACGTTGATATTTATACAAATCACAAGAGTCTCTAGTATACTTTCAAGCAAAAAGAGTTGAATTTACGGCAAAGGCGATGCCTGGAGTTGTTGAAAGATTATGATGTTAGCATTCTATATTATCCTGGGAAAGCAAACGTTGTAGCTGATGCTCTCAGCCGTAGATCTATGGGAAGCTTATGCGATGTTCAGCCAGAGAAGAGAGAGTTACCGCGAGATCCAAAGATTAAAATTAGCCTCAGAGTTCGGTAATGGACTCGAGCAATAAGGGTGTTACCATTCGTAATTCAATTTGCGTTACTAGTGGTGAAGTGAAAGAACGCAAGATAAGGATCCCATATTAGTTCATTACGTAAATACACTTCCTCGAAGAAGAATTCATCCTTTGAAATTTCGCGTACGGAGTTCTCGTGTGTCGAGGCAGACATGCGTTCTCGATATACAGATTACGTCGCCGCATTTTTGGAGGAAGCTCATTGTTCCCGGTATTCTGTTCATCCGAGAGCGATGAAAATGTATCATGTTATTAAATCCAGTTATTGGCGGGACAGAATGAAGAAAGACATAGCATAGTTCGTATCTCGATGTCTTAATTGCCAGCAGGTAAAGATTGAGCATCAAAAGCCCGATGGATTGTTGCAAGCTATGAAAATTCTGACTTGGAAATAGGAAGTGATTAATATGGATTTCGTTACAGGCTTACCTCTTTCTCAGCGGAAGTATGATTCCATATAGGTAATTGTGGATAGACTTACGAGGTCAGCTCATTTTCTACCAGTCAGAACTACATACGTAGCCAAGGATTATGCAAAGCTTTATATCAAAGAGGTAGTACGAATCCATGGTATTCTAGTATCTATTATTTCTGATAGAGGAACCCAGTTCACAGCTTATTTCTGGAAGTCCTTCCAAGAAGGTTTGGGGACTCAGGTGAGTCTTAGTACAGCATTTCACCCACAGACCGATGGACAAGCTGAGCACACCATTCAGATTCTCGAAGATATGCTACAGGCATGTGTGTTAGATTTTGGAGGTAATTGGGATGATCACTTGCCGCTTATTGAGTTTGCTTATAACAATAGTTACCATTCCAGCATCCAAATGGCCCCGTATAAGGCTTTATATGGGCGCAAGTGTAGATCCCCAATTGGGTGGTTCGAAGTGGGAGAAGCTAAGCTAATAAGGCCAAATCTAATCCAGCAATCCATGGAAAAGGTCAAGCTTATTCAGGATCGATTATTAATAAATTTCGAGTCATCGTAAATCTTGCGTATAATCGCCGATGAGACTTAGAGTTCCAAGTGAATGACTGGGTATTCTTGAAGGTGTCGCTGATGAAAGGCATCATGAGATTTGGAAAAAAGGGCAAGTTTAGCCCTCAGTATATTGGGCCTTACAAGATTGTACGCAAGGTAGGCCAGGTGGCTTATGAGCTAGATCTACCTTCAGATTTGGAGTCAGTCTATCCGGTCTTCCATGTATCGATGCTTCGTAAGTGCATTGGAGTTCCTTCCAGAATTGTACCTGTAGATTATGTCCAGGTCACCAAGCAACTATCTTACGAAGAAATTCCCATTTCTATTCTAGATAGACAAGTTCGGAGACTCAGAACCAAAGATGTAGCTTCATTGAAGTTTTATGGAGAAACAATAATAGGGAACAAATGACTTGGGAAGCTGAGAAAGATATGAAGTTCAGGTATCCACATTAGTTTCCACTCCCAGAGGAGATTCATCGAGGCACCATTGTCCTCAGGTATGTAATACTTTCTTTCAATGATTTCTTGGTCATGTGTGGCCATTATTGTTGTTGTTGTCGTAGCCTTGTGAGGCGATATATATTTTGGGTTGCTGTGGCACGATGGTAGTGGCATATTACAGGGGAAACTCCGACGAAATTTTTGTAAAATCCCTAAGAATCTAACATTCGAGGACGAATGTTCCTAAGGGGGGAGGAATTTTACATCTTGGAAATTTCGTAACGTTTGCCTTATGAGTGAACCAACGCAAGCCTAAAGTGCACATGAAGCCCTCATAAGGTTAGGAAGGGTATTTGATAATATTAAGTGTATACCTTAAGGTTTCAAAGTTATATGAACCGGTGGAAGTAAGTTTGTTGGAGAAATTGGAGTTGGAGTCATGTTTGGGAAGATTATGTAGCATTTGAGTTATGCATTGCTTAGAATTACCTTGAGGGGAATCTATAGGGCCCCCTTATATGCTTAATGAAGTTTTATACAAGTGCTAAGAAGGTTCCATAAGCATTGGAGGTCAAACGAATCGAAAAGAACGCGATTTCGTGAAACTGGAGAAGTTGGGGAAGTATGCGGTCGCATACTGAGTATGCTGGGCTGCAAACTCCCCATTATGGGTGAACTTACTGCCCAAAATCACCCCCAAGTGGTGGAGGGAGTATGCGGCCGCATACTCACCGCAAATTGGAGCGGGGTGCGATTTTTGCCACCTTTTTAAATCCCCAAAGACCTCATTTCCATTCCAACTTACCACACTTATTTCCCCACACTTCTAGAGGCTTCTTAAGAGTTCTTTAAGGTTCCCTATCACTCCATACCTTTCCATACCATTTGTTACACCCAGAAAAATTTCGCGTTACCAAGAGACCGTAGACGAACTTGATGAGCTCAAGGAGAGCAAAGTTATACAAGGATTAGGGATGAAGATTATATGATCTGAGTATAAGAATATATATATATATATATATATATATATATGATATTTGGAGGCCGTATGGAGTAAATCAGTTAACACGTCAGTTGATGAATAGCCCTCGTAACCGTAGGTTAAGGTGGGGCCCACATGTCGGAGATTTATAAAGGATATATGAAAAGTGATATGAGTAGTACATGGTAAGTTGATCAAGTCTTAAGAAGGACCCTTAAGCCAAATATGTACATAAGCCCTCCAAAAGGATGATTTAAGGATACGTTTTCGGATAATCTGAGGGGCCAAAACGCTATTATAAGCTTGGAATTTGGAAACATACCAAAATTTAAAGTTGTAGACAATTGAAAGAGCTTTCCAACCATAGGTCGTGGGCCCTCATACGATATCGGGATCAAGAGTTATGGTCATTTTAAGATAAAGACTCCAAGCTGCCAAATGGCTTCCGCGGGTCCCACTTGAGAAGGTCGGTGGAACCGACTTATGAGGAGTATAAATACCCCATTAAATCCATTTTTTCAGCATTTTACATTCTAAATAGTCCTAGAAACTTCATAACATAACCCCCAAACATTTATAGCCCATTAAATCAAGAATTTAACAAGATTACACCAAACTAGTCTATGAAAGGTGATTGTTCTTGCTTCTACTTGATGTTGTGGTAAGTTTGGTCTTGAAGAAAGTTGGTGTGGCTGAATTTCTTCAAGTATAAGGTATGTTCTTCATCCTATCTTTTATGTTGAGTTGATTTGAAGGTTTAGCGAGTCTTAAAAGTGAAAATAGTTATGGAGGAAAGGTCATAAAGTATTGTTTTGTAGTTATTGTGTTTATGTACTATTTTGAGCATGTTGTGGCCATGTGGCTGGGCTGATTTACATGTATAGAGATGGTATCTAATGTTGTTGGAGTGTTGATGAGATTATGCTCCTTGATTGGGAAAAAAGGAAGTGTATATTGTTGTTGTATGTTGAAAAACATCGTGTGGGGTGTTTTATGGAATATGTTGGTGTTGAAAATGATGTTATTACTATTGGTATTGTTGTTGTTGTTGTTGGTTGTTGAATTGGAATTTCGGGCTAGGCATATAAACAGGGGAGATACTGCCCGATTTTTCGGCAGAATATAGAGTAGTTTGACTTGAAAGTTTAGTATAATTATACTATGATGAGTTTAATGATAGTGTGAATTCTCTTAAATGTAGACTCACGAATTCGGACGAATAAGTGTGGATAACTGGAGGTTGAACAGGTATGTTAAGGCTCGTCCCTTTCTATCAAAGGCATGATTCCTATGGCATGATTTCATAAATGTTTCCGTAACCTTCTTGTTTTCAAAAGCTAAAAGTCTATGGTTTTTAAAGCTTCTCATGATGTCAAGGATAAGAATGATTTTATGATGGTGACAACGATAATGATGATTTTGTGTTTTAAGAACTCAAGTTTATGATTTCAAAGAGAATATGAGAATGTGGAGCTACTTCTAGATTTTCTCAATTTTATTCATTGATGATGACTCTACTTCTAAAGGCTCCAAAGTGTATGTAAAGTTATCCCTTCCTTCTTTTTGGCATGAATTACATAAAGTGAGCGAACGACGAACATACATGATTCCAATGAGTTCTGGTTCTCAGTGGTACTTGACATGATAGATGTCTTTGATTCTCAAGTGTTGGTTCATTCTATCTATTCTCTCGAGTCTCAGATGATGATTCAGTTTGTTTATGATTGCTCCTAATATTCTACTTGTGCACACGATTATTACATCACTTCACCGAGTCCCTCACTAGAGGGTCGGGTACGTATTCGTGCATATTGTTAATGTATCACTTCACTGAGTCCCTCACTAGAGGGCCGGATACGTATTCGTGCATATTGTTAATGTATCACTTCACCGAGTCCCTCACTAGAGGGCTGGGTACGTATTCGTGCATAGTTTCACTGCATTGTTCACTGAGTCCCTCACTAGAGGGCCGAGTATGTATATTATATATATATTTCACCGAGTCCCATGATAGGCCGGGTACGTATTATATTTCACCGAGTCCCATAATGGGCCGGGTACGGTATATGATTATTTCACCGAGTCCCATAATGGGCCGGGTACGTATTATATTTCACCGAGTCCCATAATGGGTCGGGTACGGTATATGATTATTTCACCGAGTCCCATAATGGGTCGGGTACGGTATATGATTATTTCACCGAGTCCCATAATGGGCCAGGTACGGTATATGATTATTTCACCGAGTCCCATAATGGGTCGGGGTATGATATATATATATATATATATATATATATATATATATATATATATATATATATATATATATATATATATATATATATATATATATATATATATGCATGACTCATCTCATAAGGCACAGATGCATTGGTATCCTGGATTATCATACTTGTCTCCTATCATCTTTTTACTCAGTCATGATCTTCTTTATTGTACTTCATGCTTTACATACTCAGTACATTTTTCGTACTGACCCCCTTTCTTCGGGGGCTGCGTTCATGCCCGCAGGTACAGATACTCGGTTGGTGATCCTCAAAGCTTAGATCGCTACTCGCCGTTTCGAGAGCTCCATTGTTCCGGAGCTTGAGTCATTGTGGTACAGATCCTTTTGGTATAGACTTATGCATATTCAAGGGTACGGCGAAGCCCTGTACCGCCATGTTTCACTGTTATACCCTTAGAGGTCTGTAGACATATGTGGGCTGTGTATATATGTTTCGGTCAACTATATCGATGTAGTTCGTTTTGGACGTCCCCGTGTATAGTGACAGCCTTGTCGGCTTGCATATTTGTTGTGTCTTGATTAGCTGTGACTTCTCAGGAGACAAGTTCATTTTGATATATGAGATGATGAGTTTACAACATGCTTTTACAGATTGCCATATTATTTTCAGTTTTAGTCTGATTATATCTAGCAGGTTCGTATATGGGTGTCCAGCTCGGGCACTAGTCATGGCCCATCGGTTTGGGTCGTGACATCATCAAGAGAGAAGATCAACATCAAAACCCAAAGAGAATCCATGGAAGGTGATTGTTCTTGCTTCTCTTCAAAGTTGTGATAAACTTGGTCTTGAAAGGAGTTGGAGAAGGTGAAGTTCTTATATAATAAGGTATGATCTTCCTATTATTTACATGATTGAGTTGATATAAAGGTTTAGTAACTCTTGGAAAAGAAAAGAATTAAAGTGGAGAAGTCATAAATGTTGAAGTGAAGAAGATGACTATGAGATGAACTTGAAAAAGGGATTTTGGATGAATTTGAGATTTAATTGAGCGTAACTTCTTAAATATAGTATTGTGAACGTTATTATTGTTGTTTGGGAGTTGATTTGTAATTTGGTGGAAGTTGACAAAATAGGAAAAATGCTGCCCGAATTTTGTTAGCTCGTTAACTGCACTAGTTTGAACTTAAGAGTGTCTTTGAGACCTAACCTTAGTACGAATCCTCTTGAATATAGATTTTGCGGACTTTGGAGGAGAACTTTAAGTAGTTAAGAAGACGTAAATGTATGTAAGGCTAACCCTTCTTTCTAAAGGCATGACTTCCTCATCGTAATTCCATCTATGATGTTCATAATGTCCTACTTCCTAGAGAAAGTTAGAAGCTCATGACTACCAATATTCTTAAGATATTACTGATAAAAGCTCTTCATAGTGATGATGATGATGACTATAGCAATCCCAAAATAGAAAGTGGGGGCTTACCGACTCAATGTCACCCCGATAGAGTTATAATGTTCCTTTTGGATACTCATGTATGTCATATGTGTAATAGCTATTTTATGATACCGAGCTTATATAGCCGGGTATGATATCTATCGCGCGCTCACCACTGCAGTTAGGTACGAACAACACCAAGCCTTGTTATGGCCAAGTATGGATGACACCGCACCTACATGGTCGGGTATGGTATCATTGTATGTATATGTATGAAATGTTTTCCTTAGAGAAAGGTTAGGCAAGTATGATGAATGTCTCAAGAGGTATGAATGGTCCTTCTATCTTATGTTATTCTTCATGCTTTTATCAAGTTACTGTTCATGTCTTACATGCTCAATACATTGTTCGTACTGATGTCCTCTTATTTGTGGACACTGTGTTCATGCCCATAGGTAGACAGGGAGACAGATCGGACCTTTAGTATGCTTCGTCGGTGATTGCATAGCAGTGCTCCTTTTGATCCGGAGCTGCAGTAGTTGGTAGTATTCGTTTGTGTACATATATGGGCATGGCGGGGTCCTGTCCCGTCTTTATGCTTTTATATACTCTTCGTAGAGGCTCGTAGACAGATGTGTACAGTTAGATATCCCTCAGCTTTGTCGGCTCATATTTTGTATATCATTTTGTTGGCCTTGTCGACTTGTGTATATATGGGCATAATTAATCATCTTTATATAAAAAGCACCTACATCCGATGAAATTCATGCTAATTGGTGCATGGTAATTATGAGTTAGCCATGTGGCTCACCTAGATATTATTATGAGAGTATGATGAGAGGTGCTCGGCAAGATAACTCCTGGTGCCCGTCATGGCCCTCCAGTTGGGTCGTGACAAGTGCAGAGTTCCAGGTTAGGTCTTTTTTCGTCTCCCGTGGCTGATAGTCGCTATCAGGTCTGCTTCGAGTTTACAGGGTGAGCATGAGACGTTCGCTGCCTTGAAGACGCCTCTTATTATGTGTTACTTTTCCATTCTGAGACATAGATAGATTTGATGTATTATTATATTCCAGACCTGTATATTTTCATTTAGATGCTCTTGTATGGATTAGACCAGACCTTGGGAGTATTTCTTATTTCCGCACTTTCTTCTATATTATTATCGTAAGATTTACGTGATAATTCTCTTCCGCTTAATTGATTTATTTATTTATGTCTTTATTTTCGTTGGGTTGAGGGTTCTCTTACCGAGGTGGGAAAGGTAAGTGCCCGCACGGCTTAGCCAAATTGGGTCGCGAAAAATTTCCTTTGAGACCCGCCGGGCATCGCGCGGATACAAATACTATCTTTTTGGTACTAGTCTATATATTATTATATATAAAATAGGAGAGGTGCAAGCAACGTGGTTAAGCCAAATAACAAGCTAATAACAAGCCACTTGGCAATTTTAAGACAAAACTAATGAGATTTATGACAAAGTTGATAAGTATTTTAATAATAATATTAATATTAATAATAGTAATAATCTCATCATGGAAAGATAAATCATGTGCTTTTCTGATAAAGAAAATATAAAAAACATTTGATGGATAACAAAATTTATTAAATTTTACTTTTTAATATATTTAATAAAAAAAACCTTTTGGATACATGTTTTATCTTTCAATGATAATTATTATAATTATATATAAAATAGGAGAGGTACAAGCAACGTGATTAAGCCAAGTGGCAAGCTAATAACAAGCCACTTGACAATTTTAAGACAAAACTAATGAGATTTATAACAAAGTTAATAAGTATTTTAATAATTATTATCTATATCTATCTATCTATATGTAATAGGAGAGGCAAAAGCATGATGTGGTGACAAGTGTCATCACCAAAAAAATCATATTTAATAATTAAAATAAAAATAAAAAAGACAACAAATAAATAATAAATAAATGAAAAGAAAAGACAAAAAGATTTAAAAAGGAAAAACAACTACCACGTCCCATACCCCCATTTCCCCAGCACGGTTTAAAAAAATTAAAAAGTATAAATTCAATAAACACACGTTTTAATATATTTTTTCTAAATTAACACTGTAGCAGTTTAAAAAAACACTGCAAGAATCAAATTAAAAATGCAAAATAAAATTAAAAAAGGAAACGGCAAATTCACAAAAAACCATACTACTAAACTTCCTCCCCCGTTTTCAAATACAAATATTCTAAATCACGGTTATATCCATTTGAAGGAAAACAGAAATTACTCCATCTCAACCATCTACTCTCTCTCCTGAAAACTCTAGGATCAAATTCCCATAGCATAAATCATAGAAAGATTGATTTTCCTTTCCACAATTTATTTTCTCATCGCTGGAAACATCGAATTAGAGTTTGGCGGTTTTTAGGGTTTTTTTAAAGTCTCATGATGGATTTTCATCAAATTATTCGGTATGATCACTGCAAGGTTTTTCTTTTCCTTGAAAATTGTGTTATTAAATACTTATGATTTGTGTAAAAATGTGTACTTATTTTCTATTTTTATTCTATAAATAATTGTACGGTAGAATAATGCTATTCACAATTAATTGTCTCTGTTCACAAAATGGGACAGCTTTAAGGTCTGTGGGGAACACAAAAGTCAGTTTCATAGTGGAACTGTATTTCCACAATATACGGCTTGGATATAATTGCACATACTGTTTCACGTATTAGCAGTTAACATTGTTTACATCTATTCTAGATTCTAGATTCGCTCATCTGTAAACAATCCTAATCACAAAACTCCTCTAGGGTTCTCTTAATCCAACTAACTAATACTCTCACCCGCAAAGTACTTCATCATCGTATCTCTAGAGTAGTGCACAGTGGACTTCGATGAGTATGAATATATATCTTAAAAACCGTTGAAGAAAAAAAAGGTTTACAAAGAGAAGGAAAGGACGTAGAAAATGACTATCGCGAGAATAGGAGATAGAGACGAAGTCGATGACTACAATGATTATGAGTATGTGAATATAGTTTTTCATATGCTTATATTTTACATCACAAAAAACCTATTAAAAAAAAAACCCATTAAGGAATAATCGGTGAACCCCAATGGATCGTGTGTGGATTATTACGGAGAGGCAACATCGGCTCGATTGTGTAGATAAGAAACCCAAACTCGAAGATTATTCCTCTCCTTTCGTGTTTCAATTATATTTTTTCCTGTGGTATTTTTCAAATTTGTGCAAACAAAGTTGAGCGTGTGTGTTGTTTTTTACCTTATGGGGTTTTTCAAATTTACCAAAGGCTTTTAGTGTATGTGATCTGTTCTTTGTATTCTTCTTTCTACTATTCCTTTGATGATTCCTTTTGTCTCTGCCTTTTGGATTTTTGGGCTTCATTGCTTTTTGTTGATTATTGTTTGTATATGTGGGGTTCTCATTCTTTTTCACTGCACTTCTTGAAATCCCTTCAAATTGTTAAACCTTCTCTTTAGAAAGCACTAATAGGTTTGTTGTTTAAGAAGTGATGCCGAAATAAATTCAATTCAAGGGACTTTTCTATGCAAGTAAAAAAAGGTCATGAAAAGATAAAACTAAGTAGTTGGACTTCTGGATCCAAGTGATGGTGATTTCTTTGAAGCTATGGCAATGATGTTCATGCTGGTGACAATAAACAAATTGAAAAAAATGTTGGTGAAATATCAATGTGTTGCATTTCAACCTTTCATAGGTGAGATTTTGGTAGCAATAGTTACCATAGTTCACAAGGTAAGGAAATTTCATTTATATGTAAGAAGATTATAAAATAATTTTAATTTGCACTACCTATAGATATTTTATTCCTGTGGATTTGTGCAGATGGGATTCGTTGAAGTAGTGCGTGCCTGTTCAGATTTTCTTTTCAAATTCCTATATTCTATTATGCTAAAATTACACTCGCCCCTTTTTCTGGAATGACGAGGTCAGGATTACACTCTAAAAGTATATCTAATGTGTATTGCAACATAGAACACTTACTCTGCAAGTTCACTAGCGGAATTACAGTCTCAAAAGCTATTTTATGTATTATACTTCTATCTGTGGGTACATTTAATTTTTCTCATGTGCTTGCATTGTTAATATATCAACAAGGTATACTATGATTATAAGTAGTGGAGAAGAGGCACCGCTATATCACTATCAAAAAAATATGAAAATTCAAAAATGAATTATTGAGATGTTACTCAATGCTTGGGCTGATTTAATCATTCCTATTCACAAATACATTGATCTTGAAATTAAATTAGAATTTCAGCTGTAATTAGTTATGTGGACTACTTTAAAATGCCACATATTAAGTTTAGAAGGACTGCAATCTTATGGACTCTGTGACCTTATGTCTAACCCGTTGTGCATTAGTATAAATTTCTAGATAAATAAGGCAAAATATTACTATAAGGCCAAACCCATCGACAGACACTTGTGGTCATCCACTTCTTTCACTTGAGCACCTAAAGTGACCCTTGTTCCATTTAGATACTTCAAGTGAGTCATTCCTATTCCATTTAGACACTTTTTGCATCGTTATCAGAGCAAAACCAACACCAAAAGGGGCGCCACCTCATTGCACATCCAACCAGCCCAAAAGCCCCAATTTTTAATGGCCAAAACTCCACGAATTTACAAATTAGTGAATTTACAATTAAAATGAGTTAACACAATTTAATTGAGTTGGCACAATTTAAATGAGCTGACACAATTTAATTGGCCATAATCCACGTAGGAGAATAGGGTGTTGCTTTTGCTCTGATAACGGTGCAAAAAGTGTCTAAGTGGAATAGCAATGGCCTACCTGAAGTTTCTAAATGGAACAAGGGTCACTTTAGGTGCTCAAGTGAAAGAAGTGGACGACCACAGGTGTTTGTCGATGGGTTTGACCTTACTATAATGATCTATAAGATACAAATTTAAAAAAAGAGATCAATTTTTTCTCTTCTAACTTCTAAGTGCATTTATTTTTGCTACCTTACACATGAAATTATGTTATGTGCAAGTGCAACAATAATGATAAATTCTTTAGGAATACGACTTCTTTATCTTTATCGATAAAAGATAAATTCTTTAGGACCTGATCAGACGACAATATTTAAGTATAATCGCAAGATGATGAATGATGTCAGTTCAGTTGTTGCACCTGTTGGTAGCACTATTACGGCAACACCTTTCTTTGGGAAGGAGAAGGAAAAAACATGTGAGGAAGATCGAGTCGGATGAGGTTAGATGCTTTCCCACTTCAAAAGTCCTGTCTATGTTGTCTTTTGTTGTCTGTCTGCTAAATAGTGTTAGTTTATTTCTTTAATTTCTTTTGGTTTAACAATTCTTCTATTGTTACTATGTCAGCGAGGCATACCCTGACCAAACGTAATAAGGAAATGGTCTACTATGTCACTATAAAAAAATATGGATGTTGAAAGGACATGAATTTTTGAGATGGAACATCAAATGATACAAGCTGGTTCAATACATCATGCGTGGTTGTTAGTACTTAGGAGTATGAAGAAATGGAGAGATGATTATTTACTTAAAGGATTGAGCTTATAATTAACTCTACAAGTTATGTTTATATTTACGGTATATTGATTTTTATACACATGTTTTTTCACACTTCGTAGTTTCGTGCAAATACACACTGAGAACATTTGGTTATTTTAGACCTTTCAAGCAACGCCACTAATAAAATTAAAAATAATAAATAGAAAAAAGCAATTCAGTGGTTTGTTTGTTTAATTTATTCCCTATCCCTAAAATCTGATTTCTTAATTCTAATTCATTCTAATCCACCCAAATTAGATTTCATATTGACAGATTTGAACTTTCGGATCTTAGTGAGTTTATCTTATCTTTTAGGATAAGTTTTGCACATTTTCTTCTTTGTACCTTTTCTTGGTGTAGTTTTGAAAATAAATGTGTTAAATATAGTCGATGTGATTACGGTGTGAAGTTGACCTTAAATTTCTTTTAAAAAATGCAATTATTCTTTTGAATTTATTTAGGCTGTGTTCTTTGTGTGTATTCATTTTGCTTTTATATTTTCACTCCGTTTAGCTTTTTTTTGTTTTGTTTACAGTAGCTTTTCTTGGTGTAGTTCTGAAAGTTGAGTATAGTCTGATGTGATTACGGTGTGGACTTGGCCTAAATTTCTTTAAAAGATGCGATTTTCTTGAATTTGTTAGTTGTGTTGCTATGTGAATTTACTTTGTTATATACAGCACACTCTGTTTTGCATATTTTTGTTATGTTTAAATTAGTTGTGTTTGGTGCAGAAAATATTTCTTTTTTGGGTTTAGTAGCTGCTGAATTTAGTCCATTGTCGTTGTGCTAAATTTAGTCTACGAATTTACTTAAAACATAATCTAAGTAGCGGAAGTCAAATTAATGAACGATACAAATCCAACATCTTCACATACACAGTGTCATGGAGCATCTAAGACTATCCATCGGTAACGTTGTATTTCCAACTGTTCGAAAACAAGTATGCTTGGTAGTTCTATGGTGCTTCAACTAATTGATTGTTTTGCATTTGTAGCTTGGATAGAGGTTTGTCTACGTGCTCTTTATGAAAAGAAGAAAAATTTAGATATTTTTTTCATCTAGATGCTCCTACACTTTTTGTATCAAAACTCATGTTGTTTCTTCTGTAGTATTGTATGTGCTGAAAGTGAGATGATGTCTTCTTTACAAACTCCGTCAAGAAAAGCATATCAGAAAGTGGATCGTTCGTGCTAGAAGATGGTGATGATTGGAATGCAAAACTATCTACCAAGAGAAGCAAATCATGGCGAGATCTTCAATGCAAGAACATGATGATGAGTTGAATGCGAAACTATCCAGCAATAGGGTTCGGAGAGTGATTAAGAAGGTAAAAACACGAGTTCTTCACTTATAGGAGACTGTAGTAACTAAATGCACACTTTTATTTCAGTTAGATTTTTTTCTTTGTTAAACATTTGTTTTACAATGTCTATTATCTATTTTTGGATATGAACAAGTTTTATATTGTCGTTGTTGCTGTTGGTATTGGGCATTGTCTTCATAACAATACCTGTTTTCATTATTCTATATAAGGCTTTTCATGCAAATTGAGTTATTAGTTTGCCTCCGAAAAATACCAACGTCATCTTTACAAATATTTTAACGCATATGATCTCGGAAGTATGTGCAAAATAATAAATAATAAACCTTCATGCTACGAAAACAAAAACGAGTCTCTCTATATCAGTTACTAATTTTTAAGCTATTGTTTACTGTTTTTTAATATGATATAAAATATCTTTCGATGAATGTGAAATTGAATGCGTTCTTGAAGGCTAATTCTTAGCACAATTGAAATACTGTTGAGTTTTGTGCACTCAATTTAATACTACACCAATTTCTTTTCATGGATTTTCACCTACCATTCGAGGCAAAGTGAGTTATTAATTTGCCTCTGAAGCACCCCCAACGTTATCACAATCACAAATAAAGAAGAAAACAACCACTCTATTTCAATTTGTTTGTCTTACTTTCCTTTTTAGTACGTTACAAAAAGAATGTCTCTTTCCCCTTTGCAACTATTTTATTCTAACTTTTCACACAGCATGTTTAAGACTATAAGATTAAAGGACATTTTGGTACATGTTACTTAATTTTAGTTTAAGACCACAAGCTTCAAAAAAAATTCTTTATTTTTTTAAACTCCGTATCAAGTTAAAAACAGACAAACAAATTGAAATGGAAGGAGTAATAAAATAGTCAGCTATATATGATATTATTTTAGCTATAAAAAATGAGTGAACGCAACTGTAAGACACGACATTGATAAGTTCATTGCTTTCCAAATTTTAAGTAGTAAATTTTAACGCCGCGCATCGCCCGGTTCTAATACTAGTATATATAAAATAGGAGAGGTACAAGCGATGTGGTTAAGCCAAGTGGCAAGCTAATAACAAGCCACTTGGCAATTTTAAGACAATGTTTACAATGTTATGTAATAAAATTTAACTTTATTTGAAATATATAGTTTTTACTCAAATATTATTAATAAATTTTAAATTGAAAGTCCTTCTAATTCAACATTTATCTGATAGGTTATTTTGAGTTTAGCTTGATAGCTGTCAATATAAGTTTGCTTTAGAGGATATATTTTTTTTGAATTTGGTTTTAAAGATAAACATCTAGATATAAAAAAGAATTACTACCCTAAATTATAATATTATGTAGTAAGATTAAGTAGTACGATAAGCATTTTAACTTTAAAGAAAGCACTCGAATTTGAAAATATTATTTTAGTTTGAAATTTACATTACCCTTTGTTAACTAAGTAACTAAAAAGACATATGAAAGTCAAAGTTTACAGCAATAACGATTTGTTATTATCTGAATGATTTTAGTTTCAAATTCTATGTTATTTGTTAGTATTTTATGAACATTGTAATTTAAATGGGAACTCTAAATACGTTTAATAGTTATAATATTTAATTTAATATATTTATAGTTAAAAAAAATTATCATAAGGACAATTATGTTTTAATATTTCAAATTTTATTATTTTGAATATTTCACTGGAATCTATATCCAATTTGATTGAAAGATAAATATTTGAATTGATTATTGTTAGTTTTAAATTTGATTTGAGATAAAAAAAAAAAAAAAAAGTTTGAATTTGAATTGGAGAAGCAATATCTTCTCAAAGATAAACCTAGAGTTTTCAGATTTTCTTATTAGATGTATTTATTCAATCAGATTATAAAACGAAAAGTAGATAATTATTACTCTAACAAGCCTTATCTAATTGGAATTTGTATTGAAAGATAGCTCTTTAAATTTGAATTGAAATATAAAATCTTTTTGAATTTGAAAATTTATGTTCCTCTATCTTGATGTGGATAAAATCATGTATCTCATATTTTAAAATCCGGCTACCTCATCTATAAAAGAACTGCTGCGGCTAACTTGTGTTTCGATTAGGTACGCGACAACATTTTCACTCTTTGCTAGTTTGAAGGTTTAAGACTTTCATTTTCTGACTGTTATTTACATTAGCTCATAGTATTGCTTCTTATTCAATATCAACTTTGTAAGTAATTATTGTATTATTATAATGTGAAATTATGAGTATTCAGCAAGGGCCAAACTAAGCTCATCTTGATATATGTTTTCAGCTTTCAATTGGGTGATCATCTTCTTTATCCAAGAGTTGGCTTTCATTTTGTTGGAAAAGCGAATAGTGTTGTAACTTCTACAAGAGTTCTAGAATAAAAGGTCACAACTTCTGATGCTCTAGGTAAGAGATACTTCCTCCTCACTGATTATATTTTTACCGATATGGGTCCAAATGTGGACTGATAATATTATATATAACTTTAAACTTTCGAAAATTTATATGAATTTAACTAGCTTGAAACTGCCAAATATTTTATTTATCAGACTAACTTTATGATTAATTTCAATAGTTCTCTCACTACTACTAATAGAGGCATATGTAGCCTTTTGATACCAGATTCATCTGAACTCAGTATTTTTGACGCGATATGTAAATATATGTATAAAAACCATTTAAAATTACAACAAATAGTAGATATGAATCCATAACTTTAAGTGTATAATTAAGGGATTTAATGTTAAGAACCTTAAAAATTAAACTCATATAAAGCTTATATCTTAGATCCGCCTCTGACTATACCAATCTAATATTATATTAAATTAATATTATTTACAATTGCGTGTTCAATTAAATATCTTTCCAAACGATCATATATGACACATATCCCATCCAAACGATCCAAAATGTAATCTAAGTGTTTTAACGAAAAGTGCTTCAAGTATTATCCTAAATTTATGGCGAAAAAAATATAGTATGTCATGAGAAATAGGAAAGTCTAATAAAATGCATATTATGGTGGAAATGATGTGCACTAGAAGCCAGCGAAGCATTTGTTTTTAATATTGGAGTCTGCGAGCATTGTTAAAGGAGTGTTTCTCGTGCATGCATGGTATGTTATTTGACATACTGCACAAGGATATAAGGCACATTATAAAATATAATCATTTTAAAATTCTTAGAAATATTGTTGCCATTTGGAAATGTAAGTAAGCATTGGAAGAGGCTGTTAAATTGACGGTGTGCAGATGAAATCAAATAAAAACAAAGAGAAGAAATAAGATGCAACCAAATTGCTAGAGTATTTTTTAATTCAATTTCGCAACGGAAGTAGCACATTACAAATTATAAATACTATGTAAATATCACATGAAAAAATTTGAATAAAGATAATGAGTATTGTAAAAGGAAATAGAATTGAGTGTGGTTATTTTTTTTTCACTTTGAATTGAAGGATAAGTTATTGAACAATGAAAAAATTATGGGCAATGGAATTAAAGTTTAGAAATAAATTGAATTCCAAGAATAGGAAAAATACATATTTATCTACATTATATTATAAACAATTAACAAGCAAGATATATTAGGTGAAGTGGCAAGCTATTGAAAAGTCACATAGTAATGTAAGAATACTAATTACTGCATAAAGCAATTGTAGTGTAAAACATAATTGAAAAACATAATTATAAATTACAGTGTAAAACATATAGAAGGACATGACTTTCTTTTATATGAGAGAGTGTTTTTTTTTTTTTTTTAATTATTATAACGAGAAAAGTCTTAAAGTTGTATCATACAAAGTAACTTAAATCTCAATAAATAAAGTAATAAGCCAAAAATATTCAATAATGAACGAATTCAGTTAACACAATTAAAACATCAAAATATAGAAATCTAAATAATTTAAATTTAAACTCAGTATTTTATATTTTGAAATAAAAGAGAAGAAACTCAACTGCATATGGCGTGTAAAATAAAAATAGTTATTAGTAAAATATCAGTAGATTTTATGATAAAACGATAAAAAATAAAAATAAAAACTTCTATATTTAAACATTGGTTGAATTCAAAGTCAAAATTTAGTTTAAATATGGTATTATTTCTACTATAGGTAAAAATCCTAAATGGACAAAAGAAATTAAGGTATAGTAGAAAAAATTGTAAGAAATTAAGGTACAGTAAAAATCTAATTTTTTTTTTAATTTAGACTATATTTTGATAGAAAAGAAAAGAAAACTCAATTGCTAATGGCGTGTAAAACAAAAAATAATAATTTGTAAAATATCAATAGATTTTCTGATTAAATTATAAAATAACTTATATATTTATATCTTGGTTTAATTCAAAGTCATAGTTTAGTTTAAATATTTTATTTCGACTATAGGTAAAAATCCTAAATGGAGAAAAGAAATTCTAGTAGAAACAAATGTACAAGAGGGTAGAAAAAAATATAATTATTTTTAATTGAAGAGATGTGAACAATAGAATAAATATTCAAAATAAAAAGATTCATATATATATATATAAGAAGAGCAATCAATAATTATACCATGCTAAAGAATGAGTTCAAAAAAAATTAAATTATTAATTTAATAATTTTAAATAGTGAACAATGTAACAAAATAATGTATAGAACATAAACGTTATTTGATAATTATATTCGTTATTTTCATATAGATTTGACTATTGGGTTTTGTTGGGGGGGGGGGGGGGGTTGTTTGTTAATATTCTTTAATGTCGTCCGTGCATCGCGCGGGTACGATACTAGTATATAAAATAGGAGAGGTATAAGCAATGTGGTTAAACCAAGTGGCAAGCTAATAACAAGCCACTTGGCAATTTTAGGACAATATTTGAAATGCTTTGTAATAAGAAAGTTTAAATTTGAATTGAAAGTAAAATTTTGTAGAAAGATAACATTGTATTATCTTATATCAACTAATTCAAAAGATAAAGATAAAAGTTCAACTAAAATAGTTTAAAGCAGAAAATCTTATGCTAAGATACGTGACAAATATATACTAACTAACATAAAATTGAGATAGAGGGATGCTAACTAACAATTTTAAAAAATGAGAGTCAAAGAACGATTTTAACTCAATGCTTACTGTAATTGCCTCCATATAAATATTTGATTATTTGATTTAAGAAGGATTTTAAATATCTAAAACATTAAAAAACTAATCAAATTGCCTTTTAAGACAAAGAGAAAAATAATTCAGAATTTAAACATAAAACTATAAATGTATATAATCTAAATTACATACAAGAAAATCTGATAAAAATTGGTTTAGCTCCCTTTTGGAGATAAAATAAATCAAGTTTAACACAATTTTGATATAACCATTTCAAATTTTTAGAGTAAGTAGATAAGTACAAGTTCAATTTGAGATAAAAAGTTATATTTGAATTTTACATGCTAAAGATTAAATACAAGTTCACGTAATTTGTTGTATTTTTATTTTTATAGTAGATAAATTCAAACTAATGAATGTGATAAGATACTATGATATCTCAACAAATCGGATGTTTATCTCTTTTTCTTTTTAGACATTATCTTTCAACAAATCATCAATTTTTAATAATAATAATAATAATAATAATCAAAATCTCTCTCTCTCTCTCTCTCTCTTTCTCTCTCTCTCTCTCTCTCTCTCTCTCTCTCTCTCTATATATATATATATATATATATATATATATATATATGTATATATATAATAGGAGAGATGCAAGCAATATGGTTAAACCAAGTGACAAGCTAATAACAAGCCACTTGGCAATTTTAAAACAAAATTTACTTATAAAGTTAAATTATGTAATAACATAAATTTGAGTTGGAAGTTGACGTTTTTTAATCTATGGATAAATTTTTTATTTAAATTGCCAATGTAACTTTTTTAATATAAATTGTATTATAAATTTTTGAACGGATAAGAAGCTAAATATTGAATATTGAACCAATATCAACTACTGCTCCTACATAAAAGCTAAGTATTGTTGCTAAGTTCTTTTTACTGGGGAAACTTATCTGTTTACTTGAAGAAATTAAATTCAGATGGTAACATAATGAATCAAAATTTATCTACGTCTGTAATCAATTTTGATTATTAGTGACAAACTGGTCTTCTTTTATTTCGTTTCTTTTTAGTATTAAAAAAAAATTTGATTTGATCTCATCATTTCCGGATATTTCTCTCAATTCAATATATCAATTATAAGATAAGGATATCTCATAATCTTATCTTTTTTAATATGCATTGTATTTAAAAAGTATATATTTTTAACAAATTAATATGATACTTGAATTTGAATTTAAATGAAAATTGAGTTGGAGTGAATTTCCAATTTCTCTCACCTCTTTTATATATACTCCTACATTGATGTGTCATGTTAGGCTTCCTTCTCTTTCTTATTGATCATTAACTCTATTCGTGAATTATGTTATTTGCATTCTTTATATTCTTCATTTTTCAGAAACTTTCTCTGATATATCATGTTAGGTTTCCTTCTCTTTCTTATTGATCATTAACTCTATTCAGGAATTATGTTTACTGCATTCTTTATATTCTTCATTTTTCAGCAACTTTCTCTGTTTTAAAGTTTGTTTTTTATTTTTTTATATTCAGATGAGTCATGGTCACTGAATTAATTTCTCTGTCTACTATATCTTGGCGTGAACTCAAGCAAGTAATATTTTTTCAGTTTAATTATTTTGTTTTTCTTTGTTTGATTTTTAGTAAAAAATGAATACATTCTATTACGTAATAAAAATAATCACTTTTTAGCTTACGTGTTTTTGTTATTATTTAATGATGGTGATGGTTTATTATTTAATCCAATTTTGGGAGGAATTTTGAATGAATTACCTAAAGGAGGAAAGAATATGCAAATTAATCATAAGTGATAAGATACTACAATATCTCAAAAAATTCCATTTCGTGCTTTTATTTACTGAACTTGCAATTATTTTAAATGTTTTGAAATTTAAGTAGTGATGTATTTTGAATATGAATCTGATTAGAAATAAGAAAAATATTTGAGTGAAACTTAAAAAGTAAATGCGAATTGGACTTAAAAGATAAAATATTTAAATTTGGATAAGGTTTGCTTATTTTTGTGTTTAGAAGAGAAAGAGAAACAAAAGAATAAGAAAAAAGGAAAGGGAAAAAAAGGGATCAGGTTAGCGTTTGATTGCATTTTATGGAGCAATTTATTTCCTGGAGGCTTGAGTACATAGTGTTTCGCTTGCAGTTTCGTTGGGAACACTGTAATAAATATTTGGTTTTAATTTTAATATGAATATGTTATTTCTGATTTTGAATTTGAAGATAAAGATTTTAGTTTAAGGATACATATAATTTTTGAATTTGAATCTATATGTTTATCTCTATCTTTATCTCTTTCCTCGCCCTATTTAATCCCCTAAAATTCGAATTAGGAGTCTACATTCACAAAGCTCAACACGTCGTTCATTGAGAAAATGTAAGAATTTTAATTTTTATTGGCTTATTATTTTCGTTACTTTATAAAGTATTTGGTTATTCTTCTTTAGCGTCAAATTCATACAAAAAATTAGAGGATAAAAATCTTATCTTTACAAGTAGTTTAGTTTTTTTTTTTTTTTTTTCATTTTTTCTTAGAGAATATGCAAAGGTAAACAAAAATAAAGTTCATACTTTTCTTTGCTACATAGCTATTTAAGAAAGAGCACAATTGTTTATGGATAACAATGATATGAAAAGAAAGATTATGTAAACTCTTACGGGAAGTGGATTAAAATCAAAATCAAAATTAGCATCTGTTTGATTTGGCTTCTTTTAATTATTTTCGATTCATTTGTGCTTTAATTTGACCATTGTTTTTTTAGTTGATTTACTAAAATTAAGACTTATTATTTTGTAGTTTTAATCATAGTTGTATGATCCTATACCATAATGTATTTAAGTTAATGTCATTCCACTCAAATAAATTAATTTTACTGCTAAAGTTTGTACTTAAAAAAATAGAAAAGATATACTCCAAGATTTCTAAAAAAACATATTTTGAGTCAAGAAGAATCTTTCACACATGTTAATTTATTCTAAAAAAGAAATATTGTTCACAATTATCAAAATTATATATATTTGAAAATTATTTTTACACTTTTACATTATAAATAAGATTTATTTGTTCTATAAGTATACATAAATATGTTAGAAAGAGAAAAAGAATCATAAAATTCAAAAAGGAAAACAAGAAAAAGGTTAATAATTTAGAAGATAAGAAGGTACTTAAAAGGTTCAATTGAGACCAGAGGGGTGGGGG
The DNA here is from genome assembly GCF_029784015.1 of Lycium ferocissimum. Taxonomy (NCBI): domain Eukaryota; kingdom Viridiplantae; phylum Streptophyta; class Magnoliopsida; order Solanales; family Solanaceae; genus Lycium; species Lycium ferocissimum. The sequence goes on from NC_081346.1 coordinate 49,531,287, forward strand.
GGGAAGTGGGGTGGGGGGTGTCAATATATTGTTCAAAGTGGGGAAAGTTGTTCGATTTTTAAAGCAAAATTGAAAGGTGAAAAATATCTTCACCAATAAAAACTATGATATAATTTTAAGCAATAGATAAAATAAAATTAATAAAACTATTATTAAAGGACTAAAAGAAATTCTATATCTATTTAAGGAACTAACATGATATTCTAGCTCTATATATAATTCGTCTTTTCTAATTTCATAGAAATCTATTTATAAGTACATTGCATTGAGAAAGAAGATGATAATTGAAATATTGTTTAAGAAATATGATCCAATGTACTTAAACAAGCCATATAACAATTTGTCATAATCATATTTTTTAATATTTTCTGCGCATCGCGCGGGTACGAATACTAGTCTTCTATATATATAAAAAAGGAGAGGTACGAGAAATGTGATTAAGCCAAGTGGTAAGCTAATAACAAGTCAATTGGCAATTTTAAGACAAAACTTTATTTGGCTATGTAATAAAACTTTTGAATTGTTTAATTTGAAATTAAATATATGTAGAAGTATTTGAATTTGAAAATATTAGATTTCTAAATGAACTCTAAATGACGTTTGGAGTAAAATTAGACTTACTTAGAGATACCCACGGCTTAAGAGTTCTACATGAACTCTAACTATAGCCAAAACTTATCCTATCATATATTATAAAATATATATAAATACACTTTCTTGAAGAAATAAAATTAACTGCATTCCATTCTTTATTTTTCTTTAATTTGAATTCAAAATATATATTTTTTAAATACAACATAATTTAATCCTCTACAATTGTGATCACGATATATTGGCTTCTCTTAAACCATATCTTCTATATCTATATCTATCTCTTCTATATATATAAAATAGGAGAGCTACACCATATTAAGAGTTCTACATGAACTCTTACTATAGCCAAAACTTATCCTATCATATATTATAAAATATATATAAATACACTTTCTTGAAGAAATAAAATTAACTGCATTCCATTCTTTATTTTTCTTTAATTTGAATTCAAAATATATATATTTTAAATACAACATAATTTAATCCTCTACAATTGTGATCACGATACATTGGCTTCTCTTAAACCATATCTTCTATAGCTATATCTATATCTATATCTTCTATATATATAAAATAGGAGAGTTACAAGTAATATGGTTAAGCCATATTAAGAGTTCTACATGAACTCTTACTATAGCCAAAACTTATCCTATCATATATTATAAAATATATATAAATACACTTTCTTGAAGAAATAAAATTAACTGCATTCCATTCTTTATTTTTCTTTAATTTGAATTCAAAAGATATATATTTTAAATACAACATATTTAAATCCTCTACAATTGTGATCATGATACATTGGCTTCTCTTAAACCATATCTTCCATATCTATATCTATATCTATATCTATATTTGTACACGGGTAAAACCGAGGATACGGTCATGCTCGGTTTTTCGTTGTCATGGTTATGTTCGGGCAGGACGCAATCGGCTTATCGAGGATAAGGCTTCAGGCTCGATCTAGAACGAGGCGTTGAAGCAGAGGCGGTTAACCACTATGGGGAGGAGATCGGAATATCCGCCCTCAACCGGATATTTCGGCATCAATCTCCGCAACAGCTATCACCAGATTTCTTTTCCTTACTTAGAATTGCACTAGGGTTAGGACTCCTCTATTATATAAAGAGGAGGCCCCCATTCATTGAGGGGTTGGGCAACGTAAAAGAGAGAGAGAGTTCATGTAAAAAAGCTATAGAAACACATCTGAGTTCATTGATATTTTCCTAAGTTTATCTTCATTATTCATTGTGCAACACTGCGAAAAGGGGTTCGACCTCGGTTCCGGTACCCGAGGCCTGCCATCATTAGTATTTGGTCAGATCTGCATCTTTTATTTACTTATTCGCTTATCACGTAATCTCATCTTGAATTGAATTGAGCCACATATCTTTGGCATCACGCATAAATTTAATTGTTCTCCATTTTAAGGTTAAACAATTTGGCGCCCACCGTGGGGCCAGAGATAGTAGTGGCGGTTCAATACAAAATTCTGGTTACACTCGATATTTTACATTTGTTCTTTAAGGTTTGATTTCAGGTATACTAGAAATGTCGGATTCCCATTCCGTCAACTTTCAAGTCGAGCCAAGCCATCACGAGCATAACGATGGGGGCGTACCTAATAACAACGCGCCCCCTGTTAATCCTGTTCAAGCCGGATCATCGGTGGGCAACGTACCGGCCGACGAGAATAACGGAGCCATGCTACAACTCCAAAATAAGTTAGACATGGCTATGGCCCAATTACAGGCCCAACAAGAGATCATAGCGCAATTGCAGAACCGGAGTCAGGGACCCGATATTGCTCCATCAGAATAGACCCAGGATACGGAAGAAAGGCACGTCGCTCGGAATAACGAGGACCATCTCGGGCAGAGCGGCGAACTGATAAGAATGCTCGAAGAATTGACGAAACGAGTCGAGTCCGGCGAAAAGAAGATAGAGGCGAATGATAAGAAGGTGGAGAACTACAACTCGAGGGTCGATCAGATTCCAGGGGCCCCGCCGGTGTTGAAGGGACCGGATTAGAAAAAATTCGTTCAAATGCCATTTTCGCCGAGTGCGGCGCTGATGAAGATCCCTAAGAGATTTCGCATGCCCGATATCCCGAAGTATAATGGGACAACGGACCCAAATGAACATGTGACAACGGTATATACGTGTGCTATACGTATGGGGAATGATCTCGCCGATGACGAAAGGGAATCAGTGCTGCTTAAGAAATTCGGGGAAACCTTGTCGAAGGGGGAAATGATTTGGTATCATAAATTTCCCGAGCATTCAATTGATTCATTTGCCATGCTCGCTGATGCTTTCGTCAAGGCCCATGCTGGGGCTATCAAGGTCGAAACCTGAAAATCGGATTTGTTCAACATCAAGCAGCGAGATGACAAGACCCTCCGCGAGTTTGTGGCCCGATTTCAAATGGAGCGCATGGACTTACCTCCGGTCACTGACGATTGGGCCGTTCAGGATTTCACTCAAGGGCTCAATTCAAGAAGCTCGATCACATCTATGGAGCTAAAGCAAAATCTGATAGAATACCCGGCGATCGCCTGGGCTGATATACACAACAGGTATCAATCAAAGATCAGGGTCGAAGATGATAAGATTCTGAGGACCGCTTCGGTATCATGGCATTCTGGTAAAGGGAGTGATCGATCGAAGAGGGCGGCGGATCGGGATTCCAGATCATCATATGACAGGTACCAACCTTACCCGCTCGATCGAAGGGGAAATGGGCGCAACAGCGAATCAGGCAAGAATAATAGGAGAAATGATCAAAGGAACGATCGAGGCCAAAGTAGTCGGGGACTGATAAACAGAAATGCTGTCGATAGAGCCTCGGGAAATAGAGAAACTCCAAGGTTATCCGAATATAATTTCTGCGTCGATGTAACGACCATAGCGGCGGCGTTATCCGTAACAGAGAAACAAAGCATCCAAGGCCAATCCAATCTGATCTAGAGAAGCGGGATAAAAGCCTTATTTGCAAATACCATCACACTCACGGCCATCGAACCGAAGATTGTCGGCAGCTGAGAGAGGAGGTTGCCCGTCTGTTCAATTTGGGACACCTTCGAGAATTCCTAAGTGAACGAGCAAAAACTCATTTCAAGAACGTGGACTCCAACAAGCGGGGATAGACGGAAGAGCCTCGGCGGAGTGATACACGCATGATCATGGGAGGAACGGACGTTACCATTGGGCCGGTTGTAAAACGCACCAAAATTTCCATAACAAGGAAAAAGCGTATTCGGAATGACGACCCCGACGGTCCCATCTCGTTCAGTGACGAGGACATGGAAGGCATCGCCCAGCCTCATAACGACGCACTGGTAATATCTGTCCTTGTCAACAAATTTATAATCAAATGTGTGCTGATTGATCTAGGTAGCTCGGCTAATATCATCCGATGGAGAGTCATCGAGCAGCTGGGACTACTAGATCAGATCGTGCCAGCAATACGAGTCCTCAACGGATTCAACATGGCCTGCGAGACGACGAAGGGTGAGATCACTTTACCGATCAACATGGCAGGAACTACGCAGCAGACAAAATTTTATGTGATAGAGGGAGACATGGGATACAATGCATTGTATTCACCTGTGAGAGCGGTCCCCTCAATGTGCATGGATTCACCTCGTGAGAGAGGTCCCCTCAACTATGCATCAGGTATTGAAATTCTCGACCCCAGAGGGTATCAAAACCGTCCGTGGTGAACAACAGGCCGCAAAGGAAATGTTCGCGGTCGAAGAATCTGTTAAGATTATAAAGGTGCCAGATCGGAATGAAGGGGAGAATGCCAAATAGCAATCACAGATTCCGATCTCGGAGTCCTCGGAAGATCGGAACAGAGACACACCAGACGAAGAGTTAAAGTTCGGAGTGCCGAGGACCTTTATGGTGCCCGATGATTCAGATGCCACTAAATCCACAGTCGAAGAACTCGAGCAAATCATATTGTTCGCTCATCCACCGGATAAGAAGGTATACCTGGGCACGGGGTTAACGCCCGAGCTCAGGAATTTTTTTATTGAATTTCTTAAAAATAACTCAGATTGCTTTGCTTGGTCCCATTTAGACATGACAGGTATTCCACCGGATGTGACAACACATAAGTTGAGTCTGGATCCAAGTTTTCCTCCCGTCAAACAAAAGCGGAGGCCACAGCCCGAGGTAAAACATGCATTCGTCAAAGACGAGGTAACCAAGCTCCTTAACATAGGGTCCATTCGGGAGGTAAAATACCCGGATTGGTTAGCTAACGTTGTGGTAGTGCCTAAAAAGGGGAATAAATTTAGAATGTGCATAGATTATAAAGATTTAAACAAAGCTTGCTCGAAGGATTCATTTCCTTTACCCAACGTTGATCACATGATCGACGCTATTGCGGGTCACGACACACTGAGTTTCCTCGATGCCTACTCCGGGTACAACCAAATACAAATGGACCCGGAGGACCGAGAAAAAACCTCTTTCATAACTAGGTCTGGCACATATTGTTATAATGTAATGCCCTGCGGCTTAAAAAATGCCGGTGCCACCTATCAGCGGTTAGTAAACCACATGTTTGAACACCAAATGGGGAAATTAATGGAAGTTTATATAGATGACATAGTCGTTAAGTCCCTGTAAGAAGAGGACCATTTGAAATTTTTGCAGGAAACTTTCAGCATATTAAGGAGGTATAACATGAAGCTAAACCCAAAAAAATGTGCCTTCGGAGTCGGATCGGGTAAGTTTCTCGGATTCATGGTATCGAATCGGAGAATCAAAATCAACCCGGATACGATAAAGGCAATTGAAGATATCACCGTGATAAATGACATCAAAGGGGTACAAAGATTGACAGGACGAATAGCTGCCTTAAGTCGATTCATCTCCAGATCCTCGAACAAAAGTCATCGATTTTTCTCGTTGCTAAAGAAAAAGACTGACTTTGCATGGACTCCCAAATGTCAGAGGGCCTTAATAGAACTCAAAAAGTACTTATCAAGTCCGCCTCTACTCCACACGCTAAAAGCGAACGAGCAGCTGTATCTATACTTGGCGGTGTCCGAGATAACGGTGAGCGGTGTCCTGGTTCGAGAGGAGAAAGGTACGCAATATCCAGTTTATTATGTAAGTAGAACCCTCGGTGACGCCGAAACCAGGTACCCACATTTGGAAAAACTCGCTTTGGCTTTACTGAGCGCATCTAGAAAATTAAAACCTTACTTTCAGAGTCATCCCATATGCGTCGTAACGTCGTACCCCCTAAGGAATGTCATGCATAAACCCGAACTCTCAGGCCGACTAGCAAAGTGCACTGTGGAGGTTAGCGGGTATGATATTGAATACAAATCCCGAACTGCAATCAAATCCCAAATACTGGCGAATTTCGTGACCGATTTGGCACCAGCCATGATCCCCGAGGTCGATAAAGAAATGCTTCTTGCCTCAGGGACTAGCACGGGAGTTTGGACTCTTAACACAGACGGTGCGTCTAATGTAAAAGGGTCCGGGTTAGGGGTCGTTCTCAAACCTCTCTCGAGCGACGTAATAAGACAATCTATTAGATTGGCTGATTTAACTAACAACGAAGCCGAGTATGAGGCTATGATTGCAGGTTTAGAACTGGATAAAAGCTTGGGAGCCGAGATCATAGAGGGCAAATGCGATTCTCTCCTGGTGGTCAACCAAGCGAACGGAACCTTCGAAGTCAAGGATGATCGAATGCGGAGATACCAAGAGAAACTGCAGGTTGTCCTTTGCCGGTTCAAGGAGTGGACGTTGGAACACGTGCCCTGGGATCAAAATAATGAGACGAATGCCCTGGAAAATCTGGGATCCTCGATCGAATCGGATGGGTTTAACTCTGGAGCTATGGTGCAGTTGACAAAATCGGGCATAGAGACCGGCCACGCCGAGATAAACTCGACTAGCCTCACTTGGGATTGGAGGAACAAATACATAGACTATCTTTAAACAGGAAAGCTGCCATCCAATGCCAAGGAATCAAGAGCCCTCCGAACCAAAGCAGCTAGATTTTGTTTGGTCGATGGCCAGTTATACCGACGGTCGTTCCACGGCCCCTTGGCGAGATGCCTAGGACCAGGAGAAACCGACTACGTTCTGAGGGAAATTCATGAGGGGACTTGCGGAAACCATTCGGGAGCCGATTCATTGGTTCGCAAGCTGATCAGAGCGGGATACTACTGGAACGAGATGGAGGAAGACGCCAAAACCTTCATTCGAAAATGCAACGAATACCAAAGGCACGCCCCGTCAATACATCAACCCGGGAAAGAGCTCCATCCGGTCCTTTCCCCATGGCCATTCATGAAATGGGGTATGGACATAGTAGGGCCTTTGCCATGGGCCCGTGTAAGACGCAATTTATTTTGCTTATGACTGATTATTTCTCTAAATGGGTTGAAGCACAGGCACTCGAGAAAGTCAGGGAAAAAGAGGTCATTGATTTCATTTATGACCATATAATCTGTCGATTCGGGGTACCCGCGGAGATCGCGTGTGATAACGGGAAGCAGTTCATAGGCAGCAAGGTCAGCAAGTTTTTCGAAGAATACAAGATCAAGAAGATCTTATCCACCCCATATCACCCGAGCGCGAATGGCCAGGCCGAGTCTACCAATAAAACTATATTGCAGAATCTAAAGAAAAGACTGGCCGGTTCTAAGCACCGATGGAAGGAGGTTCTACCCGAAGTTTTATGGGCCTACCGTACAACGGTGAGATTGAGCACCGGGGAAATTCCATTCTCCCTAGTATACGGAGCCGAGGCCCTGATACCCGTCGAAGTTGGTGAACCAAGCTTGAGATTTCGATACCCCACTGAGGACTCGAACCACGAAGCAATGTCTGCTAGTCTGAATCTCGTGGACGAAAGGAGGGAAGCTGCTCATATCCGGATAGCCGCACAAAAACAAAGGATGCAAAGATATTATAACCGAAGGGCCAACTTCAGGCACTTTCAGATTGGGGACTTGGTACTAAGGAAAGTCACACTTCATACAAAGAACCCTCACGAAAGGAAACTAGCCCCGAATTGGGAAGGACCGTATCGAGTCACTGGAATAACAGGAAAGGTTCCTATCGGCTCGAGAACGAAGACGGACAACAGTTGAAACACAACTGGAACGTGGCACACCTAAAGAGGTATTATTGTTGAAGGTACGAATAACGTTTTTCTTCTCTCGACCTAACCACGTAGGGATACAACCCAAACATCGGAGCGACAATGGAAGCCGGAAAGTCATAGACTTAGGACCGAAAACGCGTGCGCACTCTTTTTTCCCTCTTCGACCGTTTTGTCCCGAAGTGAGTTTTTGGCAAGGTTTTTAATGAGGCAGCGCTGAACAGCGTGCTACGCGAATAGAGCAGACCGATCAAAGATCGGAGACTGGAGACTGCATACATCGGGCTAATAGTACACGAGCCCTCATACCTCGGACTCGAGTACTAGGGGACTACTATACCATGGGCTAAATGATAACTATGTAAAAGCCAAGGCTTGAACGATAGGATCAGATGTAAGGACCAAACGATCGATTGAATCGTGTCCAATTAGTTTTTGTTCTTGCCACGGCAATGATTGCGTATATACATTTCGGTCGATTTATCAATAAAAATCTTACTTCGATCAAAATGATCCAATGTTGCCAAATACTAAAAGGCTATGGCCTAAGCGGTTAAAGACTACGGTCTACAAAACAAAATGATCCAATGTTGCCAAATACTAAAAGGCTATGGCCTAAGCGGTTAAAGACTACGGTCGATAGAACATACGCAAGCTTGAAAGACTATGGTCAAAACGGTTAAAGATTACGGTCCAAAAACACAAAAAATATTGTGATCCGGTCTGTCTTGCAATTTATAAATAAAGAAACGATTAAAGTCAACACGGGCTGAAACCCGATCACAAGCCATTACCACTTAAATTCTGTTCTGGCTGAAACAATAAGGCAAGCCAAAAATGATGGCATAAATCGGACAAACAACAAATCGAGGAATACTTTGTAAAGGTCAAACAAAAGGCGATGAATATGCCGAATGAAGATTTTTGTTTTCATTTATACATAGACATAGTGGATTTACAAAGTCTCAAACTAGCGGCCTTAAAACAAAAAACAAAAACAACAACAAAAAGACATAAGGTCCCTGAGCCTAATCTTCACCCGATCCCTCAGTTTCTCTCCCGGCTGACTCAAGGTCGATATCCGAATCCTCAGGGTCGAATATAGCCTTTGCTTCCCAGTTTCGAGCTTCTTAGCCTCCTCGATCAGAGCTGATAAGTCCACTCCAGTGGCTTGAACCTCTTCGAGGGTTTCTCTTCTGGATAAGCACCGCACGTACTCGGCTCGAAGATTTTATTAGTAGGTGTTATATACGTCGTCCTTATACTAGTTTAACAGAACGTCATAGCCCGAGATCTGGTCAAGAGCCTTTCCATGTTCAGCCTGCAGGTCGGTGATGACCCGGCTCAGTCTATCCCGTTCAGCCTCAGCCGCAGCAAGTGACGAGCTAAGTCCGTTTACTTGTTCCATCATCACCCGAAGCTGCTCTCTGAGAACATCCCTCTCGGCTACAACACCGATTGTCATCTCCTGGAGGGCATTAAGCTTGGGTTTGATCCCATCAAGCTCCGCCGGATTGATCAAGTTGTATGCTCGGGCCTCGAGAAGGAGGGGCACGGAGGCTATTAAAGATTTATTGTAAACTTCGAAAGCCCTTACCTTCTCTCGCTTGAAACAATCGGTCACGATCTGCTTAGCCTCGGCAACTTTCGTTTCGAGTCTCCTGCCAAATCCGATTTAAGGATAGAAAGGTCAGGGAGAGACGAGATATATTCCAATTTCTGCCCATACATATCCATGAGCTCGTCCACCTCCTAACTTTTCCTTTTGAGCTCCTCCTTGAGCCGATCCAATTCGTTCCTTAACCGGTGGAAGCTTGCATGATGAAGCACGGAGGCCTATAAGGAAAAGAGGAGCGGTTATTAAAATGAGGCATGAAATTTAAACTAAGTGAAAAGAGCATAGGAACAAGACTTACCCGGTTCAACGTCTGCTGAGCCTCGTTGAAAAGGCAGGATTCACTAACTTCAGCCATTTTCTTATGGTCCTCTTGGGACACCAGAGGGTACAGATAGCTGGCCACCCCGACTGGCACCTTGAAAGAGATTAGCCTCTTCCGATTTGGGTCGGTACTAGGGGTAGGAAATACTTTCTCTAACCGAAACGGTTGGCCACAGGAATAGATAAATGCTCGAAGCCCGACATGCCAGGAGCGAAAATTTCATAACCCTCATAACCGGTTGCCCCTTCCGACCCCGTTGACTCCTCGGTCATCTTGCCTTTGGCTTTGTCAACATCGGCGGAAATATCCACCAATTGGGAGGGGGGAGGGGGAGAATCCTGTATGCAAATTATTGTTTCAGACGAGGCCACAGCTTGTATCGAAAGGACAGAACTAATACCATCTAAAGGCAGAATGTTAGGTACCTTTGAACCCGGTACGGAGGAAGCTGCCTTCGATCCAGCAGCTGCGGCTGGAAGCCTTCCCGAGCCATGAGTAGGAATGTGCTCTTTCATAAAGTCTTTAGATGTTCCAACCTTAGACCTGATGTTCCCTGCTTCGGTCGGTCTCGGGACATCCCTCGAACCCGTCGGAATCGGACTTGAGCTTTCCACCAAGGGTAGAGTAGTCTCAGCAGAACCGGTCAGCTCTTGCTCAAGGAGCTCATCGGTAAGTCGGTGCTTGCCCGACACCTGGTCCTCATCATCGGAATGATCTGATAGTTGATCGGTGACATTGGCGTCCAGAGCCCAGGCCGAATATCTTCCAAAGGGGGTCTCTCTGATGGTGAGCCTCGATCTTTTCCTGGCCTCGGAAGGAGCTTGAGAAGACTCGGAGGACCGCCTTTTACTCTTCTCTGCTTTGTCTCCCTGATCAGGAGCTTCGATATCTTGCTCATCGGCCGAGGTCTCAGCAACCTCCTAGCCCCGAATTTTGGTGCCCTTTGATAGACCTGTAAAGCAAAGAAGAACAGTTTTTAACTTATCAAACATGGCGTAGCACTTAGGGAAGACGGAACAGCGCTCTAAGGGAAAGACTTACCGTGATTTTCGGCTTCCCACTGGGACAGAGACAAACGTCTCCAGTTGCAGTCGGCATAAGTAAGTTGGGAACAGACTTTCCCGATCCATTGATCGATGTTAGGAACCGCACCGAGGGTTCAAACAAGTGCTATATACACACGAGCAAATCAAAGGTTCATTGAAAGTACAGACATATGATCATATCGTACCAAAGTAAAGTCTCATACGGTTTGGGTTCCATCTCTCAGGAAATGGTAACTTTTCAATGGGAATCAGGTCCTTTGTCCTGATTTGGACAAATCTGCCCTGCCAGCCTCGGTCTTTATCTTCGTCCAGACCGGAGAAGGGTGCCTTTCTGGCTCGTTTGGAGAGTTTAATCATACCCCCTCTGAAGACACGGGGACTATACAGCCGAAGTAGATGGTGCACAGTGAATGGAATATTCACGTTCGTAGTGAAGTAACGGAGAAGCACACCGATCCTCCAAAATGACGGATGAATTTGGCCGAGGGTAATATCATACCGTTTACAAAAATCCACTACTACGGGATCGAGTGCGCTAAATGTAAAAGGGTAGGTATAAACACTTAAATACCCTTCCACGTAGGTCGTTATAGCTTTATTCTGATCAGGAATAACGACCTTCTTACCCTTTCACCTGCAATCTGCCTTGACCTGTTCGAGTTTACTTTGGGGTATCGTGCACAAATAGTCCGATATTTTGACACCTCGATCCTCTTGTTAAGAAGGTTTCTCGACCTTGAAATCCCGGATGGTCGCGTAATCTTGAGGAATGAAGTCCGTCAGTACAGGCTCCGATTTTGGAGCCGAGAAGGTCTCACCAGTTTTAGCTTTTGAAGATTTGCTCGTCATTATGGAAGTATGAAGGTATGAAGGTTTGAATGGAGGTTTGAATATTGGGTAAAGGACTGATAAGAAGATATGAAGATATGAGGGATTGAAGATATGAGGGTCAGCGTATCCAAAGCACACAAAGGTAAAATTCTCTTTGGTAAAAGTCAGAAAGTGAAAAATGAAAGAGAAAACTTGCTTTTATAGAGTGGGGTCAAGACGGTTCGCCTTCCATAACCGCCTTCAGAGCCAACCGGGTCTCAACACGTGCCTATGTCAGATGGATGTGACGGATGTGACCTTGATCTTATCTAACCATGGGAAGCGTACACGAGAAGAAACCGGGTCACCCCTCTCGATCAAGAGGTCGTACGTGAGCAGGTCGGCCTTCCGATGAGACCTAGGTCGGGCTCTCATACCAATACCACTATGATCAAGTAAAGCTGCCATATCGATCGCAAAGGATGTGGTCCCAAACCAGTTGTGGTCGAGTACAAAAATATAATGTTCGAGCATGACGAGCGGTAGCGAAACATTTCGAATTTTGGTAAACTATAGAACAAGCGACAATTGATCAAATATTGCAAGGACATATACAAGGGTTCAGGTACAAACAACGCACATGGAATGCTCAATAAAGTCCAATAAAAACCAATTCGCAAAGTTCCATTTCACAAAATTCCGACTATGTCGGATACATCAGTCCATCAGGAAAAAATAGAAGAAGCCCTACTCTACGGCTATAAATTGAAAAACGAAAGTAAGACAACAACACCCTTAACCGACTTAGCAAGTCGAAGGTTGAGATCTTTAGCCTATCCTACGGGATGCGGCGATGATGCATGATACCGATTAGGCATCCCCACGACCTGCACCAGAGGCGGATGAACCAGGGATATTTGGCTCCGGTAAATCTTCTTCATCAAGCACTATTGTGCGGAGTTTCGCCAAAAGGTATTTTTCGACGGGTCTCCATGATGTGACGGGTTCGAACCCGAGATCCAACCCCCGAATGCCCAACTGGGAAGCTTCCAATCTCTCTGTGCCCAGGTGCCTTCGGTGGCGCAGGTGCTCTTCTTCCCCGAACGACACCCTCAGCTACCGACTTTCCCTTGGAAGCTCTTCTCGTCTGAAGCCCTGAAAATCAAATACATTGGGTTGAGACATGATACAGGGGAATGAGAGTCGAAATGATTGAGTTAAGGAATTACAGTGGTTTTTGCCTTTCCACCCTTCGGGTGCCATTCTTCTCCAAGAACGGCCTATGCTACGAGAAGCTCGGAGAAGGGCTACCACCCATTCAAAGATAGCTGTATCAAGCTCGAGTTCAACCGGATTTGCTGAAGGGTTCCACGCCTCAGGAAAATCGATTGACGATGGGCGGTGAAGTTGAGCTGTGCGTATCATCACAAACCGATGAAGCCGCCCTCGGTCATAATCATCTTCAGGGTCAATCGGGTTTCGACTTCCCCTGGGAAGCATATGAACAATCCCACCTCGGATCACCTGAGGTATGTATATATGAAGTAGATGTTCAAGGGTGAAGGCGACCCCGACTATATTAGCCAACTTCTCAATACAGTACACAAGTCTCCAAATCTGTGGGGCGATCTGTCCGATACATATCTAATACCGACAACAAAAGTCCTCGATCACTCGAGGAACAGGGAGAGTAAACCCAATGGCAAAGGGATAAGTGTATGACAACGAGTAGCCGACAACATGGTGATTTATTTTCACACCATTCCCAACAGGGCGAACGTCAACATCTGCGCCTAAGTTGCAATCTTCCCAGATTGCGGTAATGGTGCCATCATCGATACAAGATTCAAAGTTCTCCACCGAAACAAAATGGTGAAGAATTTTGCAGTCGTTCGTATAGCTAAATCCTGACAGGAGAATACCGGCAGTGAGAGGTTCTAGCTCCTTATCTAGACTGGCGGCTCCCGTTAACGGCGTGAACGAATGATGATCTTCACCTTGAGTCAATAATGGAACGTAAGCCATATTCGTGGAAGGTTTTCCTTAACAGTGAATGGTCACGCCTTGATGAAAGAAGATTCAAAATTCGAGGAGTGCTACGAGCTCAATACGGGAATCGCAGTAAGGTTTTTGAGGAGGAGCAAAGTGAGATTTGAAGAAGTACAGGTGCATGAGAAAGGAAGAATACATGGGCTTTATATAGAAAGAAAATCAAGAGGTCCTATAGCGTATCAAGGACTGACACAAAGAGGTCTCCCAAAAGGATTTAGCGGCTGGGTAATGATGACCTAGCATCGGGCAGAGTAAAATGTTGACTAGAAAGTCTTGTCCTAGATAGTTGGAGGCGGCTGCTCAGCTTTATTTAGGTCCATTTCCCGCCGTAAAAAATTTTACCTCGGGAAATGGGGGGACTATCTGTACACGGGTAAAACCGAGGATACGGTCATGCTCGGTTTCTCGTTGTCATGGTTATGTTCGGGCAGGACGCAATCGGCTTATCGAGGATAAGGCTCCAGGCTCGATCTAGAACGAGGCGTTGAAGCAGAGGCGGTTAACCACTATGGGGAGGAGACTGGAATATCCGCCCTCAACCGGATATTTCGGCATCAATCTCGGCAACAGCTGTCACCAGATTTCTTTTCCTTACTTAGAATTGCACTAGGGTTAGGACTCCTCTATTATATAAAGAGGAGGCCCCCATTCATTGAGGGGGGTTGGGCAACAGAAAGAGAGAAAGAGTTCATGTAAAAAAGCAATAGAATCATCTGAGTTCATTGATATTTTCCTAAGTTTATCTTCATTATTCATTGTGTAACACTCGCCAAAAGGGGTTCGACCTCGGTTCCGGTACCCGAGGCCTGTCATCATTAGTATTTGGTCAGATCTACATCTTTTATTTACTTATTCGCTTATCACGTAATCTCATCTTGAATTGAATTGAGCCACATATCTTTGGCATCACGCATAAATTTAATTATTCTCCATTTTAAGGTTAAACAATATCTTCTATATATATAAAATAGAAGAGGTACAAGCAATATGGTTAAGCCAAGTGACAAGCTAATAACAAGCCATTTGGCAAGTTCAAGACAAAGTTGATAAAAAATGTAATAATATTTTTGAATTCAAATATAAATATTTTAAACTAAAATATTAGCATCTAAATTTGATTAATTACTAAATTTAAATTGAAAGATAAATCTTTCAAACCGAACGTAGTTATCTCAGATGCTATGATTTTGATAATATTTACTAAAGATAAACTACCTCAAACCTTATCTAACTTTAAAAATTCTACACGCGTGAAAGTATTTAATTTTCGTTTAGTAGTAAAATAACTTCTTCTTCTTTTTTTCCTTCCAGAAAACTATAGCAGATATTAAAAACCCATGATTTTGTTGCTCTTCCCCTTCTTGCTTACTTTGTATCTATCCAAATCAACACTAAACGGTTGAAGTTATGAATTTGAAAGTTGTTACACTTTAGAGTTTTATAACTAGAATCCATATAATTTATAGTGAGTAATCTGCAAATTAGGATAAAATTTATAACAATTAGGACAAAATTTAAAAATTGTTATAATTTATTTGAATAGATATATGATTTTTTTTTTAATAAAGTTTAAATTTTTTAATTTGAGCCTACTGCTTGAAATTAAGTGATTACAATTTCTTAGATTTATCTTTAACCGTAACGTATTTTTAGGACTTATCAAACTCATAGACCTTTTTGAAGAAGAGTTATTTATTAATCAAACACTAAAAAGGATAAATGCAAACTTGAAGATAACTAATTTTTTTTTTATTATTATCATAATTATATTATTTGAATTTGAGATGGAAAGTTATATCTGAATTCTACATGCTAAAGATTAAAAACAAGTTCACGTAATTAGTAGATAAATCCAAATTAATTACAAGTGATAAGATCCTATAACATCTCAACAAATTTTCATTTTTTGCTTTTATTTATTGAACTTTTCGAAATTTAAATATAGATATAAGTACACAATAACATATATATATATATATATATATATAGATAGATAGATAGATATAGATATAAGTACACACATACAAACTTTGAATTTACAAATAAATATTTAAAATAGATATTATCAATAATCTACTAGATACTCCCATTTAATAGATAAACTGTTTTTAATGTCTCTCTCTCTCTCTCTCTCTCTCTCTCTCTCTCTCTCTCTCTCTCTCTCTCTCTCTCTCTCTCTCTCTATATATATATATATATATATATATATATATATATATATATATATATATATATATATAAGTACACACATACAAACTTTGAATTTACAAATAAATATTTAAAATAGATATTATCAATAATCTACTAGATACTCCCATTTAATAGATAAACTGTTTTTAATGTCTTAAATGCAACCCTTATTCTTGATTAACAATTAAATATTTCAATTTCTTTAAGTAGTTGAAAAAATAAAGTGTAATCCAAAAAACTAGAAGCCAATTGAAGATAAATATCTTCTTAATTCTTTATCACAATAGTACTTATCTGCAACTTAAGTACTTAAGTTGAAGACAACCTTTTTAATTATTAGCATTATCATAATACTTCTTTTATGAATTTAAATTTAAGCTGAATATCTTTTTAGTTCTTTATCATTATTTTCATGCTTATCTACAATTTGAATTGAAAATAAATCTTTTATCCGCAAACCTACTCTTTTTCTGCTACTATTTAAGATTGAATTATGTCTTCATTAGTAGACATTTTTTTGTGAAGACTTTCTGGGAAATTTATTCAACTAACCCAAATTTTGTTTATGTGATTACATATCATGGTTTGAGCCAATGCGTTTAACAACTCAATTTTAATGATATCTGGTCCTAATGTGTTTTAGTCAAATTTGTTTTGTAAAATTGTATCAAATTCTTTTCTAATGGGTCATACGTGTTACAAAGCCATTGTATACAGTGTTTTAAAAGGCGAGGGCGTAAGGCGGGGCGTTTTACGTCTGCCTCAGTGAGGCGTAAGCCCCAAGGCACGGGGCGTAAGCCCCACGGGGTTTTAATTTTTAGTATTTTATAAAATGATATAATTATAATAAATACTTTTAAATAAGTGAAATAGCGTAAAAAATTGAAGAAAACTATAAATAAATATATATATATATATATATATATATATATATATATATATATATATATATATATATATATATATGTGCTCCACCCCCACAAAAAAACTAATTAGAACAATCTATTATACGCTACTTACAAGTACAAGTGACTGCTCGTTACTTTTTTGAGCTAGTAGAAGACAAGATAAATAATTGGAAAATAACATATATTAGGTATTCTAGCAATAAAAAAAAGGTCTTGACTTTTAAATTTAATGTTTCAGTTCCTTTTTAAAATATTTGAGTAATTACATGTTGACTTTTGAGAATTTGGGCATTATACTAAGGACGTATTTAACAAATTTCGTTTTAGTTTAGCTTTTACGCCCGGGCTTACCCCAATAAAAAACTCGCCCCAAACACCGGGCGTACGCCCCGAATTGCTGGGCGTACGCCTTTTGGGACTTTCGCCCTGACCCATCGCCCCGGGGCATTTTTGGTACGCCCCGCCCCAGGGCTCGCCCCGAAAACGCCTTTTAAAACACTGATTGTATATAGCACCATAATTGTGATACAATCTATGTAGTTGTTACAGTGAACTATGTATTTTGTGTTTGGTTGCAGGAATAATTGGCTGAAACTATGAAGAGAATGAAGAAACAATATTACACACTGAATTAAGTATGTACAATATTGTTTTGACTTTGACCTAAAATTTAGAATATTGCATGCGTTCTCCTATGTAAAGAGTACGATTACGATTACTACTTTAATGTCCATCATGATTTTATGCAAAGATATATATCACCGTATGTAGATAATTTTAAATATTCTTTTTCATTTACAAATTGTGCTTACATATAAGTGAAATTTGCAGGATTTATTTAGATTAGGTACAAAGTAAGATTTGGAGTTCGTAAAGACTACTATTTTTAACCTACGGAAGATGTGAGAAGCTAGATGCTAAACGCCCAGTTTTTCTTCAACCAAGCAATCGATCGCATTAGTTGGGAATTATAGTGAGTCCATCTTTTCTCTTTGTTCTTATTTTTTAATGTGTACTTTAACAACATAGTTATATTAAGTTAATCACCATAATCGATTTATCATTATTTTTCAAGAAAGAAAAATGTAAGTTGAAACAATATTTTAAGTTTATCACCTTAACTGATCTATTTTTATTTTGTTGTGGAAACAATTATACGATGAGAAATGCAACTATTTCACACAGATAATTATCTTCTTCGATATACCTTTAAGAATGAACACTTTAGTTAAGATTGTATGTACTTCCAATCTTTAATACATAATTAATGAGCTTTGTAGTAGTTTTTTTTTTTTTTTTTTTTTAATTGGGTGTGCTTTGTTTTCTAAATTGAATTGATAAAAGAATTTGAATTGAGTGTGGTCAATTCAAATAATTTATAATATTTAGGTTCAAATTGGGACGACCTATACAATGACCAATTATGAATTGGTCCTCTATGTGTTTTAACTTCTTTTTCAAATATGAGATATGATAAGTATTTCTATTCTGAAAGTTTGTCGAGCTTGATTTAAAATAATCGATTATCTATTATAAATGAAAGAGTAATATCCTTTAAAAATGTTTGGTTCATTATACTTATAAATTTTTTTAGCATTTATATTACAATGCTATGATACAGGTATATTACTGTGAATTTAATTTATTGAAGTTTAAACATTCAGTTCAGCACAAAAGTAAGCTGACTATCAATCTCTTTGATTGGTATATAAATAATATTATATCGTTTTCATATATATATATGTGTGTGTGTGTGAAATTTAAATCACAAAGACATAAAACATGTATATTTCTCCATTTTTTTTTTAACTTACACCAACTTAAAGGAAATCAATATTCCAAGGTTAATATGGGGAGGGGAAACAAGGCTTTTGTGTTTCTTTCTTTCTTTTTTTTTTTTTTTTGGTTGTTAATTGCTAATTTCGCCTAATTCGAAAACTTTACTAAGAATATCTATAGATTTTAGAACAAAATTATCATAGGACTTATCAATTTTTATTATAGACTAATTCAATATTATAACTTAGAATTAAAATTAAATGAATTATAACAGAATACTAAATGATAATAATTAATTAAAATATGATAGTAGGGAAAATATGTATAATTAGGAGAATATGGTTAGCGTAAAGTTATTTATACTTTAAATTGAAATATAAAAATTGTTTGAATTTGATTCTATATATTTTAAGAGTAAGAAACATACATTTTATTTGTCTTATACTAAAATGGGAGTAATAAGCATGGACATTAATTATGTTAAGTTTCAATCTAAAAAATAAT
Organism: Lycium ferocissimum; assembly: GCF_029784015.1. Taxonomy (NCBI): domain Eukaryota; kingdom Viridiplantae; phylum Streptophyta; class Magnoliopsida; order Solanales; family Solanaceae; genus Lycium; species Lycium ferocissimum. Next base: position 49,550,254 of record NC_081346.1, read on the forward strand.
TCATGGGAATATTACAATATTAAGTAATGAATAATGCAAATAAAAACAAGCAAGGAACAAAGATAAAAAATTTTAAAAAATATCAACGTTAAAATATTGGATAAATTTTTTCCCAACGACAAAGTAGATAATTTAAAATTATTATTAAAATTAAAACTCAAAATTATTATTGTAAATAAAAGAGAAGAATGTAAATTTTTAATTTCATGTGATACAAAAATAAAAAAGTTTGAAGTAGTAAAAAAAAAGTTGTTTTCGGGAAGCTAAAAAATATTTTTTCTCCAAAAACACATTTTTAGAGTATTGAATAAGCGCAAATTACTGCTCTAATATTTGCAATATAGGGTAATGTATAAGGTTGATCATTACAAAATTTGAAATTTAAGTTACTTAAGCCCATGTTTTTTAGGATATATAGTTGGAGAAAACGTGTTAATTCAAATAATGATTCCATCTAATGTTAGAATACTTTTCAAGTTAATATCAGCAAAGATATTTTGAATAGCATTATCGTTTGACATTACCATTAATAAAAGACATACAGGAACAATCATTATCTTATGTTGAGTTATTTTCTAAGAAATCTATGTGTAAAACTGAATAACTTTTTTGCTACTTTTTCATAGGTAAGAAAGATGAAAAGAGTTTGTGATTTTAGTTTATGATGATGGTGGACAAATAACAATTAAAGTAAAAAATGTAATATTTATGTTTTGTAATTTCATTGGAGAAACATTTATTACTCATTAGTTTATTTTGAATCATGTAATATTTCATGTTGTTGATTTTATCCAAAAATTATTTGGTTGTACGATTTGTTATCAGTAATTAATCCGTATAATTTTTTTTTTGGATACATTGCATAAAGAATAAGATGACATTTAAGATATCATATACATAGCTCTAATGAATGTGCTTAAACAAGCAAAACAATAATTGGCTATGTAAATATTTTTAAATATTATTTGCGTATCACATGGGTGCTAATACTGATAATGATAATGCCAAGGTGTAGGTGATTTTAAGTTGGAATGAGTTTCAAATCAGTTTATAAGATAGTATGTATCTTGCATTAGCATTTCCATAATAGTATTTGGTGTAATACAATAAATCGTGTAAGTAAAACTTCTTATACATTTCAATTATTTTGTTTGCACAATCCGTTAATCTTGGAACTTGAAGTCAAAATTATTACCCTTGGACTGCTAGAAATTAGGATAAATACGTAAATAAGTGTTAAATTCATTATTTTAAATTCACTTTTATTCTCAAACATTGTCTTAAATAAGTAGTTTCCTCTATCACTGTCACGACCCGACTAGGGGCCATGACGGGTACCCGGGGCTAACCACCGAGCACTGCTCGTGCCATTACCCATTGTACACATCAAGCGTTCATTCGTTAATCTTATACTCAAATCATAGGAAAACCCATTTTTCTCTTTAAACATAATTACCTTTATATACATAGGCCCTTCGGCTATCAAAATATATATATATATATATATATATATATATATATATATATATATATATATATATATATATATATATATATATATATATATGTATACAATAAGGACATCGTGAGACCATATTACCCACACATACGTATCTACGAGCCTCTACTAGAGTGCTTAGACATAGGGACGGGACGGAGACCCCGCCGTGCCCAAAATACATATACACAAAACAATAAGCAATGGCACATCCAGGAATAATAGAGTGCTCTCAAGACACCTAACAGCTCCTACGAGTCCGGATCTCTTCCCCGTTTTGTGGGCATGAACACGCGTCCCAAAAGAAAATGGACGTCGGTCACGAACATTGTGCGAGTATGTAAAGCAGGAATGAAATGAACATAATAGAGAAATCATAAGACATAGGATGAAGATATAACTTGCGTAACTTTTAAGGGTGGATACATTTCATACATATATCATATATAATCGTAGTACATGTATCATCATAGAGCATACATCATCGCATCATATATATATATATCATCACCGTTAACCCGCGTCCGGGTAACCATCATATGCCGCCCACTAGTGGTGATCGTGTCCAGCCTTCTAGGTGCGGTGGAATCATAAACAGCCCGCCTCAGTGGTGACATGTCCGGTCATTTGGGCACGGTGGAATCACAAGCAGCCCGCCTTCGCGGTGGCATGTCCGGCCATTTAGGCATGGTGGAATTTTATCATCGTACACATCATAGACTTATCATTATTATACGTCTCATAGGCATATTATGACCTTATCATAAGCTTATCGTAACCTTATCATAAATGTCACGACCCGACTAGGGCCATGATGGGCACCCGGCGCTAACCACCGGGCACCACTCATTCTATTACTCACCTGCTTTTATTTATACATTTTATGCTCATAATCATAGAAAACTATTTTCATTTGAAACATATTCGCTTTATATGCATAGGCCCTTCGGCTATCAAAATAATATATATATATATACACATACATACAATGACAAACTGTGAGACCATACTACCCACACTACGCATCTACGAGTCTCTACTGGAGTGCTAGACATAGGGACGGGACAGGACCCTGTCATGGCCAAAACATACATATACATATATACCAAAAGAATAATCAATGGCACCTCCGGAAAAATGGAGTGCTCTCAGATCAGCTAATAGCTCCTACGAGTCTGGATCGCCTCCCTGTCTACCTGTGGGCATGAACACAGCGTCCAAAGAAAACGGACGTCAGTACGAACATTGTACTGAGTATGTATGACATCAATAATAATAATATATATCAATGAAATGAGGAGGCATCAAATGAGGAACAATCTGTAACTGACTGTGAATCATAAAAGAAATAATGCATGCTGGCTTACTTCATAATTATCATCATATCATGTATGCATATATGTATAAACTGCCCGACCATATAGGTACGGTGTGATAATCATTAGCATTAGCCGCGTCCCGGTCCTCCCGCGTCCGGGTACCATCTCATGCCGCCCACTAGTGGTGTCTGCCCATGCCATCTAGCCATGGTGTATACGCTGCCCGCCTTAGCGGTGTCTGCCCGGCCATATAGGCGCGGTGTAATGTCATCATCATATGCTCATCATAATATACTCATCATAATGCATACATGGAAACTCAAGGACAACTATACTTTATCGGGGTGACATAAGGTCGTGAACCCCCGATTACATTATGGAGCATTTATAAGCATTCTGCCTCACCTTGAAGGAATTAGCATATAAGGTGAGTGTATACAATAAACAACATCAATGGATTATAGGTAGCATCATTAGCTTTATAGGAACATCATATCATGAACTATAGAATCTTTAGACTTAAGCTCATCATTATCATTATCGTACTCGTAATGTATCTCTTATCTCATATGACTATTCATGAACAAGGAATCTTAGTTTTCTTGAAGATAGGAGATTCATGAAGAAGGAGGAAATTCATGCCATAAGATTCATGCCTTAGAAAGAAAGGACTAGCCTTACATACCTTTGTCGTTTAACTATTCTATTGCTTGCTCGTTCTCCTTTTATACTCACGTCTTTACCTTCAAGAGAATTCATATTAACATTAGCTAAGCGATTATAAGAACGTGCTTACTAAAGCTAGAGAAAATTGGGTAGCATTTCCTTTGTTTATACAACTTCCTCCATATTCCATATCAACTCCCAACATTCATAGCAACAATTACAATATCATAAACAACGATCATCATTCATTCACATTATCCATATTTTACAATTTCACTTTAGTTCTCCATAATCATGATCAAAGTTCACTTCACATATAATACTTATTCCATGCTCTAAATTTCATTCATAACCTACTTATAATCATAACATATCCATATTCATGATTCATTCCTAGCTATGGCTCAACAATGACACTATTCTCCATTTATGACCCATTTTCTATATTCTTCTACAATCCAAGTGTTTCAACTTTTCAACACCTTAAACAACATGAAAATACCATAAAACTTACCTTGGATAGTGTAGGAACAAGCCTTGAGTGGCAATACTCTTCTTGCACCAAAACCCTAATTCACTTCCAATGGGATTTCTTGACTTAGATGAACTTTAATGGGTTTCACACTCTTGATTTTGTTGGTTTGATGAAGATAATAATCAATTTCCTTTGAATTCTTGTGGATGAAGAGTGGAGAATATTCTAGAGGTTTCTTGACTTGTGGAGTGAAAATGAAGTGGATTAAAATGAGAGAGAGGTCCCTTATATCGTTTTAAACCCTGTCCCGACTGAAATCTACGGACCAACATACGGTCCGTATAAATTATACTGACCGTATGTCTGGCTGTATATTTGGTCCAGAGAGACATGCCATTCTGGGCTGATTATACGACGGACATACGGCCAAAGATAAATTATACAGCCAGTATGTTGGGCCGTATAATGCCCAGTGGTTCCGAAATCATTCCCGTTGTCTCGTTTGATCTCCAATCCTTATGGAACCTTCTTAACACTTGTTTAACACCTCATCACTAATCTAAGGTACGTCATAACTCTTCTCCAAACATCATTAAAACATCATTAACTCGATACTCGTAAATCTTGTCCGACACACAACATATGACTCGCTTTCCTTAACAACTTTCTTTCCTTATCTTAAATGCCTTTGAAATCTCGTTTAGGGTCATCAAATGCTATTTCTTACTTATCAAAACATCGTATACGTCATGCCCTTCGTTAGTCTATTCACTGTACGGTAACGAAAACTTTACAAGGTGTAACAATAAACTTAGCATCATCATACATTTATCGTTAAAACATACATTAGAACTTGAAGGAAACTATAGCTATGTCGGGGTGATGTAAGGTCGTGAACCCCCGATTACATTATGGAGTGATCATAACCGTCATATCTCACCTTGGAGGGACTAATATTTTAAGGTGAGTGTACACCATGAACAACATCAAGGGATCGTAAATAGGATCATTAACTTCATGGACATCATATCTTGCTTTAGAATCCCTAGGCTTAGACTTATCATCATTATTATCATATTCATGACATATTTCTCATCTTTACCTCATAAGAAGCTCTTTATCAACACTGACTCATAGTTCCCGGAATGTAAGAAAGTCATGGAGAAGTAGGGAAAATAATATCATAGGGACCATATAAGGACCATTAGCTTCGTAGGAATGTCATATCATGAGCTTTAGGACTTCTAGACTTAGATTCATCATCAGTATTGTCATGCTCGTAACGTATCTCTTTTCTTTATCTTATATGAAGCTCTTTATAGTCATGGACTCGTCATTTCCGCTATTAGGAAGATCATGGAGAAATAGGAAGATTTATGCCATAGGAGTCATGCCTTAGAAGGAAAGTATTAGCCTCACATACCTTTTTCGTTTAACAATTCTATCGCTTGATTGCTTTTCTTCAACGCTCACGTTTCTACCTTCAAGAGAATTCGCATCAACATTAGCTAATCGATTATAAGAACATGCTTACTAAAGCTAGAGAAAATTGAGCAGCATTTCCTTTGTTTATACAACTTCCTCCATATTCCATATCAACTCCTAAACATCCATAACAACAATCACAATACCATAGGCAACAATTATCATTCATCTACATTATCCACATTTCACAATTTCGCTTCAATTCCTCTATAATCATGGTCATAGTTCACTATTACGTTTCTCACATATAATACTTATCCCATGTTCTAAATGTCATTCCTAACATCCTTACAATCATAACATATTAATATTCATGATTCACTTCAAACTACTACTCAACAATGACACTATTCCCACATTCATGACCCATTTTCTATATTCTTCTAAAATCCAAGTGTTTCAACTCTCAATACCTTAAAAAACATGAAAATACCATAAAACTTACCTTAGATAGTGTAGGAATAAGCCTTGAGTGGAAATACTTCACTTGAGCCAAAACCCTAGTTCACTTCCAATGGGATTTCTTGACTTGGATGAACTCTAATGAGTTTCTTACACTTGATTTTCTTGATTTGATGAAGTTGATCATGAATTTCTCTTGGGTTCTTGTGGATGAAGGATAGAGAGATTTCTAGAGTGTTCTTGAAGTGTGAAGTGAGAAAATGAAATAAATTGAATGAGGTTGGTCCCTTATATAAATTTCAAAGCTGTCCCGACCCGAACATACGGACCAACATACGGTCTGTATATTTTATACTGACCGTATGTCTGGACCGTATGTTTGGTCCAGTGGAGATGTCATTCTGGGCATAATATACGGTTGAACATACGGCCAGTATGTTTGGCCGTATAATGTCCAGCTGTTTCCGAACTTTTTCTCGTCGACTCGTTTGATCTCCAATCCTTATGGAACCTTCTTAACACTTGTTTAACACCTCATTAACAATCTAAGGGATGTTATAGATCTTCCCCAAAACCTCATTAATCTCTCATTAATTCGACACTCGTAAATCTTGTCCGACACGCAACATATACCTTGCTTTCCTTAACAACTTTCTTCCCTTACCTCGAATGTCTTTGAAATCTCGATTGTGATCATCAAATGCTATTTCTTACTTATCAAAACATCATATACATCGTGCCCTTCGTTAGTCCATTCACTGTACATTAACGAAAAATTTCCAAGGTGTAACATTCTTCCCCCCCTTTGGAACATTCGTCCTCGAATGTTAAGCACTCGGGAATTCTATGAAAATTTCGCCAGAGTTTCTCCTGTAATGTGGCACTTCCATCCTGTCACAACAGCCCATAATAACATTGCCTCACAGGGCCACAACACAATAGCAATATAAGTTGGCCACACACGACCAAAACAGGAAGAGAAAGCATAGATACCTCAATATGTTGACGTCTCATCTTAAGTCTCTTCCGGGGGTGGGGATAGATGCGTCTGCTTGGGCTTCGTACCCTCTTTCGTTTCCCAGTGCATCTCTTCTACTTCGACGTTCTTTTCTAACATCTTCATCAAGCTTACATTAGTTTTTCCCTTACCACTTTAACCCATTTAAACACAACAAAAAATTCTCATAAAATCTTTCGAGAATCTTCTCCAATTCCCTCGAATGTATCGGCCTTTAGGTGCTGGTAGAGAATCAAGCATTTTGACAAATTTCCATAGGTAGCTTATATGATTCCTTACACTGCCACGCTTATTTCAGCTCTAAATCCATCCTCATCTTTGACCAGTACCGCGGAATTGCCTCACACAAGTTTACTCCTTATTTCCTTCTTCATTCCCACTGCTCGCTTCCAGTTTTCTCGTCTAAATCTATCTTACTACATTTACTGCGCTATGCGGCCTTAATTTTCCTTGCGTTCGAGTACCTTAAGCTTGAAATTCTCGCATAATCCATCAACTTTTTCTTCTAAATGGCCATCCATATTTTTCCTTTGAATGTAGGTTGTTACCATCTAGTATTTACACGTTTTTTAAATAATTCATTTCCATTTCGGCCCTCTCTTATTACTAGTGCCGCACCTTTCCGTTGTCATAGGCATTACTAAATTCTGAGTCAAGCACTCCGCCTTTAAGGCTTTCACTGTACAATACTTCCTAAATTGTTATGCGACATTGAAACTTCGCATTCATGTAACTTGCTCGTGGTGACTATTGTGCTTGACTTCCCATCTCAATCCATCATTCACTTTCCCTCTTTTAGTCTAAATCTTACCCTCGTCACTTGTAACTCCTCGCTATAAAATCATTCGTATGAGTCCTTATTATATGGAAACACCAGTTTGTTCCGGTCTACCTTACGCTTGAGCTGAAGCCGCGATACTCACGTGATGTATCTCCTTGGGATTAATGTTGCTCTTCCGTCATATGCACATCTGTTAACTCTACCCCGTAATTTATTTATCCTTATACGACTGCAATGTTTGATTCTCCGCCCGTCTTACGTTTTACGGCCCATATCCTGTGTCATCTCATTCTTACGCCTTCGACGGTCACATTGCCTCAGATAGTTGGAGGCTACTCCTTTGATGGTCTCTTTTGGTTACCAGCTTATTGCCACCACTATCAACCATAAGGGGATTGCCTTTAACCCTATGTTTCTTTCATTACTTCTATCAACACCCATAGACCAGCTTGTATGCTTGCCATTTCCACTAATATAACTCATATCCACTCTATACGCCCTATACCATATCGTCCTCAACTTACCCTCTCTTGGCTCACCCTTTCCTCAATAATCTTTCTTAGGACCTTTACTGCGTAACTCACTGGGAATGCAGCTCCATTTGTTCTTTGTCTTGACATATATATAAAGTCAGTTCATTGGTCATTCGCAATCAAACCTTGTTTCTTCTTTTGTCTTAATTCTCATCCTTTTTCTCAAATGATTTCATTCATAGGACAATAGTCCTAAACGTTGAGTATCATTGACTCCCGTTTGATAAAGCTGCAACTTAAGATTCAACGTCGCTCTTTGCATAATCTCCTCTGATTAATTCACACTGCCATAGAAGTACTATCCTCTACTACCTCAACATATTAATGGCAGGGTAATACATGGCCCTTTTAGAATTCTCCGAAAAGATGTTGTGTAAAGTCGTCCTCTACATATAAGATATCTTGCTCGATAGTTGGTTCCATACCTCGGGTCATAATTTAATTAGCCACACCTCTCTCACGGCTTGATTAAAAGTTTCAATCGCTTCACGACACCTACTAACATTTCCTCGTAGTATTAGGGGATCCGCAGGGTTTGATTCTCTTCCATCCTCCGCTTATCGAGTTACCGCTCTAGTGGACGTCTCTCCTATTTGACTCGCTCCTACCCTTCCTTCTTTGTTTCTAACACCTCTACCCCGTACATCACATGAGCTAAGCGTTCATCACTTGTCATCCTTTTTCTTCGCCTATTACTTTTGTCTTATTTTCGCTTTTCCTCATATATATAACAGCAATCCCTGCCGTAATATCGTCCCGACAGTTTCGGAGGTATAACTTAAACTATAACACAGAACACAACCGCGATCACAAGGTCAACCAGTTACTAGGCAAAGAGCTTTTGTGAACACATCTCTTCTAGTCTCTTTTCTCAAAGTATCGCCAAGGTCATTAAGGTTAGCTTATAGTGACATGAAAGTCTCTCCCACTATATTCCTCAGGCGAAGCATAGCTTAATAATCTTATTCGGCGCATCCTGCATCGGCTTACACATACACATCGAGTTTATCTCATAACTTAAGATCTCCCAAAACGAAGGAAACTAACCAAACTTTCTAACTTACAACTTCTTCTAGAGTGCTTATCCTTTTAATCCTCCTTAGTATATAAAACTTCTTTCTACCTCAAGCATACCGTTCTCCCTTCCCATGTTCTTTATCCCATCCTAACCTATTCATCCCTTCCTTAGTATAATACATACTTGCTATGTCTATCCCACATTTTGGTCACTAGCTCCGTCCTTTATCACTCGTTGCTGGCCTTCTTTTCTTTTCACGGCAATTCTGTATACAGTTCCCACAATTTCCTTTAGATTCTTGGGAGAATTTTGACAGAGTTTCTCTTGTAAACATAACAATACCCAAACCTGCACATAGCCCAGAAAACACGTCCCATGACTTAGTAGGACATATATCGGGACACACATAATATGCAACTCAGCAACACAAGATCACTTACCATTAAAGGATATAAATAATAGAGCTTGTCTCATAAGTTGTGCCTGCACACTCGGTCTAGAATTCCAATATATACATACACATATTATTATTATTATATATATATATATATATATATTTTTTTTTTTTTTCACACTGTCAATCAACTTACTCGTAAATCACAATTCTGGTTATCACTAGGTCACTAACAAATATAGTCATCTCAAATTGTTGGGTTGGCTCAGATTTTTCACCTCAACACAATCATCACATCGGGAGTAATATATAACAGTGTAGGACCCGAATCAATTGGCACATACATATCATAAGAGATTACTGAAAATATACCTGGGACAATATCAGAGAGGTACTCAAGATCCTGTCGCCCAGCTAATGTGTAGGTATGATGCTGGGATCCACTTGGACTGGGCATTCCTCTTCGGTCTCTATCACCGCCTCCTAACATCTGTGACCTTTGGCTTGGAGGCCGTACCGATAATGAAGAGCCAACTACCACTCCCGTAGTTCGAACCTTATCTTTGCCACGTAGCGATGGGCAGTAGCGCTTGAAATGGCCTGGCCGAGCACAGGCATAACAAACATCCGAGCCCAAGCGGCACGGTACCCAATGTAACTTCCTACATTGACTACATCATGGTACGGGTGATCTTATCTGGCTTGAATCACCCCTAACCCGAGAACGGGGAACTCTGAGACTCTGAGGCGGCCTAGAATTAGTAGATCCATCAAACATGGGTCCAAGAAACTGTGGAGGAGCGCTAGTCGTTGAAATGAGCGAGTGCTGGAGGGTATGTGTCTCGGAGCGCCCCTAAACTCATGATCAAACCCTAGAGAATTAACTCTCTTTCTCCGAACCCTGTTACCGTGGCCCACATCTTGCCGCTGAGCCCAGCGCTTTGACACAATCGAGTCGCAAAAGAACGGTCGTCTCATCTCTTGGCCCGAGGCATCTGGTAGAGGGATTGGGGGTGCGGGAGCCAAAGTTGAGGCTCCCCTCTGATCCCCTAAAGTGGGTGAGGTACGGGAAAACCGAGATAGGGCCTTATTTTGGGGTTCACTATCCTCCATATCCGTAGATGGCCCCCGTTCGAGCCCTTACTGCGCAATCACCGCCTTGCTCAGGGGCCGCAGAGTTTTTCCTTTCATCAACTTTCTTTGAAATCATAAAAGCACCATTAGGGAGGGGAAAATCTTATAACATGGCTCTATAGCACGATCCAGTAAGAAGAAGAATGGTCGGTTTTCCTAAATGCCCTGTAGCCTCCTGTTTATTAGTGTGGCGCGCAACACACCATAAATAAGACTCTACTAGACACGACTCGTAGACACTTCTAGGAGACGAATCGCTTATCGATACCACTTTTGTCACGACCCGACTAGGGGCCATGACGGTACCGGTCTAACACCCACACCGCTTCGTACCATTACCCATCGTACACATCAAGCGTTCATTCATTAATCTTATACTCAAATCATAGGAAAACCCATTTTTTTCTTTGAACATAATTACCTTTATATACATAGGCCCTTCGGCTATCAAAATAATATATATATGTATACAATAAGGACATCGTGAGACCATACTACCCATACATACATATCTACAAGCCTCTACTAGAGTGCTAGACATAGGGACGGGATAGGATCTCGCTGTGCCCAAAATACATATACACAAAACAATAAGCAATGGCACCTCCGAATAATGGAGTGCTCTCAAGACCTACTAACGACTCCTACGAGTCGGGATCTCTTTGTTTACTGTGGGGCATGAACACGCGTCAAAGAAAATGGACGTCGGTACGAACATTGTCCGAGTATGTAAAGGTGAATGAAATGAACATAATAGAGAAATCATAAGACATAAGATGAAGATATAACCTGCGTAACTTTTAAGGATGGATACATTTCATACATATATCATATATAATCGTAGTACATGTATCATCATAGCGCATACATCATCGCATCATATATATATATATCATCATCGTTAACCTGCATCCGGGTAACCATCATATGCCTCCCACTAGTGGTGATCATGTCCGGCCTTCTAGGCGCGGTGGAATCATAAAGCGCCCCCACCTCGGGTGACATGTCCGGCCATTTGGGCACGGTGGAATCCTGGCGACCCGCCTTCGCGGTGACATGTCCGGCCATTTAGGCACGGTGGAATTTTATCATCGTACACATCATAGACTTATCATTATTATACGTCTCATAGGCATATTATGACCTTATCATAAGGTTATCGTAACCTTATCATAAACTTAGCATCATCATACATTTATCGTTAAAACATACATTAGAACTTGAAGGCAATTATAGCTATGTCGGGGTGACGTAAGGTCGTGAACCCCCGATTACATTATGGAGTGATCATAACCGTCATATCTCACCTTGGAGGGACTAATATTTTAAGGTGAGTGTACATCATGAACAACATCAAGGGATCGTAAATAGGATCATTAACTTCATGGACATCATATCTTGCTTTAGAATCCCTAGGCTTAGACTTATCATCATTATTATCATATTCATGACATATTTCTCATCTTTACCTCATAAGAAGCTCTTTATCAACGCTGACTCATAGTTCCCGAAATATAAGAAAGTCATGGAGAAGTAGGGAAAATAATATCATAGGGACCATATAAGGACCATTAGCTTCGTAGGAATGTCATATCATGAGCTTTAGGACTTCTAGACTTAGATTCATCATCTGTATTGTCATGCTCGTAACGTATCTCTTTTCTTTATCTTATATGAAGCTCTTTATAGTCATGGACTCATCATTTCCGCTATTAGGAAGATCATGGAGAAATAGGAAGATTTATGCCATAGGAGTCATGCCTTAGAAGGAAAGGATTAGCCTCACATACCTTTTTCGTTTAACAATTCTATCGCTTGATTGCTCTTCTTCAACGCTCACGTTTCTACCTTCAAGAGAATTCGCATCAACATTAGCTAATCGATTATAAGAACATGCTTACTAAAGCTAGAGAAAATTGAGCAGCATTTCCTTTGTTTATACAACTTCCTCCATATTCCATATCAACTCCTAAACATCCATAACAACAATCACAATACCATAGGCAACAATTATCATTCATCTACATTATCCACATTTCACAATTTCGCTTCAATTCCTCTATAATCATGGTCATAGTTCACTATTACGTTTCTCACATATAATACTTATCCCATGTTCTAAATGTCATTCCTAACATCCTTACAATCATAACATATTAATATTCATGATTCACTTCAAACTACTACTCAACAATGACACTATTCCCACATTCATGACCCATTTTCTATATTCTTCTAAAATCCAAGTGTTTCAACTCTCAATACCTTAAACAACATGAAAATACCATAAAACTTACCTTAGATAGTGTAGGAATAAGCCTTGAGTGGAAATACTTCACTTGAGCCAAAACCCTAGTTCACTTCCAATGGGATTTCTTGACTTGGATGAACTCAATGAGTTTCTTACACTTGATTTTCTTGATTTGATGAAGTTGATCATGAATTTCTCTTGGTTCTTGTGGATGAAGGATAGAGATTTCTAGAGTGTTCTTGAAGTGTGAAGTGAGAAAATGAAATAAATTGAATGAGGTTGGTCCCTTATATAAATTTCAAAGCTGTCCCGACCCGAACATACGGACCAACATACGGTCTGTATATTTTATACTGACCGTATGTTTGGTCCAGTGGAGATGTCATTATGGGCAGAATATACGGTTGAACATACGGCCAGTATGTTTTATACGGCCAGTATGTTTGGCCGTATAATGTCCAGCTGTTTCCGAACTTTTTCTCGTCGACTCGTTTGATCTCCAATCCTTATGAAACCTTCTTAACACTTGTTTAACACCTCATTAACAATCTAAGGGATGTTATATCTCTTCCCAAAACCTCATTAAGCTCTCATTAATTCGATACTCGTAAATCTTATCCGACACGCAACATATACCTTGCTTTCCTTAACAACTTTCTTCCCTTACCTCGTATGTCTTTGAAATCTCGATTGTGATCATCAAATGCTATTTCTTACTTATCAAAACATCGTATACATCGTGCCCTTCATTAGTCCATTCACTGTACGTTAACGGGAAATTTTCAAGGTGTAACAATCACCAATCGATTATTATCAACTAAATGTGAATGAAAATTCTACATTTTAAGCACAAGGAGTAAACGCACAAAAATATATTCAAATATATAGTTGCGAAAATCATATAATTCGTGTTTCGATTCATGAGAAACTAATCTGCAGTTGATATGCTAATTAAATGGATAATTTAAACAGTGAACTGACCTCCTTTATAATGTCCTGCATATTATTTAACAATAATCATTCAAGCAAGTCTAGAAATAAATAGGAAAAGATTGATTAAGCTTACTGAAAAATATCAAAGTTATACCAGATCATCAAAACTGGTCTAAAAGTTCAAATTAATAATAAAATAAAAAAATTACAGCAATGCATCTATTTTTTCAAACATAAGTAAATTTCCTTTTAAATATAACTTGGATAAACAATCATTAAAAATACCAATTAAAGATTGTAGCAGGTGAATAGTTTAGTTTAGATCTTCAACAGTGGCAATTTTACATATTTTCTACTTTGATATATAAAATTTGATATGATTACTTCTTCTACATTAGCTGCGCATCGCGCGGGTACGAATACTAGTACATAAAATAAGAGAGGTGTAAGCAACGTGATTAAGCCAAGTGGCAAGCTAATAACAAGCCACTTGGCAATTTTAAGACAAAACTAATGAGATTTATGATAAAGTTAATAAGTATTTTAATAATAATATTAATATTAATAATAGTAATAATCTCATCATGAAAAGATAAATCATGTGCTTGGAAAGATAAATCATGTGCTTTTCTGATAAAGAAAATATAAAAAACATTTGATGTATAACAAAATTTATTAAATTTTACTTTTAATATATTTAATAAAAAAACCTTTTGGATACATGTTTTATCTTTCAATGATAATTAAAGAAAACATTTTCAAATTTGAACTTAAAGTTAATTACTTAAAAACAAATATTATCTTAAAAAATCCACTAGATAATAATAATAATAATAATAATAATAATAATAATAATAATAATAATAATAAAAGTGATTATAATAATCCTGTACATATGTACTAGATATCTTTTATACCCGAAATATAAAAGATAAATATGTTGCATTCTTTTTGGATAATTGTTACGACAATGTTGGAAAAAAAATGATGAACTATTTCGAATTTTAAAAATCTGAGTGTTTTGAAAGATATTGAATTGAGATAAGAAAAAAATTGAATTTCAATTTAAATTGAAATATAAACGTATCCGATTTGAGTGCAAGGCTAAACTTTTGAGTTTGAGTTGAAATTGGAGTGCTCATCTCTATTTAAATTAAAAAATCGGATGTTTATCTCTTCTAATTTGCATTATCTTTTGTCAAATCATTATTTAATAATACAAAGAATCTCTCTCTCTCTATATATATATATAAAGAAATACAAGTCATTAGCAATTTTCGGACGAGGTTTAATAATTTATTTAATATAAATTGTAATATAAGGTTTTAGATTTGATTTACAATGTAACTTTTTCTGAAAAGATAAAGTTTTTTAATTGAAAGACAATATTTTGATTTTAACGACAACGTTTAATTTTATATACGAACTTTTTTTCACAATCTTGGAAGCTAATTATAAAAGTCAAAACCATTTGGAGAAAGATCCTTCAAAACCAGTTTTTCAATATCAACTACCGGATAAAGCTTCGGATGAGTGAAGTGATAAACATATGGTTAATTTAAATTGTCAAATAAAATGTTTGAATGGAATTGAAACACTTTTTTGAATTTGAATCTATATATCTGTTATCTAAATCTACATCTATATCTCCCTTTTGTTTTCCTATTTAATCCCCTCAAATCCAATGCGAGAGCCAGCATTCGCAAAGCTCAACATTACGAGAATTCAAATTCTTATCGGCCTAATTATTTTTATTATTTACGAAGCTATATGATTCTACTCCTAATAATTTTCTTTCTTCTTTCTTTGTGATGTACTTTCAATGCTTCATATTCTTCCTTCTTCTTCTTCTTTATATTTAATGTGTTACTGCTTTCTATTAATTCTTTATCATCATGTTTTTACTGATGCAATTCAACCTTTTTATATCATTTTTCATATTGCTCTCTCCCACTTGATTTATTTGCTGCAGGAAAATCTCAAGAATTCTAAACTACTTCTTGCCTTTTGTGGTGCAGTTTAACTTATTTATGTCATTTTGGAGATCTTTTTCAAATCAAAGTTGTAACCAGCATCAATTTCTTAATAGTTCTTCATAGCTAGAGTATTGGTATAATGTATAGGTATGTTATCCTCAGAGTTTTAGCTATTTTGATATAATAATAATACATGTTTATTTCATTACCTTTATTTAAAATTAATGTTAAATTGCAGTTCATTACCGTTGATGCAGATTACTATGCAATTGATTGATTTAACGCGATGTTATTCAAGATCGTAATTGGTAAGATCAATTCTGCTGCTCACTTTTAGGCTAAGAATGATGGTGAAAAACTTGAAGTTGAATTAGTATTCTTTTTTTCTTTTTAACGTGTGTGTATAATGTTTTTAGAAATAACTAATGGAAGAAGAAGGAAAAATAACTCACACATATAAAACGTTTCCCCCTATTATAATTAACGAAAAGGAAAAGGAAAAGTGATTAGTGAAAGTAATTTTTGATCCAAATCGACCGTAGTTAAATGAAGTTTTATATTGTTGAATGATTTTAGGAGGAAAAGCTAAATATAGTGGTACACAATTTACTTATGAAATTTTAAAACTCAGTTCTTGGACTTCAAAAATTTATTTCTTTTGTTTTATCTAACACAATATGGTCAAGCTATTCGAAAATAACTGAAATCAGAGCATTCACAATTATATCACGAATTGAATATGTTCTACAAACAACGGATATTCATGGTCAAGATTCTTTCCATGGAGAAGTAAAGAGATTCAATGTGAAAATTAGTGAGGAAGTATCACCATCTGAACATCTCC
This sequence comes from Lycium ferocissimum, assembly GCF_029784015.1. Taxonomy (NCBI): domain Eukaryota; kingdom Viridiplantae; phylum Streptophyta; class Magnoliopsida; order Solanales; family Solanaceae; genus Lycium; species Lycium ferocissimum. The sequence goes on from NC_081346.1 coordinate 49,566,981, forward strand.
GAAATTGAATTGAAAAATAAACATGCTAATGTCTTTTGTAATAACTCTGAATGGAGTTAACTTTAAAGTGAGTATGGTTAGGTTTGAACTTGAACTGAAAAATACTAATATTTTTTAGTTGAGGTTGATTAAATTTTGAATATTGAATTGAATATTAATGAGTTCTGTTTATTAGCATAAAGAATAAGCAAAAATAGCTAACGGAAGCAAACTTCGGTCCAAATCCATTGCAGTTCAAATACACTTTTACAACGTCAAATAGCAGATTTAAGAATTAAAAATATAAAAAAAGTCATGTAGGTAACTTTAATAGTTGAAATTGAAACTCAAAAAATTTAAATTGAAAATAAAAGAGAAAGAAATGTGATCATGTAATTCAAACATAACCGTTATTAAAAATATTGATAGTGTTTATAACATATAATCAATGAGCTTATTTATTTATATTTTAGACAACTTAAAAGTACAATTTAGAAAAACATGTAACATTATTTGAATTACAGGTGGTAAAACACCAAATGAAAAAAAAATTAATCAAGATATCATAGTGAGAAAAGAATGAACTTAATGTAGATTTGACATGATATAGAAGAATACGACTTAATTTGAGATGAGAAAGTTCTTCATTATGGCGGAAAAAGTTATACTACTAATAAAATCAGAAACTGAAATCTTCATAGCTAAAATCAAAAAGCAAAAACACTGAAAATTCAAACTATGTCAAGCAACAAAACAAATAAAAAATAATGAAGTTTTTGATATAGGTAATTTCAATAATTGAAATTAAGTCCCAAATTTAAATATAAAAAAAAATTGAATAACTTGAAGAAGATGTCGTTGATTGGGACTATACTTTGAAGATTTAGATGGTTGATATTTTATTAAAACAAAATATAATCTAATGAACTCAAATAAGAGAGATTGCAATTCAACATGATTAATATCTTTTTAATGTCATCCGCGCATCGCGCGGGTATTAATACTAGTAGATAAAATAGGAGAGGTGCAAGTAATTAAGCCAAGTGGCAAACTAATAACAAGTCACTTGGCAATTTTAGGACAATCAATATAATTTATGTAATAATATTAAATTTAAATTCAATAAAAGATATTTCAAACTAAGTATATATATCACCTAAAGTTGATTAGTGGTGAATTTGAATTATAGTTATATCTTTGAAGGTAATCCGAGATTCTTATCAAGATGGACTCTTTATAGATAACTATAAAATTCAACCAAATATATTATCTTATTTTTAAACCTATTTTTTTAATTATGTTCGTTTATCAATTAAATGATATTAAAGTTTTAAAATTAATTATGTAATTCCACTACGTGCTTTTATTCAGTGAACTGGAAAGTACTTTGAAAGCTGTCCAAAATCAATTTACTTATAAGTGAACTTGCATTTTTTAAAATCCTATCTCATAACAAGTTATACGTAAATTAATGGTATTCAAACATATTTTAGTAACACTGAAATGAAAGATAAACATTAATTTTTCATTTTTAAAAAAGTACTCCAAACTGTATCTGTTTACCCCTGAAAAAGGTAACAATTAAATTTATACGCAATTTAAAGGATATGTGGTTTAATTCGTTGTTAACGTTATGATATATGAAATAACAATCAGTTGCAAATAAAGAATAAGAATTGAAACAGCCTGTGAATTGTTATTCCACTGTTAATTGCCCGGTACAAAGCTCTCTTGCCTCTTGATCGGATTGAACAAGTTTATAGCTTTAACTTTAAATAATGAATGTTATAGAGTTTGTGTGCCAAAAAGTAGAATCCCCTCAACTAATGAGGCTTTACCCCTATTTATATTACAAAGGCAAAACCCTAATGCTCCCCTAAATAAGGTAAAAATTTATTTACTGCAGCTGGCGGCGCCAACGGTCCGAACGTACCGGACGGCGGGATTCGTGGCTAGAAATTCGGCCCGTCGCGGATTTCTCGTGTTGACGCTAACTGGCGTCTCCTCGTCCGTAGCATAACAGACTGACCTCATCCCGGACTTTGCTATCTCCATATCATCGAACCCGGACCGATGCCCCAACTCGACATCCACGTTCCCAATTTACCCCGACCTTTTGAAGGACCGACTCAATTTCATCATAGCGGTTTTTACCGCATATAGATAGCCCCCACCCTTCCCGGACTGAAGTTAACTGGAGTGATGGGAAGAGGAATGATAACCTCGGAATCTTCTCTTGTAAGTTTCAAAATAGGCAGGAAAACAAACGTCCTTTCACATCAAGTCCTTCTGATTTCGGACACGTGTAACTTTCTGATTGGACGTCCATTCGGTTCTCTGATCAATGCGTTTTCGCCATAATTACACTCCCTTTATAAAAGCTCGATTCTCTTCATTTTTTACCATTTACTTCACGATTTTCTACTCCTCGTTCTTCACTCTTGCCTTCCTTCTACCCTTCATCTGAAACGTTCAAACCTTCATCTAAATCTTCAAATCCTCGTCAGAAACCTTTAAATCTTCATAAATTTCTTCAAATCTTCAAATCTTGAAAAATGACAACGAACTCCCGATCTTCTTCTAGAAACGCCTCACCGGCTGCTTCTCCTCCCCCGGAGGCCGACGTTGGTGCTAGCCTTGGGTTAGCACTTGAACTGAACCATTCGAACCTCAGCCACAAGGTATTCTGCCTGCACACTTCCACTTCGACATCGAGTTTGCCGTGAAAACAGGGGCTTTGATGTCCGACGATACGCATCTTTGATCAAGGAGACGGATCTCCCACGAGTCAGAACCGATTGCGGTTGGACAGACCGTCTTTCAGATATCGTTATTACGGGTTGGAATGATGACATCACCACCTTCGTCGAGGGTTACTAAAATTTTTACAGTTATCACTTCACGTTCAAACTCAACCCCTCGATCGATCAAGTCATTCTTGATATGTGTCGAACGTACAATTTTGTACCTTGCATAAATCTGCCCGAATGTTTGGAGGATCGTAACTTGCCTCCATTTTTTAGCCAACAACATCGATGCAGAATTCACTCTGTACCATTTGATCCGGCTGTATTGTCAGCGTGTCTTCCGTGGTGGGGTCGTAAAGCTTTCCACATGAGGGAAACAACCTATCCTCTCCAGCGTCGATGAAAATAGAGACCAAGTTTGGGTGGAGTGTTTTGTCAGGGTCAAGACTGTGGAGATAATTCCAGAGGGATTCATGCCATTCCCCGAGCAGTGGAATGATAAACGTAAGCATCATAGAACTTTAATCTCTCCATGTGCTTTTAACTGTTCATCTAATTCTCTTTTATTTCAGCCATTGCATGGATTCCGAATGAAATAGAAAATTTCCACGATTGGGTGAAGGGCATTATATGCCAATGCCCATATCAACTGCGCACGTGGAAGGAGCTATCAGACAGGAACTGGGTTGCAAAAAATCATGGTAAGTGTATTTTTTTCCCCTTTCGTTCATCCATTTCTAACTTTGACATGTCTCTCAGGCTTGCCGAAGGGTTTCGTAATCCCGAGGCCTAAATCAACCGATGCCCCTCCCACTCCAAGTTTAGAGTTTGATTCGTTGGGCTCATTGTGGCTCATTGCCAAGGCAGACGAGAAGAAGAAGAAAGCCAAGTCCTTCAGGCCCCCGAAGTCATCTTCAGTGGGTCACAAAAGAAGGAGAGGCTCCAAGGGTGTTGGCGGTGCTTCAGGAGTTCGGGGTCTGCGGGACTTCCTGAATGATGACATTATAATAACGAGAGTCAGACCCCTCCACCACAACTACAGCCGTCGAGATGGAACCTACTCCGGTAGATGTTCCGAAGGAAAACATTACTGTCGATTCGACCAATCTTGCTGTCGATGGCGTAACGAAAAACCTTTCAGTCCCCATCACCGATGTTGTTAAATCACCGTCCCCATTGCAAATTGTCGTGTCTGAGGTGGAGACTGTCGTAGGTGAAGATGACATATCTCCGAAAGTAGGGCCTACGGTGAAGAAGGCCAAGCAGGCCGAATCAACTCCCTCTTCTCGTCCTGCCCGTACCTTTGGGCAGGAAAGTTTTGATCATATGTTCCTCGAGGCAGGGGTTGCTACCACATCCGCTGTGATGGAGGATGCCTCCGAGTTTAGCCACCTCTCCATTTCAAAAATATCAAGGAAGTCTTCTCGGTCCCCTAGGGTATCCGAATCAAGCTCTCGATCGAAGCTCGTGGAAACCTTCCCGGTTCCAAGCGTCAACCTAAGAAGAACAAGGTCGGTCACCATTACAGTTCCTGAGGACACCATCTTCTTGTACGGGCCTGTCGGGGTAGCCAGTTATCTCTTGCCCCTCGTGTCGGAGTCTGATAAGGAGAAGATGGGGCGAGACTCCTGGAAGTGTCTTCTTAATGAGAGCATGCATGCTGCCAGTCGAGTAATCATGCCATCCTTCCAAAAGTTTCATTTGTTTCGTGTAAATCTCATTGCTTGCTGATTTTTCACTTCTTTTGCAGTCTTTCATGCTCGAGAACGAGGGTTTCGTTTGAGCCATGCGGGAGATGGACGATCTGCGAGGCCAATTGGATGCCCAAGGTCGAGAAATCGAGAAGTTCAAGCTTCTCCTGCAGCAAAAAGAAGACCAGCTGTGTCAGGTCGGCGATGTTGACCTCTAATTTTTGACCTCCCGTAATTTATTTTAAGTGCTTGGAGACCTTGGACAATAAATAAAATCAGCTGCGTACCCTAAAGGGTCTAGGTAATTTTTATAAAATTATTTGGGATAATATTTCACCCTTTTTAAGTTGATAAAGAAACCTCCAGGGTATTTTAAATCTTTAGTGGAAATTGATGATATTCAAAGATTTTTTTTTATTATTGAAATTAATCAAAGGGGCAAGAAAACCCTCTTTGGATAATTATTTGTCTCATTAATTAAATTAAGGAAAAATTAGATTAATAGCTGATTTTATTCCATATTGTTGTCCAAGGTATTTTGAGCAATTAAAAGAATTGACCATTTTACCTTTTAAATCTTGATTCTGTGTGCATTTGCGTAGTTGATTAATTTTTCTTTTATCTGGTCAATTAGTTCAAAGTAGTATCTGCAAAATGATTTCTATTTTAATTTATGAGTCATGTTTTAAATTATTTAAGCCCTAATGGACTAACAGTTAGTTTTCTTTATTTATTTTTATTAGTTTATCCCCCCCCCCCTCTCCGACCTTTTATGCATATATATGTATATACACCATATATATACCAATATACATGGTGCATATACAATATATGTGTATATATATAGAGAGGCCCACCGTTTTCAGAAAAAATAGAGGACCAGACCCAGTCCAAAGGACCAGGACCCGGTCCATTAAGAAGTTAAAAGGGGGGAGTATTATACTCCTCCACCCCTTTCACAAAAAGAAGACCCTAGGGGTCTGTTTGCAAACGAAGGAGAGGAGAGGCGGCTAGGGTAAAACCCTAGCGCCGCCTCCTATTTCTACCACCTACCCCGCCTTTTCTCGGTCCCATCCCATCACGATTGACTTGTGGCGTGAAGAGAGAAGGCGAAGCCATTAATTCTTCGTCCTTCTCTCCACGAAATCAGGCCAAACAAGCCCTTAAAGGTACAATCCTTTTCCTTTTATATTTTTTCCGTCGTTATTGTTGGTATAGAGGCTTGTAATCCATTGATTTCATTGTTACACCATAGATCTGGACCGTATGTTTGAGTTTGTGAGTAGGACTTGCATAAAATTTGCAAGTCCCACATCGGTGGTAGTAGTTCTAAAGCCATTCTGGGGCTTCTATAAATAGAAACCCCCATTCATTTGAGAAAGGGAGTTGGAAACCACACATAGACTGAAAATCGCCATTTTTAGTCTTAAGAGTTCCAAAGTCAAAGTTTCATTTTTAAACTTAAGTTTTTTTTTTTTTTTAAAGTTTTCCAGTTCTAAAATTAGTATTTTATTGTTGTGGGTGCTCGTGGTGGTCTGAGTCTGGTGTTCAAGCACAAGGGCTTCCTAATCCATCGCTTGTGCCCCAGTTGCACTTACAAAAGGTAAATACCTTTTAGTTTAATGCTCTTTTTTACATTTATGTCATGTTTAGTTAATAAGTTTTATTTAGGGTAATGTTTTAGTTCATTGTTTTCTTACTTATGTTGTGTTTAAGATTCTGTTTACAGTAGTATTTTAGTTCATTGTCTTCTTACTTGGATTCTTCTAATGTTGTGTTGAGTTAATAAGAATATGTGAGATTTTATGATGAAGATCAAGTAGTTATTATTCTTTATGCTTAATTTCTGTTTTGTGTGATGTTTAGGTAGCATAATTGTATTGTCTATGATAGGATTTGAGTTAGTTTATTAGCTTGCCATCTTTTATCTTGACTCTGTCTACACTATACCTAGTTGCGATGTGTGTGGGTGGTTTAGGATAGATGTCTAAGTCAATATGCTGGTCCATTCCCTTTCTTTTCAGTTTGTGTCTACATTGTGCCTGGTTAATGGAATTGTTTATGGTTTAGAACAAAGCTCAAACCTGATGTACTTGTTGTGATTCCCTTTTGATTTATGTCTGCATTGTGCCCACTTAAGGAGTTTCATGTGAAGTTATGGAGTAGTTTCAAGTTGATAGGTTGTTTTGATTCAACCTTTTTTTTTTTTTAAGTCAGAATTTCTATTCATACTTTTCAGACTAGTTGCTCTCTTTCCTTGCACATAATCTAGGCTATAATATTAAGCTAATGAACCTGCCTTACTTAGATTTCCATTTGGCTTTCCTACTTGTACCTTTGGTTGTTCAGTTGTGACTAAGGACCTTTAAGTGTGGCTTGGGATCATAGTTTGAGTTGAGGAGGTTTGTCTAAATATGGATTTCCTCCCAAACTTTCCTATTTTATCATGACTGTCTAAACATCTTTAAGTGTTCTATGTAGGGGTTGTACTTTATCTTAAGGTATTGCTTGGTATAAGTCTTGTGTTTTGAATTAATCTAGGCTATAATATTAAGCTAATGAACCTGCTTCACTTAGATTTCCATTTGGCTTTCCTACTTGTACCTTTGGCTGTTCAGTTGTGACTAAGGACCTTTAAGTGTGGCTTGGGATCATAGTTGGAGTTGAGGAGGTTTGTCTAAATATGGATTTTGCCCCAGACTTTCCTATTTTATCATGACTGTCTAAACATCTTTAAGTGTTCTATGTAGGGGTTGTAGTTTATCTTAAGGTATTGCTTGGTATAAGTCTTGTGTTCTGAATTAATCTAGGCTATAATATTAAGCTAATGAACCTGTCTCACTTAGATTTCCATTTGGCTTTTGTAACTTGTACCTTTGGCTGTTCAGTTGTGACTAAGGACCTTTAAGTATGGCTTGGGATCATAGTTTGAGTTGAGGAGGTTTGTCTAAATATGGATTTTGCCCCAGACTTTCCTATTTTATCAGCGCACTGTCTAAACATCTTTAAGTGTTCTATGTAGGGGTTTGGGTTGTATTTTATCTTAAGCTATTGCTTGGTATAAGTCTTGTGTTCTGAATTAAGGTCAAGATGGGTCTGTTGAAATCATGAATGGTCTAGTCTTGTGTAATAAAATAGGTTCATGGGGTTAGTTTGAAGTCACAAGCTCTTTGAATGATTTGATCTTGTGTCATGTTATTTATCATTTGGAGGTCTGTCTTGGTCTAGGGATTAGTTAAGGGAAGGGTCAAGGAGTCTGTTTGAAGTGAGTGTCCAAACTGGTCATTACCTACCCTATGTGTCCTATGTGATCATGTATTATCAGGGAGCTTGAAGTTTTGAATCCAGCTTGATCATAGTTTGCCTTGCTTGATCATATGTGTCATGGGAAGAGTGAGATCCTGCTATGTTAAAAGCTTGTTATGCTGAATCAAGTCTGGTCGTTGTTTGTCCTATGTGGTTATGTGTTAGTTGGGAGTTTAATGCCTTAAATCTAGTTTGATCAGAGTCTATCTTGCTTGATCACATGTGTCATGGGAAAGTCAAGTCTTGTTATGTGGAACCCAATTTTATTACTGCTTGTCTCATTATGATTGAGTGTCATGGGAAAACCAAGCTTACTTATGTTTGAACCCAACTTGATTATTGTTTGTTTTATGTGGTTATGTGTCAACGAAATAACAAAGGCTTATTATATTGAAGTTTAGCCTGGTTGTTAGTGTCTCACCTAATCATGTGCCTGTTGGAAAGATAGAAAGTTTTAAAAAGAATTGGACCTAGTCTGGTCACTACATGGTCTTCTCTTAGATAATTTTGTTTATTTGAAAGTTGAAGTTGTCATGTGTTGGGCCTGGCCAGATCATGTCTGTACTCTAATGGTATTTTGGTTCTGAAAAAGTAAAAATGTATTATGTGCTCTTTATGGAATCCCACTTGTTTAACTAAGCAACTTGTTTGGCCTGATTCTTGTTGTCCCACCTAAATCTTACTTACTTGATAAAACTTGGCATTTTGGGACTACAATAATGTATATTGAAACAAAGGTTTTAAAAGGTGATTCTGGGTTAGGGAGGGGGGGGGAGGGTTTTAACTTGACCAAGGTACTTCTCTTAGCTCTGCTTTCTTGTTTGGTTGTCCTGTTTGTGGCATATATGGGAAGTCTGTTTATTGTCTCCTTGTGTGACCAGGTCCTAATGGAAAAGAAGATGTGTACTCTTTCCTTTGAATTACAATATGGTAAAAAACAAAGACTTTTTCTATGATCTTGGTTTTAAGTTTGAAGTTGTTAGGGAAAACTGGTTTGATTGTCATTTGTTATATGTCCATAGTGCATCTATTTTCCTGTACTCATAAGGGAATTTGATAAAAAGACTTTTGGGGTTTATTTTGTAAACTGTGTGATATAATTAAGTTGTCCTAGATCTTCTATGGCCTTTAGTGGAGTCACTAAGGTATGAGGGGGAGGGCATAAAGTAGAGGAAAGAGGCCTTAGAAGAGTGAAGGTGAGCCTGGGCATGAACTGGAGGTAATGACCGCGTGGAACCGGGATCCCCTTTGCTTTGGAAGGAAGATTCGGGAGGGAGATGGGGAGGTGATGACCCCACCCTATCCCTCGCTTCTCCTTTCTTTACCCTGAGATCACATCCTTCTCTTTTTGAACTCTTTTTCATAGCCTTGGGACACACAAAGGTATAAGGTGATTTTGGGATAGCTTAACTATGTCTAACAGGGAGGGAAAGACACACCTAGAACCAAATAAGGTACTGTCAATACTGTTCAAGTCTGAGTGTTATGTGATTCCCACCTTGCCCTGCTGGAAATCCCTTTTTGTCTAAAAGATTTGGTAGGATTTCTTGAGCTTTACTTGTTTGAAATTGGTTGTGTGTGAAAGGATAATGGGGGCTCATGGTTGTGCTATGTGAACTTGAGTTAATTTGTGAGAAACTGAGGGTCAAGTGTGTTATGTGTGTCATTTACTCTGTTGATTGGCCATATGCCTTTGTTTACTTTCTCCAACTTGCTACATCTATGACTGATGACTAAGACTTTCCACATGGTTTATTGGTTTAGGCTCATCCCTTATGTGATGTTTGGGTTTCTTCATTTGTCAAAACTGAGGTCATGCTATAATTTCATTTCTTGTCTTTCTCTTCCTCCCCTTCTGTGCCTTGGGAAAAGGCCTTGGATTAGTTTAAAATATGTTGAAGGAATGCTTTTTAGGAACCAAGAATGTTGTAAGGCTATCTGGTTGAAGTGTATACATGATTTGTCCATTAAGACCTCCCTCCCTTAAAAAGTTTTCTTTAAGCTCACTTGTCTATTAATCAAGGGTCCTATTTAATGTATCAGTTTGTGATGTGTTCAAGTTAAAAAAGAAGAATAAGTTTTGAAAGTATGCCAATTCTAAATGTGTTATGCTAAAAGTTTTAAACATGGTCATAAGCTTGGGCTATCTGTGAGGCCCTCCCAGGTCTTTTTTTTTTTTTCTCTTCTGAAAATGATGTGTTTGTTCTGGACCTGTTTGTGAACAATCTTGAGTTTTGGCTAGGATAAGATGAATGCCCTCAATTGAACTAGTGTAACTAGCGTTTTTTCCTTTGGGTAGTGGTTTTGGAACCTTAATGAATAAGTAGGCTATGTTTTTTGAACATGGGAATATGGGACCTCTCTTCCTTCATTTATGAGAAGTCCTGGGCTGAGTGACTGCCTGAAAAGAGACCAGTTGGTGTTTGACTATGAAATTACTTAAACTTGTTTTGATATACCTGAAGTGTACCAGTTTACAACTTCTGTTTCTATGACTGTCTTAATAAGTCCATGGCTTTGATTGATCATCATCTGTGTTCCCTCTAAAACAGTTGTGTGCATTACCTTTAGTCATGAAACTGAGTTTTCCCCTCATTGTTTTTTTCACTTGCTGGCTGTCTAGTCTCACTTAAGGTACTGTTGCTATTTTGATATAAATGTCCCCCATTAGAGTATGGCACTTTGCTGCTTGTTTGTGTATGAGTTTGTTAGAAATATGTTCTTACTCCTAAGTTCCATACTCCCTTTTCCTCTTGCTTGGAGGCACTGGTTAAAGTTAAGCTATGGTAGTTCGGGGTCGTCCAGGCCTTCTTGGTTTTACCCATGCCTGGGGTTCTTAGAAGCTCCCTTGGAACTTGTGCAACATCAAGAATATAAGGCAAAGACTCAGTCCCCATGCCATTGCAAAATCCCCAACCAAGGCAAATCCATTCAAGGAGAAATGGGGTAAGTATAGAATAATATGGGTACCTTTTCTTGTTTTTATACTATGTATAGTTTCATTATTTCTGTGATAAGTTCAGTGTTTATAAACTAACCGGGTCCTTTTCTTCTTTTCCCCCTCCTCACTTGCATGACCGCTTGGGTCCAAACTAGCCCCTGTTGGGCTAAAGGCCCAATAGGGCTTCCATTCAAAGTAGGATCGAGTCCGCGAAGAAAATAATAGCAAGGCGCGCAGAAGCCTAGCCATGGGTGAAAATGGCCAACTAGGGGCTTGATACGCCCCTAGTCTATCTCTCCTCGTCATTTTTATATATATGTTTAAATTCAATGTATTCATAAAGCTGTATTAAACTCAGATTATAGTGGAACCTTATGGTTTGAACTAGCCGTCTTAGGATAACGGTTCTTATGCCGTTTAGATGACTTTAGGCCCCCCAAGCGAATTTTCAAAACCACGATCAGCTCCGACATTTTTAAGTGAAGTATAAAATTGGATTTCCAAGACTGTTTTTTACATAAATAAATACGGATCAGGCTCTTTCAAAACAAAAAAAAAAATGCAAATATGGTTTAGTATTGACAAAATTCAAATCAATTATTCAAAAGAAATTTGAAAATTCTTTTCCTTGATCTTTCTGAAAAAATGCAAACCTATTTCACTTAAGTTCCTTTGAAAAGGGGAATTTTGTATAAAGGCCTTAAAGAAACAAGAATTTTGGGCCCAATGCCCATAGGTGAATTTTGACCCAAAGCAGTTTGGTTTTTGTGTAACTTTTATAAAATTCAGAAGGCTAAAAGATTTAGGCAAACTCCAAACGTGGTTTTCAAATGAGAGCAAATTAGATTTTGACAAAAACTTGACGTGCATTTTTCTTGAAAAGCAAGACTCGGTCCTTTATTTTTAAAGGTTTTCGGCCAGGAAAAGGCCATAAAATACGAGTATATACAACCAAGATATACTCTTTTGAACATACAAAAATGCTCTTTTATAACATAACAAACCAATTGTAAAACAAAGTTCCGGATAAGACTGAACGTACCAAAAACGGAGTGATACGAGCCAAAGTTTGAGTGTAACATGAATTTAACCCTATGAAAAGATCAAGAATCCCGCCTTTTTCTCCATTTGTGAAAAAAATAAAACATACTCCTTATATATAAAGGGAGACTATTTATACATGGATATCGTAAATCCAAAAACTACGATACCCCCATATAAAAGGGGGACATATTCAGATTGTTTCCAAAAAAAATGATATGCGATTTCGAAAAAATGACAGTTTCTTTAAATGCGGGAATAAAAACAAAATAGATAGTTTAGGCAAATACTAATACTTTGAAATTCAAAGGTCAACCGTATAGTACAGATCCTTAATACTGGGGTGCCTGACACCTTCTCCAGGGGATCATCAGAACCTTTACCCAGAACTCTGGATTACGAAGGTTTTTCTCGATATTTGAATAAACCCTTCAAAATCGATTTTCCTAATTTTCTAAAAATTAGGTGGCGACTCTTTTAAAACAAATTCTGATAGAGCACCAACGAGTTCGTAGTAGCCTTTTGCGCCCTAATCTCGCGTGAAAATCGAACCTTAACAGGCGATCCTTCGGCCCTTAAAATCGTGCTTCTCGAAGCTAAAGAGGAAAACCTCCGAGCAAAGAACGATCTTGAGGACATGATCGAGAAAAATAAGATCCTTGAGGCGAACATGAAGAAGCTCATTGAGGATGCCTCCGTTCGCCAAGTGCGTGGAGGAGCGCAGGAACGGTCGTTCCAGGCGAGGCAAGAGCTGGACTTCTCTCAAGGCCGAGGCTATCGCACGGGGGAGAGGTTTGTCGGCTAGTCGCCCATGATACCTACCGCATCGTGGTTTTGTACCGATCCGCACCTGTTGCATTCTTTTATGAATGCAAAGTTCTAGGTCGGGATCCTCGAGTCTCCGTCTCCCGTGGCTGATAGTCGCTATCAGTACATCTTAGAGTTTACACGGTGAGCACGAGACGTTTGCTGCGTTGAAGATCCTCTTATTTATGTCTTATTTTCCATTCCAAGACATACATAGATATTGATGTATTATTATATTTCTAGTTAGATGCTCTTGTATGGCTTAGACCAGAACCTGGGTGTATTTTCGTACTTTCTCTATATTATTATCATAAGACTTACGTGATTTATTCTCTTCCGCCTAATTGATTTATTTATTTATACCTTTACCATCGTTGGGTTGAGGGTTTGCTTACCGAGGTGAAAAAGGTAAATGCCCCGCACGACTTAGCCAAATTGGGTCCTGACAAGTTGGTGCCCTAGGTTACCCAGTCTATAATACAAGACCGTGTCTAGTAGAGTCTCGTAGATCGGTACAATGAGCTCCGTGCTTATCTGCAAGAGGCTATAGGATATTTAGGACATCTCACTTTCTTTCATTCTTTCGTGCTACATTATTCTAATTGGTATCTGAAAAAATCAAATTGGTAACTGACTCTTATCTCCTCTCTCATAGATGATGAGGACTCGAGCTACTATAGCCCGAGGTCAGGTGCCAGAACCGCCGAGGAGGATGTGGCCCCGCACCTTATTGGCTGCCACCGAGATTACTTTTTGATCGTACCATATGAGATGCTATTTCGGCCGTGGTCTTGCTCCATCTAGATGCCCCTGCAGTTGCCGGCTGCGTTACTACTCCGGCGGAGGTTTCACGGACCCGGGGCGTAGACCCGGCAGCGCAGACCTGTTCGGGCACACCCCGCTGTAGCTATGGCTCCTCGTATTGATGCGGTGCCAGCCTCGGGTGATGATCTTAGGCCCATGGAGGGTGCTGTTATAAACGTGTCTGACCAGGATCTTGGTGGGAGGTTTAGGAAGCTGGAGCCGCTGAGGTTTTCGGGTACTACTGCAGAGGATGCTTATGAGTTCATCTTGGATATGCATGAGTTCTTTGCGCACAGGGACGGGGATCGTGGAGACCCGTGGATTTGACTATGTGTCCTACCAGTTTCGCGGCGACGTGAAGACTTGGTGGAGGTATTTTATTGGTTGCAGACCTAAGGATTCCCCTCCCCTGACTTAGACTCAGTTCTACCGGGCCTTCCTTGAGAAGTATGTGCCTCGATTTTTTAGAGAGCTTAAGAAGCAGTTACAGGATTTATTGAGCAAGGGGTTCATTAGATCGAGTGTCTCCCCTTAGGGTGCACCTGTGTTATTTTTGAAGAAGAAAGATGGGACTATGAGGATATGCATTGATTATCGCCAATTGAACAAGATTACCATTCAGAACAAGTGTCCTATGCCTCGTATCGATGACTTATTTGACCAGCTTCAGGGTGCTTTAGTGTTTTCGAAGAATAACTTGCGTTTAGGCTATCACCAGTTGAGGACCAGGGCCGAGGATATTCAGAAGACAGCCTTTTGGACAAGATATAGACACTATGAGTTTCTGGTGATGTCTTTTGGGTTTACCAATGCCCCAGCTGCGTTTATGACTTTGATGAATGACATCTTTAGGCTATTCCTTAACTCCTTCGTGATTGTGTTTATTGATGATATCTCGGTGTATTCCAAGAGTAGGGAGGAGCATGAGAGCCATCTTCGATCGTGTTCTTGGGTTGTCAAGAAGCACAGCTTATTTGCTAAGTTTTCGAAGTGTGAGTTTTGGTTGGAGGCGCCGTAGCATTTCGGGGTGAGCCGCTGGTGGTTCATAAGGATGGGGATTATGATTGACCCACAGAAGATTGAGGCTGTGAGGGTTTGGGCAAGGCCCACTACTGTTACCGAGGTTCGTAGTTTTATAGGTTTGGCCAGCTAATACCGTCACTTTGTGAAGGGTTTTGCTGCTATTGCTTCGTCTTTAACGCATTGACTCAGAAAGATGTTACCTTCCGGTGGTCGATGATTGTGAGGAAAGCATTCAAAAGCTCAAGCTTAACGACTTCGGTACCCCGATCTTAGCATTACCGATTGGAGGGTAAGGATTTCGCACTATCGTGATGCATCACGTATGGGTTTGGGTGTTGTGTTGATGCGAGGGTAGAGTGATAGCTTATGCTTAAATACCGCTGAAGATTCATGAAAAGAATTACCACTACCCGCTGATTTGGAGTTACCGGCCGTGGTCTTTGCTTTGAATATTTGGAGGCATTATTTGTACGGTGTCCATTGTGAGGTTTTCCCCGATCCGTAGGCCTTCGGCATGTGTTTACCCAGAGAGATCTCAATTCGTAGAGATCTCGATGGGTGGAGGAAGGACTATGACATCTCTATTCTTTATCATCCCGTGAAAGCCAATGTTATGGCCGATGCCTTGAGTTGCGAGCGGTGAGTATGAGGTTTAGCTCGTTTGATTGTCCAGCGTCAGATTGGCCACGGAGGTTAAGACTGCGGCCAACCGTTTCGTTAGCCTTGATATTTCATCCTCGGGCGGGGGTTTTGGCTTGTGTAGAGGCGAGGTCATCTCTATTGTATCAGATCAGGACTCATCAATTTAGGATGCTCAGTTGAGCAAGATTTGAGATAGAGTTTTCAGGGGTGAGGCTAAGGAGGCCGTGATTGATTCTGAGGGCATTTTGAGGATTAAGAGACGCGTGTGCGTTCCTCGTGTTGGTGATTTGATTCAGTTGATCTTGTCTGAGGCTCATAGTTCTCGATATTCCATTCATCCGAGGGCGACTACGATGTATCATAATTTGAGGCAGCACTATTGATGGTGTCGGATGAAGACGGATATAGTTGATTTCATAGCTAAGTGTTAGAATTATCAGCAGTTTAAGTATGAGCACCAGCGACCCGATGGTGTACTTTAGAGGATGCCCATTCTCGAGTGGAAGTGGGAGAGGATTGACATGGATTTTGTTGTGGGTCTTCCGAAGACCCTAGGCAAGTTTGATTCTATTTGGGTGATAGTTGATCGGTTGACTAAGTCTGCTCACTTTGTTCCGGTTCAGATTTCTTATACCGCGGAGAAGTTAGCCAAATTGTACATTCGGGATATTATGAGGTTGCATGGGATTCCTATTTCTGTCGTATCTAATCGGGGTACTATCCTCACTTCTCGATTCTGGAGGGCTTTTCATGAGAAGTTAGGTACCCGATTGGAGCTCAGTACAACTTTTCACCCCCAAACCGATGGCTAATCCGAACGGACCATTCAGGTGCTCGAGGACATGTTGAGAACCTGTGTTATTGATTTTTGCGGTCATTGGGATCAATACTTACCATTGGCAGAGTTTGCATACTACAACAGTTATCATTCGAGTATTAGCATGGCGCCTTTTGTTGCTCTATATGGTAGGAGGTGTAGATATCTAGTTGGCTAGTTTGATGGGTTCGACGTTTGGCCTTGGGGTACAGATCTGTTGAGAGAGTCCCTTGATAGAATGAGAGTTATTCAGGCCAAGTTTTTGGCAGCTCAGAGTCGATAGAAGATGTATGCGGACCGGAAGGTCCGAGATTTGGAGTTTGCAGTTGGTGACTAGGTTATTGAAGGTTTCACCCATGAAGGGTGTTATGAGGTTTGGGAAGAGAGCGAGTGGAGCCCGGTGTACATTGGCCCATTTGAGATTGTTGACCTTGTGGGCGATGTTGCTTATGAGTTAGCCTTGCCGCCAGGCTTGGCGGGAGTTCATCCGATTTTTCATGTTTCTATGCTGAAGAAGTACCACGCCGACGGTACTTACATTGTTCGTTGGGATTCGATATTACTTGATGAGAATTTGACCTATAAGGAGGAGCCTATTGCGATCTTGGATAGGCAGGTTCGAAAGTTGAGATCGAAGGAGATTGTTTCTATGAAGGTGCAATGAAAGCACCATCCTATTGAGGAGGCTACTTAGGAGACTGAGTCCGACATGTGTATCCGATATCCCCAGTTGTTCACTGATTCAGGTTCTTCCCTGCTCCTTTCCTTTCTTCACTCGAGGACGAGCAATGGTTTAATTGGTATCTGATGTAACGACCCGTTTGGTCGTTATAGTCTTTCCGGCACTTTCACCCCTTTCCAAGCTTGGTTAGCTAACTTTTGACCCAAGAGGACCGTTGACACGCTTCTCGAGGTGTTTAGATTTGATTAGAACAACTTTTTGTGAAATTTGGACTTAAAGCGAAAAAGAGTTGACTCAAAGTTGACTTTTGGATAAACTGACATTTTTCGAAAATCCGTCGATTTCGGGAGGTCTAGATGGTCGTTTAGAACTTGTGTGTATATCTGGTTCAGTTTTCAATGCACTCGAATGCATTTTGGGACTTGGGTTGGGAAGTTGGAATTGAGGTATCGGGGGTACTCGGTCAACGAAACCTCCGTTAGGAATTCTGAGGCCACGAGTGCATTCGTAGCGTGTTTTTATGTGAGTTTGTGTTTGTGGTTTGTGAGCAGATGGCCTCGAGAGTTAGTCAGGATTTCGGTTGAGACTTGAGAAATTTTGGGAAAATCTGGTACAGGTGCCTCCCATGGTGGCACCAGTGTCGCACCAGCAGCACCGCTATAGCGGTTGCCATGCCGCTAGAGTGGCCATGTGTTGTTGGTGAGGACCATCGTGGTAGTCTGATTGGCCGCCGAGGTGGGACCTCCACAACGATCCTGTAGCCGCTGTAACGGTATTGTGCCTGGTTATTTCATTAAGTGTGTATTAAAAACCCTTAGTCTAACATTTATTACCATTCCAAAAATTGAGCTCTTGGGAACTATTCTAGAGGATTCTTGGAGAAGATTCTTGGCAGTAAGTCCATTTAATCCCCTTGCTAATTCATTATTCCTAATCATCTTAGAATCCCTCTTTCCTTGTTAGTTCCTTAGTAATGGAAGATAAAAAGTGGATTTAATGGATATTCTGTCTATGCTTTTTAATGATGAAATTGATTTGGTTTATGCTAGATTATAATGTATCTAAGGTTGTTGGGGGGTTTTGCTTGGATTTCGAAATTGGATGAATCCTTGATTTAATTTAGCAATTAGTTGATGGGTTTTGATCACCTAGTGTTTATGTCACACCCCACCCTTGGTGAGGTGTGATTGGCACCCGGCACCTTACAGGAACCGAGCGAATCTACTTATAACTTACATCCTTCATGTCTCAAATGGAAACAATAAGATCAAGAGGCTAAATATGAACATAATATCATGCATAAGTAAATGTACAATAGACCCATGATGCCGACATTACTATTGTCACACTATGACTAAGCCGTACACAGAACCGCCCGCAAAGCCTCTATGAACATGACCGAAGTATATAAGTCGGGATGTGGCCCCCGGCATACCCTCTTGTCACAAAAAAAAAACATATGCAACTCGTACTCAAGAATGCTCCGTAAAGAAGTGGAGCTCACCAATCAAAACGGTACACCGAAGGTAGCCTACGATAAAAGATCCTCGTCTCGTCTATCTACACCGCGGGCATGAACGCGTCGGTCCACAAGAAGGGATGTCAGTACGAACAATGTACTGAGTATGTAAGGCATGAATAGTAGTATGATATCAGAATGAAGCTAACATAAGATAAAGTAAGTAATTATACCTCGTACCCTTCTTAAGATCTCTATCATGTAAACTACTGGTCTACAGGAAAAATATTTCATACACATCCATACATAATATACACACACTTGCATTCACATACATTTACTATACATACTTCTGTCATATCCGTACACGGCCCTTTTGGGACTCAGTGTTATTTTGTCCGGCCATTAAGGCACGGTAATATATATAACATCTTGCCCGACCATTAAGGTACGGTGTTATCTTGCCCGGCCATATAGGCGCGGTATTATCTTGCCCGGCCATATAGGCGCGGTGTTATCTTGCCCGGACATATAGGCGCAGTGTTATCTTGCCCGGCCATGTAGGCACGGTATTATCGTGCCCGGCCATGTAGGCACAGTATTATCCCTAGCTGATCAGTGGGATGCAATGCATACATACATACACACACATAAAAATACATAAATGAAATCAACATCATCATTAGCATTACCATTGTCACTATATCATTCCTTGAAGAATCAACCATCGTAAGATGAAATCGATAATGTCACGGGAGTCTCGAGAATCATGAACTTAGGTAGCACTGAAAATAGAATCATTATCTTCGCTATATCTCACCTCGAAGGAACGAGTAACATGAGGTGAGACCATCAACAATAAGTAAAATCAAGGGATTCATGGAATGGCTCAATAATCTCATAATGCTCTCAAATCATAGCTTCAGAGTTGCTAGAGGAGAATAATCATCATTGTCACAATCATCATAGAACATATTTCATTTAACATCATAAGAAGCTTTAAGAGTCATGAACTTCTAGCTTTTGAAAACAAGGAGGTTATGAAAACATTTATGGGATCATAACTTAGGAATCATGCCTTTGAAAGAAAGGGACGAGCCTTAACATACCTTTTTGGTCGCCTTAACTTTAACTACTCAACGCTTGTCCTCCCAGGCTCGTAAATCTATATTCAAGAAAATTTATACTATTGTTAGACTCACTTTTATACACTTGTCTTAGTCCTTCAAATAAGTCTTTCTAGAATCTGCCGAAATTTCGCAAAGATCTCCCCGTTTATATGCCTAGCCCAAAATCGTAATTCAAGCAACCAACAACAACAACATCAATACCAACATTAATCATAATATTCTCAACACAAACACCAAAAATACTCCATAAACATCCCATACGGGGTTTATCCCATATTTCCACCAACAAAACTATTATACGGCTATTTGACAGTTTTATCTCCGTAAATAAACCAAAATTAACATTAATAATAGGAGATTCATACCTTGCTCCTGATAATATCGCTATATCTTCACTTTTTTTCACCTTAAACTTGAACCACACGCGTCGCTATATGATTCTATACTCGCAACTATACGTTGCCTGAACCGGAATTCGGGAATTATAGCTGATTTATGCTTGAAATTTAGGTTTGAGAGTTGGGGAACTTTCTAGAGCATTTTGGAATTGTTTGGAAGAGATTTTGGCTGAAAAAATAGGGGGCAAGCCCCTTTTATATTGGTTCAAATTCGGGTCGGGTCACCGTAGAAAGTCGGTACCGTAGTATTTATCGTAGCACGCGTTTTCGCTCTCCGTCAACCGAACTTGTAACATCCATAATTCTCTACCCCGATATCGTATTGACGAGCGGTTTATTGCGTTGGAAACTAGACTCAACGAGATTCATTTTAGGCTTTTGAAATACCTTAAAACTCTTAATATAATAGAAGATATACTCCTCCAAAATTGACCTAAAATTCTGTCCAAAATTCTATCAACTTTTTTCTAAATTTTTGACAAATTTATTTTCTTCCATTTGCTTGGTCCCGGAGTTTCCCATAGCTTATTATATGATCGTAAACCGTCATGACCATAGGATTAGTTCGTATAATATCATATATCCTTGAAGGGAGCTCCAGTATCCATACTTAGAACGTCCAACACTTATAAATTTTCACGTACGAAACTACAGGGTGTAACATTCTCCCCCCCCGTCAAAAACATTCGTCCTCGAATGTTAAAGTAGAGTTCGCACTGGGGTAAATGTCCGTGTTCTTACCTGCATTCACTGGTAATTACTTTTCTCACTTGCTCAATTAAAATAGAACTTATTCGAATTACGCAGGTCATCTTTCTTCCTTTGCCGTTTGCACTTTTATATGATACATACTTTCATTCAGAATTTCTTGTTCTCACCGATATCCCCTAACTTCATCTTCTTAGAGTTTAATTCATTCTCATTCCTTCCTTTTTGATATCCTCAAACTAGTCATATCACAGCATCCTTTGCTTTCCATAGTAGTCAAATTAATCCTTGCGATACTTTATTTATCAATCAGTTTAACACCGGAATTTTTTCTTAACTCCTCTTGCTCTTAGTTGGATTTCTTGCACTTGCGCTTGCTGACGGTAGCTCTTGTACTTATATCAAACATCTCAAATCTCTTCCTTAAGGATTCCTTCCTTCAACTTACCCTTAAAGTTTTCGATTCCTTAGTTCGGCTAATAAATTAGGAGTGAACTCTTAACTAAGGGTCTTTGTCCCGTGAGTGAATTAAAATCGCTTTGTTCTTTCCTTATCTTTAACCTCCATTCCTCCCCCGCCCCCCCCCCCCCCCCCCCCTTTTTAAGGGAAGCCATTATTTTACTTGTTCCACGAGGGTTCATTGTCACCAACTTGTTTTGACCAAACGCAATATCCTTTGATCATTTCCTTTGGGGTTCTCCCTTTATTTTTTTTTACCTTTGCCCGACTCTCACTTAATAAGTCTAATGCACTTATTTGTTGTTTCGGTTTATCGCCTCAAGCGGATCTCTTAATTCCTTAAATGCTCTCTCTATTTATATCCTTGAATCCCTTTCTTGCGATCTTATCTCCGTCTACTTCCACGACTTCTCCTTGCATTTCCTTAGCTCATCTTGATTCATAGCTCCCTATTACTTTTCAATTTCCCCATTGTCAGGTGTCATAATTCCTCCAATGCCTTATCCAAATCAATCCTTGTCTTCGTCATGAAATACCTATAAAGTGCATCCGTCATTCACTTCTCATTCCCTTTACGATATCATAGCTTGCTCGTATGTATGTTTATTCCTCGTATTTTCGTCCTGTTTCCTTTGTAATCGTATCTCTATTCCAGGTCCACTGTCTTATGCCATCACTGACTACCTTTGGCCAACCTTACTAATTTATTAAACTTCCTCTTATCGTCGATGGTCACATAACTTCCTTTAATTGATTCATAACCGCAGTTTCTCGTACTTCCGTCTTTCTTGATTTCCTTTGCTCTTAAGGTGCTCTTTCCCGTCTGCCACTTAATAATATCTACCTAGAAGTCTTGCAAAACATTCCACTATGAGTACAAACCCATCTTGATCTCGTATAGATATATATACTTCTAGGGTGAAACTTCCCGTACTCATTAACTTCCTTCTCCATATCAGTATTTCTTTGTTACCTCTTACTAACCAATCCAATCTATAAATCGTAATACCTTATTTGAGTTCCTAATGCCAACTTTCCTTATCTTTCCAATAGGTCTCAATCCCCCGAAATCTCGGATGTAGCTCATTCTAGTTTCTTTAACTGCAAATCATTTTTCCCTCTAGGGTTCCTCCTTTAAATTAAATTAAAATCATTCTAAAACTTCTCCTTGAAAGCGTCTCATAGTTGTTCCTTCAATCATGACTTACCAAATGGCTGATGGTCATATTTTTCCTTTACTCTTTCTCTATAAACATGCAAACAATTCAATTTGTGAAAATTTCGGTAGAGTTTCCTCTATAATTCTTACTACCTCATTCCTGTACACAGTCCAGAAAACACATCCAATGCCCCACAGAGCAATCACAAATACCCATAATATCTTGCTCAAGTTCTTATATCAACGTCTATCCATATTAATAAAACAGGAAACATACCTTTCGAATGAACAACTTCAATTCTCAGTAATTATCTCGTAGCGGCATAATCAACTACTTATCCATGATCAAAACATTTGGGGTTAGAATCAAGGACATCATATCCTATGATTTAGCTCTATGGCACGATCTAAGATGAGAAAGAAGGGTCAATCCTTCCTAAATGCCTTGTAGCCTCCTGTTTATAAGTGTGGTGCACTGCACACCATAAACAAGACTCTGCTAGACACGGCTTGCGAAAAACCCTAGGACAGAACTGCTCTGATACCAATTTGTCACACCCCACCCTTGGTAAGGCGTGATTGGCACCCGGCACCTTACAGGAACCGAGCGAACCAACTTATAACTTACATCCTTCATGTCTCAAATGGAAACAATAAGATCAAGAGGCTAAATATGAACATAATATCATGCATAAGTAAATGTACAATAGACCCATGATGCCGACATTACTATTGTCACACTATGACTAAGCTGTACACGAACCGTCCGCAAAGCCTCTATGAACATGACTGAAGTATATAAGTCGGGACAGGGCCCCTGGCATACCCTCTTGTCACAAAAAAAATATATGCAACTCAGACTCCGCAATGCTCCAGGAAGAAATGGAGCTCACCAATCAAAACTGGTACCTGAAGGTAGCCTACGATAAAAGGTCCTCGTCTCGTCTATCTACACCTACGGGCATGAACGCAGCGTCCAAGTCTCAAAGGGACAATAAGATCGGTAAATAATGTACCGAGTATGTAAGGCATGAATAGTAGTATGATATCAGAATGAAGATAACATAAGATAAAGTAAGTAATTATACCTCGTACTCTTCTTAAGATCTCTATCATGTAAACTACTTGCCTACAAGAAAAACATTTCATACACATCCATACATAATATACACACACTTGCATTCATATACATTTACTATACATACTTCTGTCATATCCGTACACGACCCTTTTGGGACTCGGTGTTATCTTGCCCGGCCATTAAGGCACGGTAATATATATAGCATCTTGCCCGGCCATTAAGGCACGGTAATATATATAGCATCTTGCCCGGCCATTAAGGCACGGTAATATATATAGCATCTTGCCCGGCCATTAAGGCACGGTGTTATCTTGCTATATATAGGCATGGTATTATCTTGCCCGACCATGTAGGCACGGTATTATCCCTACCTGATCAGTGGGATGCAATGCATACATACATACACACACATAAAAATACATAAATGAAATCAACATCGTCATTAGCATTACCATTTTCACTATATCATTCCTTGAAGAATCAACCATCGTAAGATGAAATCGATAATGTCACGGGAGTCTCGAGAATCATGAACTTAGACAGCACCGGAAATAGAATCATTATCTTCGCTATATCTCACCTCGAAGGAACGAGTAACATGAGGTGAGACCATCAACAATAAGTAAAATCAAGGGATTCATGGAATGGCTCAATAATCTCATAATGCTCTCAAATCATAGCTTCGGAGTTGCTAGAGGAGAATCATCATCATTGTCACAATCATCATAGAACATATTTCATTTAACATCATAAGAAGCTTTAAGAGTCATGAACTTCTAGCTTTTGAAAACAAGGCGGTTATGAAAACATTTATGGGATCATAACATAGGAATCATGCCTTTGAAAGAAAGGGACGAGCCTTAACATACCTTTTTGGTCGCCTTAACTTTAACTACTCAACGCTTGTCCTTGTCTCGTAAATCTATATTCAAGAAAATTTATACTATTGTTAGACTCACTTTTATACGCTTGTCTTAGTCCTTCAAATAAGTCTTTCTAGAATCTGCCGAAAAGATCTCCCCTGTTTATATGCCTAGCCCAAAATCGTAATTTAGCAACTAACAACAACAACATCAATACCAACATTAATCATAATATTCTCAACACCAAAAATACTTCATAAACATCCCATACGGGGTTTATCCCATATTTCCACCAACAAAACTATTATACGGCTATTTGACAGTTTTATCTCCGTAAATAAACCAAAATTAACGTTAATAATAGGAGATTCATACCTTGCTCCTGATAATATTGCTATATCTTCACTTTTTCCACCTTAAACTTGAACCACATGCGTCGCTATATGATTCTATACTCGCAACTATACGTTGCCTGAACCGGAATTCGGGAATTATAACTGATTTATGCTTGAAATTTAGGTTTGAGAGTTGGGGAACTTTCTAGAGCATTTTGGAATTGTTTGGAAGAGATTTTGGCTGAAAAAAGAGGGGGCAAGCCCCTTTTATATTGGTTCAAATTCGGGGGGTCACTGTAGCAGTCACTGTAGCAGTCACTGTAGCACGCGTTTCTGCTCTGTCAGCTAAACTTGTAGCGCTCATAATTCTCTGTTCCGATATCATATCGATGAGCAGTTTGTTGCGTTGGAAACTAGACTCAACGAACTTCATTTTAGGCTTTTGAAATACCTTAAAACTATTAATATACTAGAAGATATACCCCTCCAAAATTTACCTAAAATTCTGTCCAAAATTCTATCAACTTTTTTTCAAATTTTCGACAAATTTATTTTCTTCGATTTGCTTGGTCCCGGAGTTTGCCATAGCTTATTATGTGATCGTAAACCGTCATGACTATAGGATTAGTTCGCATAATATCATATATCCTTGAAGGGAGCTCCAGTATCCATACTTAGAAAGTCCAACACTTATAAATTTCAATATACGAAACTACGGGGTGTAACAGTTTAATTGGATATTTTACCCCTGAATTTCCTATTTTGACCTTATGGGTCCCGTTTCCCCAAATTCTAGGGTTGGTTTTTGACCTAACTTGAATGATAGCAATATAGGTATTGATATTCATGATTTCTAATCTAGATTTCGAATATGCCTAGACTTTCTTGATCTCGAGGCTCAGCGGAAGGGTAAGGCTAAGGAGTGATTGTTGGTGTATTGTTGTTTGGCCATCCAGGTAGGTTATGGCTTACCCTTGATGTGACTTCGTGTAGCAAAGCATATATTTAGATGATATTATTGGAAAAAGCATGTAAACCTTCGGGTATGAAGTTGGGTTGGATATTGTCTTAGGTTGGCCCTGTTGCGTGATTGGAGCTAGCCACCCGTTGTGTTGTGACTTGATTGCTCTATTGTTATTGGCCTAATGCCACGTGGTAATAGTAGATATCGGAGACTATTGGTATGTGTTGTTCATGATATTGTGGTATCTCGTTGTTGGTGTTGATGCGAGGATAGTATTCCGTATGACTTGTGTAGTCTTTCATGATATGGTTGGCGTACCCATGCTTGGTACTTGTGATATTGACTTGATTATTGATGTTGATTCATACATTGCACGCATTCACATCTCTCATGAAATATTATTATTACATTGTTGATACTTGATGAAACACCGTGAGGAGTCGGGCTCGTTTGCGAGAGTGATGTGAGAAGTCCGATATCCGATGGTTATCCCGGAATCGTGGATTGTGTGGAGTGATGTGAGAAGTCCGATATCCGATGGTTATCCCGGAATCGTAAATTGTGTGGAGTGATGTGAGAGTCCAATATCTGATGGTTGTCCTGAAATCATGGATTGAGTGAGTACATGGACTTCGCGAGTGCCCCATGGGTTGTACTACCGCGACGTCGATACTTCCGTCCGGAGTACATGTGTACACAGCATTGCATTTGCATTCATACATTATTGCATTGCACCGCATTATGACTTATATTGTGATGATCTCGGTGTTTTTACTTATGTTGTTAGGTTCGGATTGGATATATTGAGACTTGGCACACTTGGGTTTAGATGCTTCTACCTAGGTAATGTCGTGTACTTGGTTCTGATTATGTTTGACTTATACTTGTTGATTTATTTGCCTATCTTGCTTTATTGTCTGAATTATGTTAGCTATACTTAGTCGGCCTATGATACCTACCAACATCGTGGTTTTGTACCGACCTACACTTGTCGCATTCTTTTATAAATGCAGAGTTCCAAGTTGGATCTGCTTCCATCCCCCGTGGCTAATAGTCGCTATCAGTACAGTTTAGAGTTTACAGGGTGAGCACGAGATGTTCACTGCCTTGAAGACTTCTCTTATTTATGTCTAATTTTCCATTCCACGACATACCCGATACATCGATGTATTATTATATTTCCGTACTTGTATATTTCTAGTTAGATGCTTTTGTATGGCTTAGACCGACACTCGGGTGTATTTTCTTATTTCCGCACTTTCTCTATATTATTACCGTCAGACTTATGTGATTTATTCTCTTCCGCCTAATTGATTTATTTATTTATGCCTTTACTATCGTTGGGTTAAGGGTTTGCTTACCGAGGTGGAGAAGTTAAGTGCCCGCACAGCTTAGCAAATTGGATTTTGACAGTACTTTTGGTTATATCTAGACCCTGCATATAAGCGATGCCCAATGAGGAAAGTACAGGAACAAAACATAGAGCACCATACCCTTGAAGCCTTGTGTTGTTTTTGGGAGTTAAAGAATCAACTTTTGTAGGTCCCTTTCCATAACTTGAAGGTGTAATGTCCTTACTTTGACTGTTTTCGGCACCTAATAAGGTAAGAGCGTGTGAGTTAAATGTTGATTAACAACAATTTTAAGATTGAACAAAATTATTGTTACACCCCAGAAAATTTCGCGTTACTAAAGCTGCAAACGGCTTAATGTGAGCTCAAGGAGGAGCAAATATTACAAGTATAAAGGATGAAATTCTACTTTATTAGCATGAGGATAGCATGAGTATGATATTTGGAATTCGTACAATATGATTGGAATGATACGTTAAAAGATATATAGCCCTCGTAACCGTAAGCTGAGTGCGTGGCCCACATTATGGGGTTTTTATAAAGGACATATGAAAAGTTATCGAACGGTATATGTGAAGTTAAACACAACTCAAGAAGGATCCTTGAGCCAAATCCAACCGGAAGCCCTCCAAAAAAGATGTTTTTAAGTTACATTTTCGGGTGATCTGACTTCGGGAGGCTATAACCCCATCATTATTTGGGAATTTGGGAAAACACCAAAAATGAAAGTTGTAGATAATTGAAATACCTTTCCAAACATAGGTCTTGGGCCTGAATATGACATAGGGATAAAAAGTTATGGACATTTTAAGGCAGAAAGGTCAAGCTGGGCAGTGGGCTCGGCCCAACCCGATTCCAAGTCGGGTCAGGCCCACTTCCCTTGCTATTTAAGGGAAATTTTCAGCCTTATCTGCCTAATTTTCATACCAAAGGTCCAGAATATTTTAGAGAGGGAGAGAGGAGAGTTAGAGAGAGAAAGTGGAGAATCGATCAAGTTCGAGGCCCCGAATCCCGAGACTCGTGAAGGATAAAGTGTAGTACGAGTTGTCGTCGTCGTTTTAAGCTAAAAGTTGAACTTGGGGGATGTTGGTTTCATGGTGGCTGATCATATAAGGTATGTTTAAGATATTAGTGATGTTCTTACCATGATCATTGATAGATTTGACGGGTTAGAATAGAGAAAATGACGTTGAAAGTTCGGTTATAATTTTTGGATATCAAATGACTTGGGGGATGTTTTGGTACGATTAAATGGATAGAATTAGTTGGATATTGATATAAAATGATTGTTTATATTGTTTTTAATGTTGTTGATAAGTTGGTGTTCATGAATTTGGGAGAATAAAGTGAATGTAGATATCGTATACAAAGCATATACTGGGCTGTTTTGGTGTATATATTTGGGATTTGATGCTTTGAGTTTAAAAAGGCTTATATGAGATGGTTGTTGTTGTTGTTGCTTGTTGATTGTGTTGTTAAATTTAATTGGAATTAGAGGGAAACGAAGATTTCAGGAAAAATGCTGCCTGAATTTACGGAAGTTAATTACGAGCTTAGAGAAGTATATGAACCTCTTTCAAGTTGTCTACGATTTTCTTTACCTTGATTGTATATTGGCCAGTGTTTGGAAGCATAAGTTAAGCTAATCACGTAAGCGACAAGGTATGTAAGGCAAACCTTTCTTCCTTTGGCATGATTCTTGTTGTTATTCATTCTATACGTACTCCATATGATTCCATTCTTAAACGAATAAGGTCTAAATATTTCTTGTGATGGCTTATTGATATTGTACTCCTATTCTGTTCCGAATGGAACACCCATAAGGTGCCAAGTTGAGTTGTGTATATGGTTTTACTAATGATTTTGAGGAAATGAGTTTTATACTAAAGGAAACATAAAGTTTGATTTTCCAAACCACTCCGAAGGAGGTGCGAGATTTTACTACTTCATTTCATTTACGATTTATGTTTACATTCCATAGTATCATCCTTTTGTATTGACATGATCATTTATTCTTTCGGTAAGGCAATAAGAAGAAGTTGAGTAGAATATAAGTAGTAAGAATTTCATAAAACTCTACCCTCAAACCTAGAAGTATGTCCTCCTAAGTCTAGTGAGATACAAATTTAATAACTTCTTATGAAAGACTAAGGCTAATAACTGGATTGTGATGAATTGATTAGTGACTTATGATATGAATTGAAATTGATATTTGTGGATTGAGTTTGTGTTGATATGATGGTGATATTAAGCCGGAAGCTTGCTGCCCGCGGTCCATCATCATTATGCCTAAGCGCCGTCTGAAGGGACTATTGTGATACTACCCGGAAGCGGTCGTCCGAAGGACCATTCTCGTTAACATGTCGGAAGTGGCATGTGTGTTGGATTGCATTATTTACTTAAAGATTGTTTTGAGATTTGGTGTGCACATTTATGTTTCTTCAACGTCAAGGCCAGGTATCGAGTTAGATTGTGATTTCTTCTCTCCTAAGTCAAATTATGATTATGATTTGTTACCACCTTACATACTCAGTACATTATCCGTACTGACGTCCTTTTGCCTGGGGACGCTGCGTTCATGCCCGTAGCCCCAGATTGTTTGGCAGGTTAAGTGTATAGCTAGGATGCTTGACGTCAGCTGGGATTGGAAAGTTCCACCTCATTCTGGAGCTGTGCTAAGTCATGTATAGATATGTATGATTATGGGTATGTCGTGGCCCGTCCCGACTTATAATGTTCAGTTTACTTCTTAGAGACTTCTGCAGACAGTGTCCTATGGTATGTTTGTCGAGATGTCGACAGAGTGATGTCAATTAAGTCATTTGTGGATTTTAAAAGAGTATGTATTTTAGATGATTTCAATTGGTTTAAAGTACTTATTTGATTGAAAGTTTTCATAATCGTTATAAAGATAATGATTTCTATTTAGAAAAGTTTCATGTTTTTAAAAGTTTTTGAAATGACAGGTTTTGATAGAGCGAATGTCTAAGGGTTCTCTCGACTCTGATGAGAGTCGGGTGCCCCTCATGCCCTACCATTGTTAGGGTGTGACAATTATATGCAAAACTGATGAACAAAAACTTAATTGGTACGCTTGCAGTAAAGGAAGACAAACATATAAGCAAAGTCAGCAGACTGATACTAATATGATAATATATGAAGGTATTGGAGACATTTACTATGCAGATGAGCGTTGTATAAGCCAACTACTTTCCAGTACTTTGCAAAGTTCCTTTTTACCCGCTTTATGAGCTCGATAACATAATCACCTTACTATTATTCCTGAGCACATTTACCACTTTGAGTCTAATTACTCGGGTAAGTTGGTAACAAAGTGAAGCTAACTAGAAGTGTAGGAAACTAAGAAAGAATTTTTCCCTTTTCTTTATATATGGATGTTTTAATTTAATTTATTGAATCGGAAATTGTGTGGTGCCAGGCTTGCACTCCTATCCTCCACAAGGTCAATGTACATACTCAGAATATAGTTGTTTATCCTAAAGACAAACATAAAGTTGATTAGGTAAACGTTCTACTACATTTAAACTACTTTGATATATCGTGTTGCAACTTAACTGATTTTGCAGTTAAGGAGCTAAAGAATACGTCGGTGCCTCAAAACTTGACCTGCTAAATTATCTGTCCATATTGCATATCTATATTTGCAGTTAATCACCTCATTTAAATTGTACAGTTGCAGGAGATGGATTAGCAATCAAAATGTCACTTTTCATTGGTTGTTGCTAGGTGTGATATATAGTAGTTAGAATGAGTTTTATTAGTGAAGATACAATGACACTATTTAAATGGAGAAATTAGATTGTTATGGTGTTAAATTTTCCTATTAATTTTATGCCATATGATGGTGTTGCGATCATATTTAAAAGATCAGATGCAGATTTTAATTTCGATGTCAGTTATTACCATGATGATCTAATGAGACAATTGATGCTATTTTGGACTATCTACCAGATACTAATTAAGAAGGATGGACAGATGAAAGGGGATGATCTTCTGGCGGCTATGCGACTAATAGAAAGCTATCTGTCACGACCCAACCCCATGAGCCATGACTAGTGCCCGAGCTGGACATTCGTATAGGAACCTGTTAGATATAGTCATACTGAAACTAAGGACAGTATGGAAACTTGTAAAGACAACTAAAGATTCATAACGCCATATATTCTCATAAACCTATCTCCTGAGGAGTCACGGCTAACCAACACATAACATAATATGCAAGCCGACAAGGCTGCCCCTATATACAAAAATACCCAAAACGAACCATATCGACATAGTTGACCAAAACCTACATACAACCCACACATGTCTATAGAACTCTAAGAGTATAAAGGTGAAATATGACAGACAGGGCCCCGCCGTACCCCTGGATATGCATAAGTCTACATCAAAAGATCTGTACCAAAATAATCTAGGCTCCAAAACAATGGAGCTCTCCAAACAGCTAAGCAGAAGTCCTAGGCTGGAGGATCACCAAACTGAGTGTCTATACCTACGGGCATGAAACGCAGCCCCCCGAAGAAAGGGGGTCAGTACGAGGAATGTACTGAGTATATAAAGCATGAAATACAATAAGAAAGATCATGACTGAATAAAAGATAACGGAAGGAAAGTATGATAATCAAAGATACCAATGCACCTGTGCCTTACGAGATGAGAACCATGCATATCTATATCATATACCATACCCGGCCCATTATGGGACTCGGTGAATGAAATCATATACATGTATACCATACCCGGCCCTCTAGTGAAGGTCTCGGTGTCATAATCATATCATCATATATATATACCGTACCCGGCCCTCTAGTGAGGGACTCGGTGAACAATGCAATGAAACTGTGCACGAATACATACCCGGCCCGGGACTCGATGAATGATATATTAACGGCATGCACGAGCAGAATATCATGAGCAACCATATGCAAACTAAATCATCATCTGAGACTCAATAGAATAATGAGAATGAACTAACACTTGAGAATGTCACTATGGATTATATCAAAATAGGACTTTTGGAATCATAGACACGTATAGACATAATGAAATAGCTTCTGGAAATCAAGAACATTAGCCATTCTAGTGTCTCTAAGAATAGGAGCTTCTTTGGAGTTTATACGTTCGTCGTCTGTTTGTCTCATATAGACCATGCCAAAAAAAAAAAAAGAAGGGATAGCTTTACATACCTTTGACGCTTAATCCGTGGCTCGTTATGTATACGCTGCCCAAAGTACCTCAACCTATATTAAGACGTTAAGAACTATGGTTAAGCTATGGAAAGGCTTAAAACGTATTTCAACGTTAGTAGCTTATTTCTAGAAAATTGGGCGGCATTTCCCCTATATTGTTCACTTCCCTCACATTCAAGCCAACTATAAGAACAACCAGAATAACATCAACAACGACACGTCCAAGTTACCACATTAAGGACTAGCCAAAACAAGGTCCAAGAACACCTCAAAATAGCCCGCACAACACTCCAAATCAGTCCACACATTGCACATTCAACAATAATCAACATAACGACCACGACATACTCAAGTTATTCCTAATGATCTTCAGCCACAACACATCATCAAAATGACCTTACAATAACATGCTTCAAACAGCCCGTCACTACAACAACACAATACATAGTCATAACCACACTTAGTCCTTCAACTCAACAAGAACAGCCCCTAATTACAATAATACAATAGCAATAACAACAATCAAACCCAATTTAATTGAAACAACTCCAATTCAGCCCAATTACGACACCAATGCAATCATGCATTTTCTTACTTCCAATTTCGCCTAATACAAATTAATCTCTCAATTACAACATCATTAACTCCAATTACACTATAAGAAGAAGAAATCTTACCTTACTTAGCTAGAACAGATCCTACAACCACTTGAACCAATTGCACCACTTCTTCTTCCTCAATTCAAATTTTAACGTGGCTGCTCCATCCCATAGGAACAAGGTCTTCAATTCAAGAGAATAAGAAAGTGGCTGCTCACTTTATCAAGAAGAGGGCTGGAACTTTTTTTGTCCTATGAACAAGATGAATTTAACATGCTACCTGCTCCTAATTTCAACAAGAAAATGAAACTAGAAAATTAAATTTCCCTTCCAATTACTTAAAGTTGGCCGTGAGCAGCCATGGCTGTTTGTGGTTTTCTCATCAAATGATTTTTTGTGAAGGTGATATGTATAACAAATGAGTCATTGCTATATATATATATATATATGCAGCCAGCCATCAAGACACGTGCCCCACTTTGGCATGCACCAATCCTAATCAGCCACGTTTTTGTGGGGCCCACTTAGTGGTCTAATTAGATTAATTAATTTCCCACTTCACTAATGTTTCTACACTAATTGTAATTAATTAGAAAACCGTGCAATATTAAAATCGGGATTAAAAAGTCCTTATCTCATATCTCAAAAATAATCTTGTCCTTAAACTTATGTCGATTAACTTACGAATAATCCAACGTACAAAAACACGGGATATAACACTATCTTGCAGAAGCGCCAGATGCATGTAAAGAGAAGGTCACAGAACTCCTAGTATATATGCTTCCAATTGAAGGAGAAGATGAATTGAGTCCTTCTATTCCATCTGTTTTTCGCTTCCGATGTTGTGTCAAGTAAATTTTAAGACAAGGATGTAAAATTTTAGCTTCCTCAGGTGCATTTAGAGAAGTTGTTGGTTTTGTTGGTTGTCTCATGTCTTTGATTGACCAAGACAGTTATACATCTGAGGATAATGGTTCTATATTCTAGGCTTCTGATACAATTTTTGTCACGCCCCGAACCATGGCCTTGGTGTAACACGGCACTCGGTGCCTGACTGCATGTGACCGAGCGAACCACATGGCTTGCTGAATCATCATGAGGCATACATGAGCGGAGATATAACATGAGATATGATGGGCTTTAAGAAAACACATAAAGTCATAATCATTTGTAAAATACTTGTTTAAT